>NC_071503.1:4396745-4714532 GCF_028408465.1 Anastrepha ludens | reverse complement strand
AGCAAAATATTTTTTATATCTGTCTTCAACTTTAATTGGCCATTTGTTTTAACGAAATAATAAATTGTTGACAAAATTGGATCAACCTTTGTTTCATTGGCTATTTCTTTTAAATTGAAAGGTAATTCATTGAAAACATTTAAAAAATTAATTGAAATATTTTTTATTTCCGCTTTTTCATTTTCCAATGGTAAACGAGACAATGCATCTACATGAGACATTTGCTTAGCACTTTTATGTTTAATTTCATATTGATACATAGACAATTCAACCGACCATCGCTGCAAACGTGCCACTGCCACCGCACTATTTAACTTTTTTGTGCTGAAAATTTCTTTAATTACTGAGTTATCTGTAAAAATGGTGAATGGCTGCCCAAACAAATACTTATGAAACTTTCGTACAGCAAAAATAATTGCTAATCCTTCACGGTGAACTTGTGAATAATTTTGCTCTGCCGGTGACAGTGTGGATGGAGCAAACATGACCGGCTTCTCAATACCATTTACGATATGTGAGAGAACTGCACCCACGCCGTAAGGACTTGCGTCAGTTGATACAACAATAGGTTTCTTAGGGTCATAAAGTTCTAATAAATTATTTTCAACAATGAACTGTTTACTTTTTTCAAAAACCCTTTGACATTCTTCACTCCAGTGAAAAGGAGTTTCTTTTTGCAGCAGTCGATATAAGACATTTAGTTCAGCGGACATGTTTGGAACGAATTTCCTATAATAATTTATCAGACCCAAGTACGACTGTAGTTGTTGCAAATTTGTTGGTGCTGGGGCACTTACAATGGCCTTGACTCTATTTGGATTCGGTTTGACCCCACCATCTGTTAAGCAATGGCCCAAATATTCAACAGATGTTTTAAAGAAACGACATTTTTCAATATTAATTTTAACATTGAATTTTGACAGACGATCGCAGACTCTGTAAACATTTTCAATGGCTTGTTGTTGATTTAAGCCTCCAATAATTATATCGTCCTGAAAGGCTCTAACGAATTTCAAACCATTTAAAATTTGGTCCATAACAGATTGAAATATAGACGCATCGCAGTTTACTCCAAAGGTTAATCGCTTGTAAGCATACAAACCATTTTGGGTATTAACAACCAGAATTTTTTTAGAGTAATTGGATAATTTCAATTGTTGGTGTGCACCTTTTAAGTCTATAACAGAAAAATACTTGCAGTTTGCGAATTCCGCGAATATATCTTCAACCAAAGGTAAAGGATAATGAGCAAATTCGAGACATTTATTTAGCGATGCTTTTCCATCGAGACAAATCCTTATTTCCCCGTTCGGTTTCGCAACAATTACAACGGGACTTGCCCATTGGCTATATTGAACAGGCTCTAAAATTTCTTCTTTACACAAACGCTCAAGTTCTTGACCGACCTTTTCACGCAATTTAAATGGAACAGTATACGCGGCATGAAAAACTGGTGTCTTATTTTCTTGTAAAACTAAATCCACCTCAAAGTTTCTAATAACCTCATTCATTTTTTCATCGACTATATTCGGATATCTGCCTTTAATATTATCAAATATATCATTATGTTCGATGAAGCTAATTATATTGGTTTCAAACCTCTTACGCCAACCACTAAATAATTTATCCAACCATGGTCTGCCCATTAGTGGCTTGAACCTTTTTCCAATATTGACGACTGACATTTTTAGACTGACAACAACATTCCGATGGCACACTTCAGCAATTAATGATCCACATTCTAATATTTTCTGACCTGAAAAAGTTATTAAATTATTATTTGATTTGACCAATTCGACATTTTTAAATTTTTCATCAAACTCATCCTTTGAAATAATTGAAGTGCAAGCTCCACTATCCACTTCCATTTCGATAATGATTTTGTTGACATTGACAGTAACGTAGCAAGCTTCACTGGCACCGTGGATGCTGTTGATGACACAATTTATTCAATAAAGGCAAATTTAACTTTTCTTTGCACGTTGGTTCTTTTTACTCGTTGCCATAAAATGTATTAAAAGAAACACCTCTGTTCACTTTGAAAGGAAGAATGCAAGTGACGTTTGCTGCTAATAATGCTGCTAATCATACATTACAAGCTCGTGATGATCAAAGCGCATTATTTACTGATATGTCAACATGTCAACATCAAATACGCTCGCATTTATGAAATTTAATGAAAACATCTCACTGCAACAACAAGTGCCAGAATCAGTCCCGAAAATAAATCTGAAATCAGCCTACAAAGAGTTCTTACAGAAATCGCTGTTCTTCAATCCGAGAATGCTCGTGCCATAGCTGCAATTAGTTCTCTTCAAGCGGATAAGCAGTTATTGTTTTCAAAAATAATGGAAATGTGTGCAGACATTACCACGTTCCGTAACAAGCGTGATTGCGTTGACTTTTCCTGCCGGCCCAAGTTTTACTGTCAGCGCACTAGAACGAGAGTGGAGAGATGTGCGGGAATACCAATAATGTAACATTAGTAGGTGTTTTTTATATTTTTATGTTGTATATTCTATATTTATACTTCAGAACTTGTTCCATTAAATATGTTTTCAAAATGCAGCTGAAAATCTTTTTTAACTTGAACAAGAAAAGCGTAACCCATGTGTGGTTTCCGTAGGCCCCACGGAAGCATGCCCGTAATCCAAGTACGGGTTACGCGGAACGGAACGTGGTAAAGAAATCCAAAAACATCAAACGGATCATGTCTCCTCTGCCCTTGTTCAACTTAGCGCTGAGGTGAAAGACCTTCGTGTTTGTGTTCTTGCTTGTAAGTGTCAAGCAAAGAAAGCCTAAAATGCGAAAGCCAAAGCAAAGAAACGAGACTCTATTACCAATGCCTGCTGTTTCGACGGCTGTAAACTTGCTTACACAACCTCCTGTTGATGCTGTCGCTAACAACTCTCACTCCGTTGATGTAATTGCATCGGATCGCTACTGCCCTGGCAGAATCGACTGAAAAGTGTAATGCAGATGTTGCTATGCAAGAGCGATCGACTGCTTAAACTAGCCATATGTACTACGTAAATGCTGCTTATGCAGCGGTGCTGATGCTGTTAATGGTGCTACTGCTAATACGGTTTCTTTGCCTCTTTTTCTGCTGCGAAAATTACTCCTATTGCTCAAAAGGGCAATGGTAAAATTGACAATCATCCCAGGGTGAAATTAAAAGGCATAGCAGTAATACGAGAAGTGAATTGAATGTCGCTCGTCGCGTAAAATTGCTTCACCTTTCATTTTTTTCGAATTCTTTCACTACTGATAGCATCGTATCATACGTTTCGAAACACGTATATTGACTCAACTTTGATTTCTTGCCATATGCTTGTTAAAAAAGATATTGATGTTAAAACACTAAAGCGAATTAATTTTAAGCTAAGCATCCCGGCATTACGTTGATATTATATATTTCTGAACTCAGCATTATGGCCTACTGATGCGATTGTATGCACGTTCGATTTTTTTCGGAAAGAATCTGTACCACCAATCGAAGTCTTTAAGGATTTACTTCAAAAATGGTTCCCGACTTAGAACTAAGTCTAAGGCTCTATATAATTTAGTGCTCACTAGGATTATAACATTCTTGTTTTTTAGTGAAAATGAATACTTTGATTCGAATCTTTTTAATGCACGAGTATACCGGAAAGACCGAAATTCAGGTACGCGTCCTGATACATGGGAGTTCCAATCTTTATATCTGTGCTACTTACATTCCACTAGAGAGTCCAGATAATTTGGACAAGGTGCAGTTGGAAATGTAAATAACAGTTCTTGTGTGTATTCATTCTGGCTGCAACTTCTGCGTACTTGGTGATTTAATTTTGTCCGGTTATATGTGTATGTTGACAAGAACTGTGCCTTAATTGCTAGAAACATTAACACCTTTTCGGAATCTTACTTAGTTGATAACTTTTTAAGTACGGATCTTATGCAAATAAATAACTGTGCTATTAAGCTTTCTCGAATTCTTGATCTAGTTTTCATAAACGACAATATGAATTTCATACTTAGTGAATGTCTTGATCCAATAACCTTTACTAGTAATCACCATATACCGCTTCTTATTCACTTAAAATTCTATAGCTATAGGAGACTAAGTGCTGAGATAGTTACTAAAATGTGTTACTTTAAACGATGTAATTTTGGCGTTGTTATTACTGAAATTTCGATTTTGGCTTGGGACTCACTGTTTTCTGTAGTTAATTTGTTAACTGCTATGATATTTTTACAATTAAAGTATGCAATATTTTTTGTAAATATGTACCATCGACTATTAGTAAGAGCTATAAAATTCCTTGGTGTACACTAAAATTCGAAAAGCTTTAGAATTTAAGGAACCGTTTTTTAATTTTAATTTAAACTATCTAATGCCAAAGTTTATATGGATAAATATTTGCGCTTTGCTAAAAAATTTAAGGACTTAAGTAAAGTTCTACAGTATAATTATTTGCAAGAATTTGAGGATGAAACTAAAGCGAATCCTAAGGCATTCTGGTGTTATATAAAAAATCTTCAATGGAAACTACGCTTCCTCTACCAAGGACCTGTTAGATATGTTACAGATAATACTGCCTATAAATAAAATTATATCTCGTTTTAAAACGTAATATGTGAAGTAATCACCATGGCTTATACAAACTTTTCAAAGCCTTCTATAAAGTCTGCCGCTCAAAACTAATATGTTTTGGATTTCACTCTATTGTCCATAATATTATTTTCCTCTTATTGCCTTTTCCGGTGTCCAGCAAGGAAACAACTTTGGGCCCTTTGTTCTTTGTAATTTTTATTAATGACATATCTGAATGTTTCGATTTCTCTCAGTTTATTTTGTATGCAGACGACTTAAAATTTTTTAAAACTGTACTAAGCCTGTCTAATTCCTACGGTCTTCAAACAGATCTCAACAGCATCGTGGCATGACGTGATAGGAATCTATTTCAACTAAATATCAATCAATACTCTCATGAGTCATTTTCTAAGCCAAAGCAATTAATCTCTTCATCATATTTTAATGTAATCTTTGACTCCACTTTTCAGTTTCTTAGTCATTTGAAATTAGTCTTAGCCAAATCTTCTTTCACACTTGCTTCCGATTTTACGGATTTTAACACTTTGAAGTCACTATTTACTCCACTCTTACGATCAAAGCAGGAGTATGCGGTATTTATTTGGAGGTCATATCAGCAGTGCCACATCAATAGACTCGAACGCATTCAAAAGAAATTTCTTCGTTTTGCATTCAATTCCTTCATATAATGCAAGGTGTGCATTACTAAATTTAAAACTGTTGCAAAGTAAAGGGTTTTCCAATAACCGGTGTTATTGGTGAATGGATTGCCTTATCGAGAGATGATTACCGATTTTTTATGGCCGGAATTGGATGGTATTGATCTGGACAACGTTTATTTTCCCGGCGCTACGTGCTACACAAGCAAAGAAACCATTGATCTTTTACGGGAAAAGTTTCCGAACCGTGTTATATCTCGAAGAGGCGATCACAATTGGCCACCGAGATCTTGTGATTTAACACCTTGTTACTTTTTTCTTTGGGGCAACGTGAAAGTGAAGATCTACACAAACAGCCCAGGGTCGATTCAAGACCACAAAGATAGAATTCGTGAGGCTATCGAGGACATTGGGCGCCATTTTGCAATTCGGTTATGGAAAAATTCATGAAAAGGATATTGTCCTGTAAGCGTGGTCGTGGTGGTCATTTGCCTGATGTTATTTTCCTCTATTAACGACAACCCTTCCTCTTTATAATGAAATAAACATCCGATCATTTACATATATTAAAAAAATAGCATTCGTCTTTGAGTATCAAAATAACGTCTCTTTTTGGAAAACCCTTTAGAAGAGATATACTTTCACTGTGTTTTGATTCTATAATATAAATGAAACAGTTTACTCGCCTCTATTCTATTCGTTGAGCACATTCATTTTCACATACCTCGACGAAATCTTCGCAGCAAAGATTTATTCTTCCTAGAGGGGATTAGAACTGTTTATGCCTCGAAAACACCTTTGATTAGAAGGTTGAATGAGTTTAACCAGATTTCAAGTTCTTTCGGTTTTGGTTTATCTCTATCTAAATATGAGGTGTGTTCAAAAAATAAGGCGAAGGTTTCAAATTTCGCGGGCTACGTATATTCGACTTTCGATTATTATTTGGATGGGATTGGAAATAGAATTAAGTGCTCAAAAACACTTGAAATGTTGACAGTAGCATACGGTGAGAGTACTCTGAATCAAAAAAAATTTTACAAGTGGTACAAGGACGCTTAAGTCCTGATTAGAATGTCGATCTAAATAATACAAAATTAATATTTCATTATAAAGAAAAGTTATCAAACAAATTGAATGTTATTATCCCATACATATTATAGTAAGCGGATATTCGCACTGTAAACAGAGAAACGGTGAAACATGTGGGCGCCCTTTTTAGTGGTGTATAGAAATTTTTGTGATGAACGCAATTTTAAATATATAATTTTTCTTAATTTGAATTGAAATTCTGGACTTTATTGGAAGATTCCCATATACAATAGAATTGCGCTGTTTAATGAATGAGACCTAGATGTTCAGCTTTAAAATTTCCCCCGCTCAGTTTTTTTCGATCTATGCCTGAATGTAACTTGGTGAAGAAATTAGCTTTGGTTCTGAGTAATTTTCTATTTGATTAACAAAGTTTTAACTGGTATTACGTTAATTCGAAATCTCCGGTAAAATGCATTGACGACTTTTTCTCATGTCGAATCAGAACATGTGCTGATTGCGATTTTTTCCACACTGCAGCTCGTTAGTATGGAGCAATTGAGCATTTTACGAACTATAGCGAATGCGCAACAACGTTCCACACGTGTAGCTATCTTTGAAAACGGCTCCTTTGAAACGCTTGTTTGTTTGACTAGCTTTTGAGTGTGAGCATTTTAATTAGAGTTTGTTATAGAACAGAGGTCTGCAAAGCTTACTCGTGCAAGCAGTACACTCAACACATTTCAACATACCTATTCTTAGACTTCTAAAATCAGTCCTTGTTCTGACACCAGCGAAGTAACATAAGTAGGGGGTTCGCTGGTAATTTTTTATGCTACAGTTGACATATATGAATAAAATGATTGAAAAGAATAGTGTATGATTCCAAATGCGTTTGGTGACATGCAGCGACATTACAATATATTTCATAGAGAATTTGATAATTTTAGGGGGTTCGCGCAAAAATAATTTGTTTACTGAAAAAAAAAAATTCTTATACAATAAATTTCAAGGAATCCACGAAAATGGGAAAATCATTACTTAGACACAAACTTCATTAAAAAAGACGTTGGCAAACTTAAGTACCTTAAATATTATAAATGTATTATTATCAAAGAAATTTTGAAATAATAGGACTATGAATAAGTTCGTGCGGTTTTTTTCGAAATTTGAAACTTTATTGACGTAAAATGGTTACAAATTTAATATTCAAAATATTGTCCATCGCTTACTACTACTTTTTCCCATCTTTCTGGCAATTCACGGATTCCCTTTGTGAAAAATTCGGTCGGTTTTGCCGCAATCCACGAATCGATCCATTTTTTGACTTCATCGTAATTACGGAAGTGCTGGTCAGCCAGGCCATGTTGCATCGATCGGAAGAGATAGTAATCGGATGGCGCAAGGTCTGGACTATACGGCGGGTGGGGTAGGACATCCCATTTGAGCGTTTCTAAGTATGTTTTGACCACTTGTGCAACATGTGGCCGAGCATTGTCATGTTGCAAAATAACTTTGTCGTGTCTATCGGCGTATTGCGGCCGTTTTTCTCGCAGTGCTCGGCTCAAACGCATCAATTGTCGTCGGTAGACATCCCCCGTAATCGTTTCATTCGGTTTCAGTAGCTCATAATACACAACACCCAGCTGGTCCCACCAGATACACAGCATAACCTTCAGGCCATGAATATTCTGCGCCGACGTCGATGTTGAAGCATGGCCAGGGTATCCATACGTTGCCCGACGTTTTGGATTGTCGTAATGGACCCACTTTTCATCGCCAGTCACAATTCGATGCAAAAAACCCTTTCTTTTGTGCCGTTGAAGCAGTTGTTCGCATGCCATAAAACGGCGTTCAACGTCTCTTGGCTTCAATTCATACGGCACCCAATGGCCTACCTTTCGGATCATTCCCATGGCTTTTAAACGTTTGGAAATGGTTGATTGATCAACTCCCAAAGTTTTTGCAACCTCTTCTTGCGTTTGAGCCGGATCTTGATCGAGCAATTCCTCCAATTCGGTATCCATGAACTTTGGCGGCGCACCCTCGCGTTCTTCGTCTTCCAAGCCAAAATCACCACTTTTAAAGCGTGCAAACCACTTCTGGCACGTTCGCTCAGATAGAGCATGCTCACCATAAACTTCCACCAAGATACGATGACTTTCGGCTGCTTTTTTCTTCATATTAAAATAATGAAGAAGAATTCCCCGCAAAAACACATTATTTGGCACGAAATTCGACATTTTCAAGTGTGGTAAAAATATTGTTGTTTACGCTTCAAATAAAAAACTTATACTGACGTTTGTGCCTTACGACAGTAGCTCTCCAATGAATGTTTGGAAATGTGGATCGATGGAATAATAATCAAGTTACGCCATCTGTTGTAAAACCGCACGAACTTATAAATAGACCTATTAAGTTATTGATGCTGTTGTTCAAAATATTTCTTTGCCTCCTAGGGCATTAGTTTGTCGCATAGATGAAATATGTAGGTGCATTTATTCATTATTTTATTGAAATTAACAATAAAATTAATTCATGCATTTGTGTTTGAAAACACGGATATAAATGCGACATTTTTCCATTGAGCAAAAACGAACTGTTTTCGTCAGTTATTTTCGGCAGCCCGCCATTTCGCCTATCAGCTGTTCATCATTCCATGATGTGTGAATGCTGCGAAGTTTTGAAACGAGTTCATAGGCGCACTCTCATTCAAAATGAAAGAGTTTTGTATCTTATTATCTATGATTATAGGTACGGAATCTTCTGTCTCTTTTTACCTTCGACTGGCCATATAAATGTGATTGGAACCATTGTGTAAGTAATAAGATAGAGTAACAATCACTCAATTTTTGACAGACTGGCGTATTGATGTGGTCCGTCGGGTGCAAATAAGAGGAAGGGCGAAGCATTTCAACCAAGGTGAATTTATTAAGGTGATAGCAACCAGCCAGCTGAATTTTTCGCCGTAGATATAAACAACGTTAAAATGACGTATTGTTTCTACTGGTGGTTATCTGGTGGTGTTTTATATACTGCTGCATTGAAGCTGGTTACTGACTTCAAATTATCTAATGAAGCATGGGCGAAAATGAAATGGCTGGTGAGACTACTGCTATACGATTTTTTCTGTAATTTAGGTTTTCCTCATCGCAATAAAGCTGCCGATATGGCCTGGTCAAAAACTAAATTTATGATTATGAATTAGAAAATTCGACTAGCGTACGTAAATATATAGGAAACAATCTACTAAGTCTGAACGCGTTTATACCGCAATGGCTATATTATGACTAAAAGTTATGAAATTTACTATAAAAACGTTTTATGTCATTTATTAAGAGCATGCATACTAACAGTTTGCGATTTGTCCAGAGCTTTTGTATTTGTTCGTGAAACATAATCCCTTAATTGAAGTTGCCGAATTACCACATGCACTGTTGAAAGTTGGAAGTAAATATTATAAACCAGGAAATTGTGTCTGCCAGTGAATACATTAGATCTTTTGTAGCGCGGATTGAAATTGAATGCTAATTCAGATATAGAGTACGAGTATAAGCAAGTGTGCATAATAATAATTCGAATAATAGGCATAAATAATCATTTCACGTCATACAAACTTACATATGTATAGTATATTGATACTGTACAGCGCACAGCAGAGGATAAAAGCCAAATGAATTAAATAAAATTTAAATAAAATTAAATAATTTATTTTTCAATCCATTTTGCAATGTTTAAGAACTTATGTTTTAAAACAGATTATAAAAATCATGTGGGGAATGTGGCGACTTTTTATATCGCTACAATTTCCAGCATAGTTTTTCAGCTAACTTTTCTTCAGGTGGTAAATTAGCTAAACGTTTCTCTTCTTGTTTTTTTGCTAATCGCTATAAGTATGGAAAACAATCGTTGCTTTTAGTTTTAGTTTTGGCGAACGGTTCTAACGCCCATTGTAATTGTATCGAATCCTCTTAGACGGCGTTGCGCTCAAGAAGAAATATTATTTATATATATTATATTGTATACATATCACCGCATCGTAAATGCTGGAATCTTCAAAGCAATTTATTCAGGCCCACAAATTAATAAATTAATCGAAAGTACTAAGCAATTTAAACGATAACAAATACATGCATGTTTTTACTTATATATGGTTGCCATCGCCTGTAATAAATTTGCCTTGCATTGCAATAAATTCTATGGGCGAAAAACAATGTCTTTGCTTCACACTCGTACACAAAAAGAAATCGACACGAAGTAAATCCGGTGCTGATCTGTCTTTACCTAAGAACTGGGCAAGCGTACAGTAAAAGTACGTGCATATATTCATGCATGCATTTGTATGCAGTCAACGATTAACCTTCGTACCGAGCAGTTGTGCCCACAATCGTTTTCTCGTTGACTTTCAATTTTCGTAGTGACAAAAAAACCCATCATCACTGAAGGGTCTTTCCCGGTAATACCGAAACCAGTGAAAACAATCAACGCAAATGATAAGAAATTTATTTTAATAAAATCAATCCATACCTCCAACCCTATTGCTAAATACAATTCCATCACAAACCAATCATAACTCTTACTCTAACGGACCCAATAAATCATTCGATTTGATAAAAAATACCAATAACAACTACAACCCAACAGATATAAGTTAAGAACTTGAAAAATACAAGTTCTAAAAAAATTTTAGTTATCGGTCCAACTGACCGCACTTTATTCACTCACAGTTCTTAAACCAAAAAGCCGCTTAAACAAGTAAACTACTTAATTTATATTAATACAAATAGTGGCGTGACTTAATTCTAGGAACTTAAATAAGCAATTTTATAATACTTGCATTATAAGCTTATTGCAGAAATCAATATGAAATTTGAGTAAGCAATTTTATAATACTGGCATTATAAGCTTATTGCAGAAATCAGTATGAAATTTGAACAAGCAATTTAATTAAAAAGAAAAAATAAAAAATATAAGAAGCAAAGAGTTTGTTAACTTGGTTTAGGTTAACTTATACACACACGTCAACTCCCCAATCTTTTTCGATAAGTAACTCTATCAATTCAACACCCAACTCTCTTTACTCAATAACGAACATAACATTGCTACAACATGCTCTTCAAAAAACGCCACATCTCTTTCATCCAACCTAAATCCAACAGAAAAACAATCTCTTACAGCTATCTCTTATGAGCACTTGGAATGTGTAGATTCAAATCTACGCAACACAGTGACTACAGACACTTATACAGACATCCCCAAAAGCCTCCACGAAGAACCCGTACAATAGGTTATTTTACTCTGAAATAACCTGAATAGTAAAATAGGTAACCATTATAAATATCGTTTATGATTCTTTATATTCTTCAATGGAATATAAAGGGGTATTTTAACAACTACATAGAATTAGAAACTTTGATAAAAGACCGTAGCCCCCACTTTATTTGTATCCAAGAAACACACCATACCCTCCTAAACAATACTCAACTTATTTTCAAACAACTTCTCCCACTTCAATCATGCTAAGCAAGGTTGTGGACTACTAGTCCATTAAAGCATCCCACATAAATTCAAATCCATTAACTCTAATCTGTCAGTAGTGCCAGTTGAAATTAATCTAAAAACTCCCATAAGAGGCACTAAAGTCGAAGACTTCATGCTTCATTCCAATTAAACAATTCTAAACCACAATAGCGCCACTCACTTTTCTACACACAAAACCTTTACGCACATAGATCTAACAATATGTTCCCTCTCGCCTCATGGTTCACCTTAGATGATCTGCCCAACAGCGAACAGAATAAAGACGCTTACAGGTACATATACACCCAAAATCCCTAAGTGCATAACTTCCAATAGCCAGGCTTTTTCGACCCATCGGACATCTCCATAGAACTCGCCAGGTACATTTCTGAGGCATTGCTCACATCGAAGTTTCCTTCACAATTCATTGACCAATCTAAAAATACTTCGCACGCGCGCCCTGCCGACTGTATAAACACTTTGGCCATTCACCGTGAACATGATATTACCTTCTATAGATAAGAATCTGTTCTTAATACAATGAAAGGAACTACACCAGGACTTGATGATATAAATTACCAAATGCTGCGTTTCACTCCTGTGATTTTTAAAGAACGTTTGATTAAATTTTACAGAGTTTTTTGAGTTTTAGCATTAATCCCCAAAGCTTTAAAACGGCTGTCATTGTTCCAATAGCAAATCCTAATTAAGATCCTGGTTCAATTGCTAACTACAGACCGATTTCCCTTATTTCGTGTGTCAGTAAAACTATGGAAAAGATAATATCGTCAAGGCTAACGTGGTTTCTGAAGGAAAAACATAAAATGTCTCCATTCCAAACTGGATTTAAGCCTGGTATAAGCGCTGCAGGGGTCTTACTCTTCCTCGACATCTCGAAAAATATATCCCTGAGAAACCACACTTCTATTCTCTCCATTAATTTCACTAAAGCTTTCAAGCAATGTAAACTTGGCCCTAAGATTTTTAACTTCATGAAGTCCTTCCTCAGCGACAGAAAATTCCGGTGAAAAATTAATAATGCTTTATCACCAATATTGAGAATGGTATCACTATTTCTCATGGCATTCGATGATGTAAGCCATCAACATAACGTAAAGTATTGCTTACAGGCCCATGACTTATACATAGCGCTCTAAATGCCATTGAAAGTTGGAGTGAATACACCGGTGCTGGCATTTCATCAGACAAATGCAAGCACCTACATATTTGCAAAAAAACATAGCTGTAAGATCTTTAATATAAGTCGCATAAATTTTAAAATTCGAAATGTAACTACAGGGTGAACGATATGAAGTGTTACCTATTCAAAACACAATAACTTTTTTGTGTGAAATTGATTTTTATTGATTTTAAAGACAAAATTCTTCAAAAATGATTACAACTTTAACATATATTCACTTTAGCTCGATGTATATGGTAAATGCTGCAAAGACACTCTTAACAAGATTAAGGTGCCTTTTAACATGGCAGGAAGGCGAAGGTTGCTTTCTATCAACTGAAGACCGCATACAATATCTACGCAGTCGCATTGTTTACAAACTATTTTGCACCAGTGAACATATTTTACATCAAGAAATTCAGCTTCTTAAACAAAGGAAAACTTGCATGTCACATAAGTCAGCACTATGCGAAATAAAAGAATTAGAGTCTGATTTGAATACGGACGCACACCCACTGAAGATTCCTGCCACCAAATTTCCACCATGGGCACTTAAAAGAAACGTGTTTGTGAATGAATTAGCTCTCCTGCGTAAAGAAATAACAAATAACTCTACGTAGCAGACACATTTTCATAGCGTAGCAAATCCATTGCAAGAGAATGGCTGGAATTTCATATACACGGATGGAGTCTCATTTGCTATAACAAACAGTAATGACGACACTGTAACCTGTGGACTCCTCCCTAACTATGCAACCATATTTGACGAGGAACTGCAGGGCATATTATCAGCTTTGTCTGTGACTAAAGGCATCAATAAAAGACACGGTGATATACAGTGACAGTCTATCTGTCTTTAAAGCTGCAAAAAGATTTCGTATTACTGTCGATTAGTTATAGCCTCCACTGTATTGGAAATATAAAAATAAACTTAAATGTTTGTTCATAAGAATATGAATAAACATACATACATTCGTATTTTTCACACTTCCTTTATTTAAACTTTACTACTTTATAAGCACTTACAATTAATTACTACAAAGACCAATGAACTATTGAATATTGTCAGGTAATCATAATTTTTTTGTAAACAAAATTTAGCAATTATTAAAAAGACCAATGAACTATTAAATATTGTGAAGAAATCATAATTTTGTTGTAAACAAAATTAAGTAATTATTAAAAAGACCAATAAACTATTTTTACAGGAATTATAAATTGAATATTGTAAATATTGTAAATTGAAATAATTAAATTAAATATTGTGAAGTAGTCAAATATTTATTATAAATAAGAAAGTTATTAGAAATAAAGATCAGTTATCAGTTATCTGTGATAAACTCAACAAAAAACAAAACCCAAGTGTTTTTTTTAAACAACCAGGTAAAAACCTGTTTTTTCGATCCTCTATACCGTTTACAGCAACTACTAATTAGTCTGTCACCAAAAGTAAACTCATCTGGGTGCCTAGCCATGCAGGTATTACAGGTAACGAATATGCCGACAAGGCAGCAAAACGTGCTTTAAATTTGTGTCTCCACTAACACATGCCATTCGAACAAAAATCCATCAAAAATATATTCTCCAAAGCCATGGGTTCACGGCAAGAATATAATTGGTCCAATTATAAACACCAATCCAAAGAAGTGAATCTTCATAGGAACGGGATCATCTTACCAACAAACACATCAACCTGGATGAATAAATATTTTATACGCCTAAGGTTAGGCCACTGCCTTCTAACACATTAATACCTTTTGAAGAATTCTCAACCACCATCATGTACTTTCTGCAACAAATCTGATCTATGTGTACGCCATATTTTGCTAAGTTGTACCGCTATCTCCCCTCTACGCACGCAATATTTTGCAAATAAAAACCGAATTGAAATTCTCTTCAATGCAACAGAAACCAACGTAAAACTCATTTTCAACTTTTTAAAACATTTGAGCATGGCGCATCTAATTTAAGATATTATAATATATAAGTATATGATAGTATGTAAATAAATATAAGTATATAATATACAATAAGTAATACTAATTATTTCACGTAATGACTTAGCCGATAGCCCTGGTAACTAGTGCTGTAAACATATTACTTTATAATTTTAATTATAATTTAATGAATAAATAATAATAATAGTACATTTGTATTTACGCACTAATGTATAATTTTTGATGCTATGACAAAATTTTGGTTCGCCTATTTTTAATTTTTGTTGGATTTTTATATATGTAAAATATTTTATTTAAATATTTATGTAACACGATCAAAGATGTGATTTAATATTGACTTATTTACATACATGTACATACATATGTATGTGGGAGTGAACGTGAGTAAGGTGGCAACCCATATTTGTGTCGCCCTGTGGCGCCACACCATCGAGAAAGATGAGAAAAGAAGTCGGCAGTCTTGCAACGACAACGTACGAGGAGAGACACAATATTCGAGTGCGCGGGTGCTGATCGGTTTCTGTCCAACATACATATATGTACTTTAATTTCAATATCTACACATTTACTTTGTAAATTAATCTTAAAATATTACCAATAAACAATATATCTTTCCCATTTTCCCACATTTTGGGGGCTCAACCTAAAAGTTTTAAAGTGTAAAGTGCTGTTTCATTAAACAACGAAACTGATAATTTCTAAAGAATAAGCATGTCTTGCCTTAATGATTTTATGTGTAGTAGCTTGCGCAGTAGCACCAAAGCCAAAATTGCTATTTTCCATAAATATATATTTGAAGAAGAAGGTGACAGAAATAACCGACGCAGACTTCGTGAGTTTTGTGGCTTTGGATACGACGAAAACAGCGACGAGTATCAGCAAAAGAAGATATACGTTAGTTCAAATTTAAGTGAACGCGACTTAGTTTCAATTTGCAACATGATGGGCATTAGCTACGATGAAGACGATGTGCTGTTGCACATATTTCGTAATTTACGACGCAACCACTTGTTCACCGAAAGAAATAACGACGTAAACGACGGAGAAAACGACGACGAAGAAGATGATAACGGCGAAAATTCTAGAGAGAATACAGCGAGTTGCGGCAAAAGGAGAAACGAAGTAGCGAACAGTAAAGTAGAGAGAAGTAACGAATGCAAAGAAGATCATGAAACGACAGACTATTACGACTTTGCGACAAATATAAGCGGAAAAAACAATGAAGAAAATGAAAACAGTAGAGCGTCGGCAAAACACATAAACATGCAAGTAAATAAATGTGTGGAAAATTCCATGACAAAATTTGCAATGACATTTCGCGATATTGAGGATTCTATTAGACGATTTGACGGTTCTAATAAGGTTCGTGTTGATTTGTGGTGCGAAGAATTTGAAGAGCAGTCTATATTAATGCAATGGGACAATCTTCAAAAATTTGTGTTTGCAAAAAAATCTTTGCGTGGTGTTGCTAAACTTTTTGTAATGAACGAAAGAGGTTTGAATTCATGGCAAGCATTGAAAAATGCGTTGATTAACAAATTTAAAGACACAACAAACAGTGCACTTTTACATAAACAACTAAGTGAGCGTAAATTAAAAGAAAATGAAAATTTGCAAGAGTATTTTTATAATATGAAAGATATTGCAAATCGTGGTAATATTGAAGACGAAGCATTAATACAATATGTTATTGATGGAATTAACGATTTGACAGTAAACAAAACGATATTGTATGGTGCAAAAAAGTTGTATGATTTCAAAGACAAACTTAAGTGTTATGAAATGATGTGTATGCAAAGCAAATCAAAAGCAAAGCAAATGGTGAAAACAAATATAAACCAATATGAACGAAAAGAAGTGCAATGCTACAACTGTGGTGGAAAAGGCCATGTATCAAGCAGTTGCAAAGATAAAGAAAAAGGGAGAAAATGTTTTAAATGCAATCGGTTCGGGCATATTTCGGCAAATTGTGATAAAAATAAAAAAGACGAAACAAATTCAAAAGCAAACACGCGTCAAATTGTACTTAAGCGCGATTTTGCTCACAAGAATGTTAAAGTTGGGGACAAATATTACGATGCATTAGTTGACACGGGTAGTAAATTTAATATTGTTACTCAAGAGGTTTATGAAAACCTTAACAAACCAAAATTAAATGCATGTAACGTTTCACTTGTTGGGTTTGGTGCAAATAGTCATGAAAATAAAATCAAACCCAGTGGGTTTTTTAAAAGAGAAATTGAGGTAGACGGTGAAACATTTTTATTGAACTTTTACGTGGTTTCGAACAATTGCATGGACATTAAAGTTGTACTTGGTGAAGAACTGTGTATGCAATCAGTAATTATTATTAACAAAGACGGTTTGATAATTAGAAAAGCGCAAACGGATACAACAATAAACGATGATGTACTTTTAATGAAAATTGATACAGTAATTCAAAATAATGAACTTGACATAGACACCGATGCAAGCAAAGAAGCAAAAAAAACCGTGAGTGAAATAATTTCGAACTACAAGCCAAACAAAATTTTAACAACAAACGTAGAAATGCGAATTATCCTTCACGATGAATCCCCAATATTTTCAAGACCACGACGATTGCCATTTTCTCAAGTCGACATAGTCGAAAGCCAAGTTGATGAATGGCTCAAAGACGGTATAATTGAAATTTCAAACTCAGAATTCACCAGCCCCGTGGTATTGGTAAAAAAACGCGACGGTTCACCAAGATTATGTATAGATTTTAGGCAAATAAATAAAAAAATTATTAAAGACCATTTTCCACTTCCATTGATTGATGATCAACTGGATCGGTTGCAAGATGCTAGGTTGTTCAGCACTTTAGATATGAGAAACGGGTTTTTTCACGTGCCGGTGGAACAGTCAAGTAGGAAGTACACATCCTTCGTCACGCAGAGCGGGCAATATCAATTTTGCAAGGTGCCTTTCGGGTTATGCAATTCTCCGGGGGTATTCCAGAGACATATCAACGCGATTTTTCGAGAGCTGAGACGAGAGGGTATTGCACTACCATATATAGACGATGTTATTATTCCAGCTAAGAACGAGCAGCAAGCAATGCACAATCTAGAAAAAGTAATAAACACCTGCCGTGACTATGGGTTAGAACTTAATATAAAGAAGTGTCAATTCCTTAAAAAAAAAGTAAATTTTCTTGGATATGTGATTGAAGATCAAAAAATCCGTGCATCGCCGGAAAAGACGCAAGCGGTACATAATTATAAAATACCCAAAACACAAAAACAACTTTTGAGTTTTTTGGGCCTAGTGGGTTACTTTAGGAAATTTATACCCAATTATTCAATCATCGCAAAGCCTTTGACTGACCTAACCAAACAAAACGTAAATTTTACCATGAGCTTACCAGCTGAACAAGCATTTAACGCACTTAAAAATGCACTATGCGAGAACAACGTGCTAAATATATATAATTGCACCTACGAGACTGAGTTACACACAGACGCTTCGATTGATGGGTTCGGTGCAGTGCTACTGCAGAAATCTCCACACGATGGTCAGCTGCACCCTATCTACTATATGAGTAGAAAAACGACAGAAGCTCAAAGAAAGTTTACCAGCTATGAGCTGGAAGTACTGGCAGTAGTTGAGGCCATGGCGAAATTCAGAGTTTATCTACTTGGTATAAAGTTTAAGCTTATAACGGATTGTAAGGCATTAACGAAAACTCTAGAGAAGAAAAGTTTATGTACACGTGTAGCTCGTTGGATACTGTTATTACAAGAATTTGATTACGTTGTCGAGCACAGAGTAGGCACACGTATGAAGCACGTAGATGCCCTAAGCCGCTATGCAGTTATGTTGATACAAGATGACCAATTAATTATCAGAATAAGTCAAGCCCAATTAGACGATGAAAAGTTAAAAGCTATTAGAGAGGTACTTAAAAGCAAAAACTCATACAACGATTATTTTGTGAAGTCAAACATATTATATAAGATGTTCAGAGATACCGAACTAATCGTAATACCAGAAAATATGGAAAAACAAATTATTAGCCAGGCCCATGAGAGAGGTCACTTCGCAGTGAAAAAGACAAAAGAACTAATTTTAAAAGATTATTATATTTCAAATATCGACGAAAAAATTAGAAGACATATTGCGTGTTGTATACCATGTATCTTAAGTAACCGAAAGCGAGGCAAACAAGAAGGTTTACTCCATCCTATACAGAAAGAGGAGTTGCCACTATATACGTTTCATATAATATAGATTTTTTGGGTCCTTTACAATCAACAAGCAAACAGTATCAGCATATTTTAGCAGTTATCGACTCATTCACAAAGTTTTGTTGGTTGTATCCGTCGAAGTCCACAACAAGTTTAGACGTAATATCAAAGCTTCGCACCCAAAGCGCAATTTTCGGTAATCCGGCAAACATTGTTTCTGATAGAGGCGCTGCATTTTCCTCAAAAGAATTTCAAGAGTACTGCGAGAGTGAGAACATTAAACATACGATGATCACAACAGGCTTACCAAGAGTAAATGGCCAGGTTGAGAGGTTGAATGAAATTATAATATCAGTTTTGACAAAGTTAAGCACCACAGACCCTACAAAATGGTTCAAACATGTATCCAAAGTTCAGCAAGCAATTAATTCAACGTTTACAAGAAGCATAAATACAACGCCGTTTGAGCTTTTGGTGGGAACAAAAATACGTACAAAAGACGACAAACATATACAAGAACTCATTGAACAAGAAGCTATAAATGCATTCAACGGCGATCGAAATGATCTTAGAAAACAAGCAAAGCGTCAAATTCTTGAGGTTCAGCAAGAAA
Organism: Anastrepha ludens; assembly: GCF_028408465.1. NCBI lineage: Eukaryota > Metazoa > Arthropoda > Insecta > Diptera > Tephritidae > Anastrepha > Anastrepha ludens. Next base: position 4,694,789 of record NC_071503.1, on the reverse strand, counting down.
ACAGAAGAACATACAATCTCAGACGTAAGCCGGCACAGCAGTATAAGGTCAACGATTTGGTGGTAATAAAACGCACACAATTTGGTAGTGGTCTTAAACTAAAATCGAAATTTTTGGGTCCGTACCGTATAATAAAAATCAGAGGTAATAACGCATATGAGGTAGAAAAAATCGGCAATGGCGAAGGTCCAATAAATTCGACAACTTGCGCTGAATATATGAAGCCGTGGGTAAAAGGTTCAGACAAGAATGACTTACCATTCGAGACGAATGTTTAACAGGATGGCCGAATGTGGGAGTGAACGTGAGTAAGGTGGCAACCCATATTTGTGTCGCCCTGTGGCGCCACACCATCGAGAAAGATGAGAAAAGAAGTCGGCAGTCTTGCAACGACAACGTACGAGGAGAGACACAATATTCGAGTGCGCGGGTGCTGATCGGTTTCTGTCCAACATATATGTACTTTAATTTCAATATCTACACATTTACTTTGTAAATTAATCTTAAAATATTACCAATAAACAATATATCTTTTCCATTTTCCCACATGTATATATTTGAATTTATCTATAAAGGTTAATAAAATAGTATATGCCCTTTATTTATTATTTACTTAATGAAATTGGCCGTCCCCCAGTCGATATCCCAAATAGTGTACTTACAAAAATACCTTCATAGGCGCAGAAGCAATATTCTAAAATGTTCTTTAATACAACAAAAACTATTTCATTCATAAACTCAAGCGCATATATGTATCTCAAAGAAAGGTTGGATCATTCATAAAACGAGCTCACCACACCTTCACTTACGCGCCTGAGCTGTCCGTAAGCCTATTTTTCTTGAGAAAGACAATATAAATATCTGAGATCGTTAATGTATAGAGATGTCTGAATGACAGGAACGTATGGAATTTTGAGGGGTACTCGTCCCATGAAAACTAATGACCACACACCAAAAGTTAACAGCAATATACACTGAAGAGCAAAACTGTAACAAAATGTAATACTTTCTATTTCAACACATTTTTTTTAGACATGTTTTAAAAATTCAAATATTTTTTTTGCATAACTTTATTGGAATGTATGTACTCTCTCTCTCAAACCGGTTTGGTGTCAATGCAACAACAACAACACTAGTAGCAAGCAATAATGCAAATAAAGACAAATGTTACAGTTTTGCACTCAACCCATTTTTTATTTTTTACAATAAATAAAATAAATATTAATAAGATGTCCAATATCCTTTGGATTTTTTCAGCTCGTGGATACGATTGGGCATACTTCGTGTATACCTCAAGACAAAGTCAGTCGGAATAATATAGCATCCGATACATCGCGTGTTCGCTCCCACAGCTCATTAACTCCACTGGGCGGACTTGAATATTCGGCAAGCTTCGATTTTACATGACTCCATAAATTTTCGATTGGGTTCATGTCCGGTGATTGTGGAGGCCACTTCAAGTTACGAAATTTTTGGCGTTGCATCCAATTTCGTACAACATGTGCGGTGTGCTTAGGGTCATTGTCTTGCTGAAAAATTACTTTTTCAGCAGCAAGATCCATACTTTCCACTACACCCGGCAGATTTTGTTGCAATATGGCCAGGTATTCCTCTTTCCGCATTATACCGTCTATTCGTACTAAAGGACCCACACCATTTTTGGAAATGCAGCCCCACCACCATGTTTTACTGTCTGCTTGATGTGATGTGGCTGGACTGCATTTGGGTCTTTAACCCAATACCAGGCCCGACCATCTGACTGAAATCGATTGATTTTGGTTTCATCAGACCAAATAACCTGCAATCGTTTTGAAATTTTATGAAAAAAGGTCTTTTATAATCCATTTATAAAGACGTACCTGATCCCAATCTTCAACTGTCCAGCTTTGGTGAGCCGCAGCAAAATCCCGCCTCAACCGCACATTTCTTTTTGTCAGCATTGGCTTGGTTTTCTTCTCCGCTGCCTTTAGCCCCAGTTTTGACAGGCTGCGCCTGGCTGTCCACTGACTGGCATCAATATCCAGCATCTTTAGTGCTTCTTTGGGAGTGACCGCCTTGCTGCTTGTTACCAAATTTGCCAGATGGCGGGCATCGCGGTCGCTTATCTTCCTTGGCCGGCCTCCTTTGTTACTGGGAACAGCGTCTGGTACATTTTTCCGCAGCCTTTGCACAGCCATGTGGCTCACTTCGAATTTTTTAGCTATTTTTCTTATAGACTCGCCCTTCTTCAGCAAATCAATTATTTGGCGTTGTATTTCCCGATTTAACATTTTGTCTTATTCACGGTCACGTTTATAATAATTAAAAATCCACCAAATATATAATTACGAGAAAAATAACGGAAAATTTGAAAATTAAGAGTGAGTGCAAAACTGTAACATTTGTCTTTATTTGCATTATTGCTTGCTACTAGTGTTGTTGTTGTTGCATTGACACCAAACCGGTTTGAGAGAGAGAGTACATACATGCCAATAAAGTTATGCAAAAAAAATATTTGATTTGTTAAAACATGTCTAAAAAAAAATGTGTTGAAATAGAAAGTATTACATTTTGTTACAGTTTTGCTCTTCAGTGTATATAATGGTGATTATAAACAAGGGCTCTTAACGCTGTAGGCCAAATCAAAATCCTTTATAGAAAACGCTTCATTACCAGGTACACAAGAAGATGGCATACGCAATTTTAAAGATGTGAGTTTATATATTTACATATGCGCATATATATGCTGTGTGTATGTATGTGCCTTTGTCACATCAAAAAATATTACCATGAAACTTCTCAAGAGATCGCACACATAGGCACAGCATTCAGCATAGGCCACACTTCTCACAAAAATTAAGGGAACAGTAAAATTTCCTAAATTTCTTAGAGATTTTTTAAAAGCTGTATCTCAGTGAAAAATGGTCGCACGGAGTTCCGACAAAATGCAATTTGAAGCTTTAAATTTCTAGTTTTAAGATCTTTCAGCAAAAATGTTTGTTACTTAACGGTTATTTTGTAATCGTCAGTTAAATGGCGACACAAAAATTTTCGAAACTTTTTCCTTTTTTTTTGATTGCACGGGCTTGGCAACATTTTTCCAACTAAAACTAGCCATAAGTCAACTAGGCTGATTATTTAGGTTAGGTTAGCCTGGTTGGCAGTAAGCCACGCATAGACCTTTTGGTTCCTAGCGATACCACATGGAGACCGACCTCTATGAATACCTAAAGTAGACATCATGTAGGATGTCAGCGCTTTTGGCGAATCTAAGTAGGGCTGAGAGCTCCGCTTTTGAGACGTCTTCCAGACCCTCAAACAGTGGGGCTCCCAGGAATCTTAGTCGTGTTTTTGATAATGCCGGACAAACGCACAGAAGGTGTTCTAAAGTCTCCTCATCATCCTCTCTGCATTTTCTGCATTTGCCCGTGTTAGCAATCCCTATCTTGTACGCATGTGCAGCCAATAGATTGTGACCTGTTAGCATACCTATGATAGTTCTGCATTCCTTTCGCGAGAGCGTAAGTACGAATTGAGTAAGTTTTTTGTCGTTAGTTCTACACATGAGTTTTGCTGTTTTGCATGTGGTCAGGTTAGTCCACCTAGCTTTAACTTGCCTTTTCATGTGGTCGTCCATTTCATTGTATATTGTGTTTAGCGGTCTCGGTATGTCGTTCTCTTGTTCAAATGGTAGTCTCACAGCACTTTTTGCTATCTCATCTACTATTTCGTTCCCTATAATGCCTTTGTGTCCAGGTACCCAGTAGATATGCAGCCTACTGTTTCCGGCTAGCCTTTCTATGGCCTCCCTGCTCCGTCGAACATTTTTGGACTTAATACAATATGAGCTTATTGCTCTTATTGCTGCTTGACTATCCACGTATATATTAATTTTTGAGTTCTTTCTTGTTCTAGTGTAGGCTAGCTCCGCGGCCTTCCCCACAGCAAAAACTTCCGCTGGGAAAATACTGCTGTGGTCTGGCAGCTTGATAGACTGCCTTATTCCTAGTTTTGAGCAGTAGATACCCGCTCCCACTCCGTCTGGAGTTTTCGAGCCGTCTGTATAGATGTGAAAGGTTCTATGGCCAGGCTTCATGCCTTTGTGCCATCCCTCCTCTTCAATTGTAGTGCGGAACCTTCTTTCCCAATTAAAGTACGGAGTCATGTAGTCTGTGCCACCTGAGCTCCACTTTCCTATTGAGCTGTGACCGAAGGTTCTGCAGATGAATACCCCCACAGCCATTAGCCTCCTCGCGGATTTCGCTGCCAGGTTTTCTGCCGTGAGGTCAATAGGTGGCATGCTGAGTATCATTTCCAGCGCCGCCGTTGGAGTGGTCTTCATCGCTCCTGTTATGCACAGGGCAGCGAGTCGTTGAATCCTTTCCAGCGGCATTAAGTATGTCAGTTTTCTTGTCGCAGTCCACCATACTAAGGTTCCGTACAGCAGTATCGGTCTGACTACTGCTGTGTAGCACCAATGCATCAGGGAGGGTGATAGACCCCAAGTAACGCCCAGCATTCTTTTACATGCGTACAACGCATTACTGGCCTTTTTCACCCTCTCCTCAACGTTGTGCTTCCACAGCAATTTGCTGTCCAATATTACTCCGAGGTACCTTGCATAATCTTTGAGAAGTAGTTCGTTGTTGCCTAGCTTCGGGAGGTTCCACGCCGGAACTTTGTACTTCCTGGTAAAAAGTACCATGTCCGTTTTTCCCGCGTTTATCCCTAGCCCTGCGCGAGATGCCCATTGATGTATCGTTTTGAGAGTGCTGTTCATCACATTACTGATGGTGTCCAGGTACTTTCCCGTAACTACTATAGCTATGTCATCGGCATATGCCACTAGTTTAGGTGCCCCTCTGTCAAGTTTCTTAAGAATTTCATTTGCTACTAGTAGCCATAATAGCGGCGATAGGCTGATAGGCTGATTATTTAGCTTCAATTTATTTTTGTTTGAATTCTCGCTACGATCATTTATCTTTGAGATATCTGCACTTTACGAAAAAGCCATTTTATCTTTGATCATTGATATCTCAGCAACTAATAACCCCATAATAAATGGGACAATGGTTTTGGAAAGTAGAATAAATTTCCTAACGTTGGTTTGAAATTAACACAAAAAAACGCCTTTTTATGGTTTTTCAGAAAATCTATCGCTCACTTACAAATATTTATGTGGGGACTAATGTTTCCAGGGATTTTTACAGTTTAATGTTCCACTAATAACCCAGTAAACTTTTAAATCGATCCATAAAGCCGTTTTTCTGGACCGATTGATCAAAATTTTACAAAAGAATTAAAGGAACAAGTGCATTGTTTTTAAAGATTGGCTAAACATTATAACATAGAACTGAAAAAACATTTTTTTTCAACTTTTTTCGCATTTTCGCATAAGTATTATTAAATTAAAAGAATTAAATTTGAAATTTGAAACTGTTTTTTTTTTAATTTGCAAAAACATTTTGTTCAGTAAATATACTGAGCACTGGTTGAGGCAATTATGATTTTCTGTAGTCAACCACCGGCATTAGCGTTATCCAAAGCGTACCACGTGGAGGTTGCGGATTTGATTTACGCTTCTTGTGCTTAATGCACGTGTAAGTATGTATGTGATTTACCAAAAGAATTGAGACCCCGCGGCTCGTCAATTCCGCAGTATTTAAAGACTCCAAACTCATTCTTTGAAGTAAGCGTGTGCGCACGCGTGTGTTTTTTTTTTATTCGAAGGGGGAATCTTTCATAGATACCGTCAGCATAGACGGCATGCACGATTCATACTGAACGCTAAAGGTGCACCTCATTCCGGACCACGCACTGTCAGTATTACTACTAAACAGGACTTGCGAAACTGTACACCTACGTACTAAGCCCTAACTCCGACCCCTATAGCTTTAGTTTGCCCTGCAGTACCGGTACTATTTAAAGACTCAAAACTCATTCTTTGAAGTAAGCGTGTGCGCACGCGTGTGTTTTTTTTTATCCGAAGGGGGAATCTTTCATAGATACCGTCAGCATAGACGGCATGCACGATTTATACTGAACGCTAAAGGTGCACCTCATTCGGGACCACGCACTGTCAGTATTACTACTAAACAGGACTTGCGAAACAGTACACCTACGTACTAAGCCCTAACTCCGACCCCTATAGCTTTAGTATGCCCTGCGGTACCGCTGTTTAAGGATTGCATCGCAGGGCCAAGCTGGCCAGTATGGCTCTTCATATTTGTTTCTTTATTTGTCTACCCTTCATTAATGGCTTGTCTTCTTTGTTTACTGCGTTCCCATTCCTTTTTTCGCAATTCCTGTAGCGCATTTGCGGACCATTCTCTCATCTTGGCCCATAACAACTTCGATTGCAGCATGTAATTTACAGTGATGCCTGGGGTTATTCTTTCGTCTATCATTTCTTCAATGGACATTCTTTCAGATTTGTATCTCAGGCAGGAGAAGAAGACATGTTCCGCATTTTCACTGCCGTTGCCACTGAACAAGCAGTTTGCTGCGTCCTCGTGACCGAGTGTTTGAAGATACTCTCGATAGCACCCATGTCCCGTCTAGAAGTGTGTCAGGTAGTAATCTGTGTCACCATGTCTTCTCTCAACCCAGGCCTGTACGCCCCTGTTAAGTTTGTGCGTCCACCTCCCTTTTGTCGCTAGGTCCCATCGATTTTGCCACTCAATTATGCTTCTCCTTCTTTCTTCCTTACGCTCTTCCGCCGCTTTGTCTTTTCCTGCACATAGCGGCATCGCAGGCTCTGCTAACACGTTTTTACTAGCAGCTCCACCTGTAGTTCCACATCGTTTGTGCTAGTCGGGTCCTCTTCTAGCATGATTTGGAATAGTTCTTCGTCAAACGTCTCCACCCTCCAGCCCTTGTTCTGTTTTTTCTGTACGGCTTCTTTTCCATGCAAAAAGTCCACCTTAATGGAAAGGTGGTCACTGCCTGTGTAAAAATCACACACTTACCAGCTTGCTGATCGTACTAGAGCCCTGCTGGCGTAAGTGATGCCGATTATTGATGCACGACCATTCACTTCGAATGTGTTTTTTCCCCCAGTGTTTAGCAGAACCGCATCAAGCAGTGAGAATGCCTTAATCAAGGCATCTCCGCTTTTATTGGTGTATCTGCTACCCCATTCCAAGGTCCCCGCATTGAAATCAACCGCAATCACGTTTGGCGCGGTACCACGAGCGTCTTGCACAAGTTCATCCAGTAGGTTTTCGAACTCTGCTTGCGTCAGTTTCGGTGGCGCGAGCAACTGTAGAAATAGATGCCACATATTTTTGCTCGAGTATAGTAATCACTGTCGGTGTGCGGTTTGTCCACCAGGGTATTTCCTCCACAGACTCAAATAGCAGCTTTACTTTTCCTGTCCGAGACCCACGTTTCGACGTTTAGGTTTTTATGCTGGTCGCTGACTAACACAACATCCATTGTATTTTCGTATACCCTTTGTTTTAGGAGCTCTTGTGCAGCCTCGCAATGGTTTAGATTGATCTTATCAATCCTCATTCTTTGTTTTAATATACGCCGCTTGATACAGGGGACATTGTCTTCTCTTCCATTTGTTTCACAAGCTCGGCAGAAGGGCTTTTCTCGCATACTTATCGCTTTTTGACCCTTCTCTCCACATTCGAGACAATTCTGCCCCCTGTCGTCTTCGTTTGTAGACGCCCTCGCCAGGTGTCCATACTCCAGGCATCTGTAGCATCTCCTCAAGTCAGGTTTTTCTCTTATTCGGGATACCACCCAGCCGATTTTGAGTTTTTCCTTATCAAGCAGTCGCTTTGCATCTAGTGCTGGTAAGCTTATCACCGCTGTTTGCGTGCCTGCATACGCCGCTCTAACGCTTTTTATTGCGCTTTTACTAAATAGGTTAAGCTCGTTAACTTGCGTTCGTATTGCCTCACCTATATCCTCTTTGGTTGTGATTTCATCTAAATCACGGATCTCCACCAACATCTCGTGGGTTAGGGCCTTGATTTGCGCCTGGTCACCTAGCACCTTGCCAATCTTCTTCTGGTATACTCCTGTATTGGCCATCTGCTGTTTTTTCAATTGAAGCTGGATTTCGCCTTTGGCCGTCTTTCTTATGCGCGTAACGTTTTCGCCGAATTCTTGCCTGGCATCATCTTTTTTAACAACCCTGAGAATGTCACTGTACGTCATTGTTCCAGCACGCGCAATGACAATCGCATCCGGCCTCGGGGGTGGTTTATTTGCCACTTTCTTCTTGGCTGGTTTGCGCTTGACACTCCTCCAGCCATTTTCCATATCCCCGTTTGTCCTCTCCTTTGCCTTTCTTGTCTGTACTTGCTGACACTTTGTGCTCTTCCTCGGGTGTGGTTTTGCTTTTCTTGGGTGGCGTTTTTCTGATCGGCTGTTTGTCGTCGCGTGGTCTTTTCGGCGCTCCTTCCGTCATTACGCTTCCAAGAACGTTGGCTTCTTTTGGCTTCTTTGATTTTCACTTCTTCCTGAGCTCTCGAGTGTAGTTTAGTGATTGTTTCGAGCAGTTCCCTTATGTGATTGTTGATCGAGCGTTGCGGTAGACGCATTGCTTCTGTCAACTTCCCAATCGTCTCACCAAGGAGCTTTAAGGTATCATTACCCGATTGTGCTGCTTTCTTATTGTTTTGTTGCAATGCAGGTGGCGACAATTTTGTCCTCTCAGCAGCGTTGCCAACCATACCATTTTAATGGTATCTATACCATGAAACTGAGTCCCATACCATATACCATGGTGTCTATCATGGTATCATGGTATAACATTTCTTCCTCAGGAGAAACGGAATGAATGATTTGGGGAAAAATTTTTTTTCGATGCGTTTATTTAAAATTTTTATCTTAGTTTTTGGACAATTTTATCGATGACACGGCTTCAGTCCGTGACTGAATCATTTGTATATCGTTCGTTCGCAGCTACAATTGAAGTGATCAATCGGTTTATTCTATTCTATTTTGAATTGTTGTTAGCTATATTCTGTCCATGAAAGTAGAGGTGTAAGAATGGAAAGCTAGATACTAATCACATTCCGAGAGCGCCACAAAAATTCACTAGAACCTCCGGTCGATAAAATCACATCCGTCCAATTGAAAATTTCAACGAATCACGGGCAACGCGACGAGAATTCTACCAATCACAGAATTCCTTCCGATAGAGATGATTCTACTTTGTTCGTCTACCACAAAACTCATATCCACTCATGGTGTAACTTCAATTACTCGTTGTAACATTTTTCTGATACACGCCGGCCTCCGTTTGAAGTTTCTACACAATCTCACAGGAATTTTATGTATATAAATTGAAGGATTCAGAGTACGAGTAGAGTATTTTGCAGGTCATAACTCAGGTAAATATCGATGAATGACAATAACCTTTCTAGACTCACTGAAAAAATCACTGTAGGTGCCATGGAAGACGAAGAGGATACTCATCGTACTCCTCCCAAAAAAAAATCGAGAGTCGAGAAAAAGAAGACTAAAATCGTGCAAAGGTTCCGGGATGATTGGCTGGAGAAAGAGGAATTTAAGTTTTGGTTACAACGTGTACCTGGTAATCTGTGTAAAGCCAGGTTTAAACTCTGTTGTCATGAGTATACAGCTGACATATCAGTATTAAGGGCACATGGACAAACAGAGAAACACAGAGAAAAAGAAAAACCGCTGAAAGACAAGAGCATGAAGATGACACAGTTTGTTCAACGTGGGAGTGGCATAGAAGAACCTTTGAGCATTGCAGCAAAAAGCGCAGAAATTAGGATAGCTGCATTCTGTGCCGAGCACAATATTCCCTACGCAGCATTAGACCACTTATCAGACTTGCTGAAATCATCTTTCTCTGACTCCAAAATTGCCCACAAAATTGTTCTCAAACGCACTAAAGGAACTGCCATTGTCAAAACTGTTATTGGTGAGACTGAGAAATGCAGGCTAGCGGAGAAGTTGAAAATAACTAAATTTAGTGTGTTAACGGACGAATCAACGGACATTTCAGCAACTAAGACAAGTTGTTTGCTGGCGAGATATTTCGATGAAGAAGAAGGTAAAATTGTGTCGAAATTTTGGGACTTAGTACAAGTATTGCAGCCTGGAAAAGTGACGAGTGCAACAGCTGAACACTTATACAACAATATCATTGCAAGTTTCAAAGAGAGGGGGATCCCAATGGCGAATATCGTTGGTTTTGGGTCTGATGGTTGCAGTGTTATGATGGGTGTGCATAACTCTGTCGCTAGTCGTTTGAAGCGAGATTTACCACATATCACCATCATGAAATGCATCTGCCACTCATTGCATCTTTGTGCAAGCGAAGCATGTGAACAATTACCACGTACGTGTGAGGACTTTGCTCGCAATATTCACAATTTTTTTAACAGCAGTTCTAAACGTCAAAGTGAATATGTTGAGTTCCAGATGTTTTCGAATGTTGAGGTTCACAAGCTCGTGAGAAATGTCAAGCCTTTTTGATTTGTGCCTGTGTTCAGATCAAGAAGAGGTATGATTTTACAAATAGTTTTTTGGAAAATCTGAGAATTTTCAAGCCTAAAAACGCCTTATCCAGCATTGAACGAGAGAAAACGCCTTCGCTCATTCCACTCCTAGTCACGCTCCCCAGAGTTTGTGAACAAGAGAATTATAAAGACGTGGATGACCAGTGGCGTCGGTTGTGCTCTTACCCCCTTGGCCAAGAGATCAAAGCACTGGACACAGATGTATTTTGGGCAACATTATTATCTATACAGAACGAGGGAGGTGTTTACTTGTTCCAGAATTTGAGTCGATGCGTCTTGAGTATCCTATCGCTTCCTCATTCCAACGCCGACAGGGAAATAGTTTTCTCCAAGGTCAACCTCATCAAGACTAAATTGAGGAATCGACTCATCGTACCCACCGTTCGAGGCACTTTATTAGCCAGCCAACACGTTCAAGCTAACGGAGGCTGTGCTGTATTCAAACCTTCCAAAGAGATGATATCAAGAATGACCAAAGACTCTCTTTATGATAAGCCGAAGGAAACTAGAAGTACAGCGGTTGACAGCGGGGAAGAGGATGGCGGAGATAATTCTATTTTCGAAGATGTCTGAATCGGATTCTATAGCTATTGAATAACTATTAATGTCATTGAGAAAAATTTATGTTGTTGAGAAGTTCATCATATAAAAAATTTGAATTTCCCTGAGGCACCCTGTTTTATCGGTGGATACCATTATTTTCCCTGAAATACCATCATTTCTCCCTCTCCATATCATGATCCGAGCGCTACGGGTTGGTAACGCTGCCTCTCAGGCCTTTCTACACTGAGCGTCATGATAGAACTCCGTCTCAGCTTTGGTGCGCGCTTAAAAGGATCAGCCCCCGTGATTATACGGGCTTTGGGGGTCTTGTACTCCTCAGTTAGGTCCACTAGTAGATCAGTCGATCCACTTGCACATGGTACCTTTCTGTTAGCCTCTTCCTGGCTTTCATTTCCGGTGCCCATAATGGCTCCATAAATGTTACCGCTGTTGTTTGTTGTATTTGTATTTCTCATTTTGTTTTCCACTTTTTTTTTGTTTACCAGCGCTTCGTATGTGAAGGGGCGTTTCGAAATAAGCAGGAACGGCTATACCCTTGGGGACGGTGCCCCTACCCCAGTTCCCTAAGGCCTGTTCTTCACTTTACCGGTCCCGGAAAACACGGACGGACCGGAGCTCACCCGGGGCAACGCATACTACTACCTCCGCGTCCAATACACACTTCCTGACTAGGGTCCGAAGGAGCTGGTCACTGATATACCCCGTGGCTAACACCTCGGCAGAGCAAGCTCACATCATTCCCTTCACTTTAACAACAGAGATGGTTCTTAAAGTAATGAGAGACTCCCAGTGCGCCACGGCATATACCGGTCAGTTAGCAGCCGCAACTAACATGGTGAACAGACGCTGACCAGGAAGCCGTCCATTATGAAATCCGCCGCGCTTGGATTTTTGTTTTGCTCTCCACGCCCTTGCATGATTAGGGAGACAACTATTTATCAGAGGCATTGACTTTGGGCCTCTGTCACCGGAGGCCACATCGCATTGGCTGCCATTTAGCCGCATCCTCCGCTTCTTTCCGCTCATTGTCGGGGATTGCTTATTCGTGTAAACTTATTTCGCAACTAACCTGCTACCACAGGCCTTCCGGCTATCCGCAAACTGCCGACCCCCACGGTAGCTTAGAGCCCAGCCTAGTCGTTCAACCCCGAGGAGGGAACAAACAACCGAGCGCGTGTATGTCGAAACTCCGCACCCCACGGGAAAACCGCCAAGTATTACAGCGAGTGGAAAGTGTGAATTAGTCGCCGGTCCTTCGCCGTAGTCTTTCGAGGGTTCCTTAGGTTTTTCATGGCCTCTGCTATAACATCGCGTGATGCCGTCTATTTTTCCCTGCTTTGTAGCATGGATTGCACGAATGTATCTGGGTTGTAGTTTCCTCCAAATTTGCGCCGAAGCTTCGATCTAGAGCCATTAAAACGCTTACATTCGAAGAATACGTGGTGAACGTCTTCTATCGCTTTTGCCCCACAGTAATCGCAGGTGGGATCCGATTCCTGTCTGAACCGATAGAGGTATGCTTTGAAGCATCCATGGGCGGTTCAAAATTGCGTCAGATAAAAATCCCCTTCTCCGTGGTTTCTTTCAATCCAGCTTCGCACGTCTGGAATGCAGCGATTCGTCCAGCGACCCTTCGTTGTATTGCCCCATTTTTGCTGCCATGTCTGGGTACTAGTTTCACGTGCTACGATGCGTTGTGTTTTACTGTCAGCCAATACTGCATACTTCGTTTGCCAGTATCTCTATTGGATACATTCCAGCGATAACCAGCGCTGCTTCTTCTGAAACTGTTTTAAAGGCGGAACAGACTCGAAGTGCACATAAGCGATACGCTGCCTTTATACCGCAGAAGTATGAAGGATGTTGCGTTGCCATGTGCCACACAGGAGCACCATATAATAGCTGGTTCTTCACCACGCCTGCCAGAAGTTGGCGTCGCCGTTATTTTGGACCGCGGGCGTTTGGCATTATTCGCGATAAGGCTGCTACAGTTACTGATGCTTTTTTGGTCGCATACTCAAGGTGATTTTTAAAAGTCTATCACTATTCCCAGATATTTAACTTCTGGTACTGTCGTGATGCTGTGATTGCCAATTTGTATAGTTACCACTTTTACCTTTTTCCGGCTCGATATGAGAACGGACTCCGTGTTTTGCTCGGCGAGTTGAAGACCGTTTCGCACCAGCCATGAATTAAGGGACGCTATTGTCCGATTTGCTTTTTCGCTGTAATAACTACTGCGATATCGTCTACAAATCCGATAATGTTGGCACCATTGGGTATATTGAGGCGTAAAACACCATTGTTTCAGAGCAGTGGTCCAAGGACTGAACCTTGAGGGACCCCGCCTGAAACCTTATAACTCTTTCTGCCTACTGCTGTGTCGTAATCCAGTACGCGGATTCCGGACCTTCCTTTTCTCGAGGCGGTTGCAGATTATTCTCTCCAGTACTTTACCTGCCGAATCGAGCAGGCAAATCGGTCTGAAGCTAGACGGTTCCATGGGAGGTTTGCCGGGTTTGGGCAGTGGGACCAGGCTTGGTCGCTTCCATATCGATGGGAACGTTCCCTCCGCGAGGCATGCATTGAATAGACGTACGAAATTCGATGTTGCCTTGGCAATCGCCAGTTTTAGTACTTGGTTAGGCACCCCGTCTGGGACAGGAGACTTATTATTTGCGATCCTATTCATTGCTTGAAGAACCTCGTCGGCTGACATTCTTGGAAACTGATGTGCGATTGTCTTCGAGTTTAAAGAAACTAACTTCCTTTGTTTGGGGAAAGGTGTGTTTACCACTTCATTCAGGAAAATCGGGCATGTTGGTACGGATTCTTAAGCAGACTTCCGCTTCTTGGTCACCACCGTGTAAGCTGTCCCCCAAGGATTGCTTTCAGCATCATCGCAGAGCTCAAGGAAGCTCTTACGCTTGCTTTCCCTGACTGCTGTCTAGAGTTGACGTCGCGCTCCTTATAAGTTTCTCTGGCTTCTAGGAAGTTAGGTCTACCTCTTGCCCGTTGGAAGCCTCTTCTAGCCTTAATGCATTCTTTCCTAAAAGAATGAATACTCTCGTTCCATCAGTATACAGGAACGTGTTTATTTGCTGTCGTCTTGCGAGACATTGACGCATCGCAGGCTCTATGAATATCACCCATAATTTTGGGTGCCATGTCGTTCGCGCATCCCGTATAATCGCTTGTTGGCAACATCTCTTTAAATATACCAGAATCTAAGGTGCCGGTTTTCCATCCTGGGTGCTTCCAACTTAATTGCTGTTTTTGAAGTTTGCATTCGTTTATGTCAATGTCACATATTATTCCTGAATAATCACTTTGAGTGTAACACTCACTAAGCTTCCACTTCGACTCTCTGTAGATGTTAGAACTGACGAACGTGATATCTGTTATTGAACCAAAGCCATTTCTGAAGAAGGTATGTTCCCCGCCGCTGTTCAGTAAAACAATATCCATGCATGCAAATGCTTCAAGAAGTGCTCGGCCCTTTGGTGTAGTCCGCTGTGAGCCCCACTCCATAGCCCATGCATTAAAATCGCCTGCAATAATATATCGATGTTTTAACATTGCATCCCTGGCGATTTTCCCTACTATCTCCTTAAACTCGTCTAAAGGGGTGCTTGGAGGTATGTAACAGCTATATAAGGGTGGTTAAATTTCAAGAGCCATTGTTGAATGTAAGCCACACCTAAACGTCAAGTTTTTTTCTGCATTTCATTTGACATTTTTCAATTTCAGACTAACTCAATTTGAACCATGGAAAGATACACAATCTAGCAGCGCGTTAAATTGGTTTCAGGAAATGGCAACAGTGAATGACCAATTTTCGAAGAAAATCATCTTCAGTGATGAGGCACATTTTCACCTCAGTGGATTCGTCAATAAGCAGAATTGCCGCATTTGGGCGAATGATAATCCAAGAGTGATAGCCGAAAAACCAATGCACCCACAAAGAGTGACTGTTTGGTGCGGTTTATGGGCCGGCGGCATCATTGGGCAGTATTTTTTCCAAAATGAGGCCGGTGAGGCAGTTAATGTGAATAGTGTTCGCTATCGTGAGATTATAACGAACTTTTAATGGTCCGAATTGGAAGATATGGATGTGGACGATATGTGGTTTCAACAGGACAGTGCCACTTGTCACACAGCTAACGAAACAATTTCTCTTTTGCGCGAAAAATTTGATGACCGAATAATCTCACGTCGCGGCAATGTCAATTGGCCGCCAATATCAAGTGATGGGACACCGTTGCACTTCTTTAAAAAAAAAAACATAATTGGCGCGTACTCTTCTGTTAGGTGCGTACACTTCCTCCTATTTGTGGTGTGCGTCTTGATGTTGTTCCACAAATGGAGGGACCTACAGTTTCAAGCCAACTCCGAACGGCAGATATTTTTATTAGGAGCTTTTTCATGGCAGAAATACACTCGGAGGTTTGCCATTGCCTGGCGAGGGGCGACCGCTATTAGAAAAATGTTTTTCTTAATTTTGGTGTTTCACCGAGATTCGAACCAACGACCTCTCTGTGAATTCCGAATGGTAATCACGCACCAACCCATTCGGCTACGGCGGCCGCACTTCTTTACTTGCAATTCTTTACTAAGGGTTATTTGAATGAAAAGGTGTACGCCGATAAGCCAGCAATAATTCAAGAGCTAAAGGACGAGATAATTCGGCACATTAACGGCATAGAACCTAATTTATTCCTCAGCGTCATCGAAAATTTGGACCATCGGATGGAGGTGTGCTGCCGAGGCTGCGGCGCCTATTTGGCCGATATTTTGTTCCATACGTAATTATACCATACCAATATTATCATAATGAGGAGAAATGATAATAATTAAAAAAAAATTGTATTGGATTCAAAATCAACACCGGCCCTTGAAACTTAACCACCCTTTTTAAATATATCTGAGTTCTTGCCGGAAACAAAGCTTCTTTCTTTTACTACGCTCTCTAAGGGATGTCGTCCGTAGGACCATATTGCAGCCTTTTTGCAAGCGTCTTGCCTCCAGTTGGCTGACCTTTCTCTATACGGTTCGCTCAATATGGCTACATCAACCTTGAGTTATGCAATTGCTTGCGACAAGAGATCTTGTGCGTCTTCGCAATGGTTGAGATTGAGTTGTAGCAATCTCATAACTGTTTAATATTTTGAAGCGAGATCAACATCGTGAGTCTCGAGAAGTGACTCTTCTGTTAACGATTTTACCTCCGCCTTTTCTGAGAGAGCCAGACCAACCGCTGCTTGTAGTTTCGCCGTGTTCACGTCAGATGGCTTAGCAGGAACAGTAGATCGCCATTCGCAGTTTTGAGGATTTTTTGAACTAGCCCGTTCATCCCTTTAAGAGAATTCTCATTTTTGACTGTCTTCTGACAATGATGGCACTGCCAGTTATTTACCGTTGTCCCCGCGTCCTCAGTTGCTTTTTTCTCTCCATGTTTGCCATAGCTGTCTTTTGTGAGACATTGGCAATGGATTTGGAACTTCATTCTCCTTCCTAGATGGTCCTTGTATTGGTAATACCTCACCCGGTGTTCGTACATGGGTCCGCTTTGTCGCTTGCTGTGCAGTTATTCCAAGAGAAGGAGTCGTCTGTGCATACTTCGTATCTTTTGTACGAGGTTAAGCTTTCCCGAACTCTTCTGCTACCTGATCGTAGGAAATTGCAATCGCGTTCACTAAATCTCTGAGATTTTAGTTTATGTAGCGTTTGCCACTACCAATGATATCATTCAGATCATTTATAAGGTGACCGAGGCACAGTTTAGCCAAGACACCAATTCAGTGTAGGTGATAGTTTGAACACACCCCTCCAAAAGTGGATCGCTGAGTTGCTGAATACTAAACAGCTGTTTCGTGGATCGAGCCACAACGAACCACTACACTTTCGCACTATTCGCGGATAGAAATCTTCACTTAAGTTGACCGTTGAGGGTTATAAAAGCGAGAGCCTTCTGAAACACATCCAAATTTTGCCCTATTGAATTCACATGTGTCTGTGAATTGTGTGTGTGTGTTTCTTTTTTGTTTTTTTTTTGTTGAGGTGGCACAAAGCATTGAAATCCGAAAAGTGTGGGACTTGCCTTTCGACTCACCCACCTTCGTGCTTAAACCTACTCTTGCTTCCTTACGCATTGTCTGCCGTTCTGCTTTGTTTTGGTAAACGTTAGCGTACTCTTTTGCCAATAAATTTATTGGGTGTAGTCCTACAATAACCATAATGGCGTCTTCGGATACCGTTCGATACGCGCAGCACACTCTGAGGTGAGGGCACTCAGTCGATACACTAATTTCATACAACTCACATATGAGCTGAAATTAGTTGCTTCCACCCATGCTGGAGCTGCATACAGCAAAATCGATGAGACCACGGTATTAAGTAGTCTCTTGCGGTTTTGCCTAGGGCCTATAGTGCTCATCATTATGCGCGTCAGTGCTGTTATAGCCTCTGCCGCTTTACTGCTCGCGTATGATGGGTGATCTCTGAAGTTCAACCTATGGTCCATTATTACGCCCAGGTATTTAATGAACGGCTTCGATCCTATGGTATTTTTGCCCACCATTATATTTGCTGACTCTATCTTCTTCCTGCTGCTAATGAGCACTGCTTTCTTGTGGGACTCCGCCAGCTATTTTATATTCCCCAACACCCGCATCGGTATTATAGCGAAGTGTTCTGTCAGTGAAATAACTGACGATAAGGGCAAACTTTAGTATAATGTATATCGCTTTGAAAAAAACGGTTAAAAGAGGGTGATAGAGGGGTGTATCCCCATCTTAAAACTGAAAACAGAACCTGCCGGAGGCTGTTAGTTTTTAAGTAATTTAATGTTAAAGTTCTCTAATTTAGCGAAAAGTTGGTGTTGCCTTACACCTGAAATGAAAACGAAGTTCGCACGCAGGGATGTTCAGTGGAAGGTTCATTGTAAAACTGCAGTATTTTTTGCTGTAATTTTAAGTTGAGAAACATTTTTGATTATAAAAACATACAACTCATTTAAACTTAAAAACAATGATATTAATAAAGTAATTAAAACCCAAAAATTACGGTTTATAAGTGTATTTTATTGCTTCGATCAGTTTAACAAATGAGTCTTCGTGATTTTTATTTACAGATTTTCTCCACAAATATTCAGTTATAACATCTTTAAAACAAACAGGGTGGTTATGGTTTTCTTTATTGAAATCTCTCTTCACTACGCGCCATTGGGACTCAATTCTTTTCGTGTGAGTACTATCCTCCGCCACAAAGGGGTTGTCGGGGTCGCTGTGGCTTACCTTTTTGTGCTCATACCCATAATTAGCCAAGCAGTCGAAGGCCCTCCAGAAGTCCGTATGTATAATATAGCCTTCTTTGACGTGCTTTCTAATTAAAGGTATGAGCACATCCGCGGATCGTATGCTGTCTGAATCACTTCTAGGCGGAGATCCTCACTACCGTCCTCAATAATGCCAAGAACCCAGTGGCCTTCCACTCTTCTTCCTAAATTTAAACATACTGATTAAAAAAGTGCATACTTTATTACAAATATAACTTAATACCTTTTTTGTACCTCCGCTTGCCAAATTTACTTTCGTCAATTTGTACTACTTTTCCTGGACCCCCTATCCTACCCACCGACTCCTGTCTGCCAATCTGGTATAAACTTACCGCCTCACGGCAGTAATTATAATAAATAAAAATAAATAATTGGCGCGTACACTTCTGTTAGGTGTTTGGCCGGGCTCCTCCTGCTATTTGTGGTGTGCGTCTTGATGTTGTTCCACAAATGGAGGGCCTACAGTTTCAAGCCGACTCCGAACGGCAGATATTTTTATGAGGAGCTTTTTCATGGCAGAAATACACTCGGAGGTTTGCCATTGCCTGCCGAGGGGCGACCGCTATTAGAAAAATGTTTTTATTAATTTTGCTTTCACCGAGATTCGAACCAACGACCTCTCTGTGAATTCCGAATGGTAATCACGCACCAACCCATTCGGCTACGGCGGCCGCCGGCAGTAATTATACCAGTCGAAAATGGTGGCTGTCGAAAGACAGGATCCTTCCAAATAATTTTCAAAGCGTACATTTTCGTGCGACCACCGGTGCGCATATGCATACATAAGATAAAAAATCTGTGGCAGCGATATCTTGCATTGCTCGAACCACGTTCCAGGATCTCTGGACACTCCTGAATTCCTCTTGCACTGTCCCTTACTGCACCTAAAGGTACCCAAAGAATCGTTCCCTCTAACTTGTAGTTTCATTTGGGTCCAGTGGGTGCGACAGAGCCTGGAACGCAACACAAGGCCGTTTTCCTACGCAAGTGCCACACACTTTTCCGTTGTGTTCAGTTTTTGGATTATTTTCGAAAAATTCCACATGGACTTTATTTCCGACGCCGTCAGACTATTTGGCAAAGAAGTATTGCCTGGCGTTGGAATCGCTTTGCTCGTTGTGGGAAGTTCACAATCTGTAAATAAATTTATTACTATGAGATATATTTATAAATAAAATTATAAACTTACCGCTTTCAGGTGGATTCATTCTTAAAATATTCAATGGTATCTTTTAAAGAGCGTATTTTAACTTTTCAGTTGATTTCAAACTTGAACACTTGGATATATCAGTAACAATATACTACGATGTACTTACCAATAACAATATACGTATCAAAAACAATGGAAAAAATAGCATTGGAAAATAACAGTTAAACAAACGGTATACATACGCAGGTTCCTTTGCATTTTACAGGAGCGTCGACTAGAAGGGTTTTTGTATATTAAATTTGTAGAATTTTTGCGTAGAACTATTTTCACGTGGGCGGCCTTCGGCCGCGCTTCAAAAAAATAACCCTCATCAGTCCAACTCCGGCTACGCAATCCACAGTATTTTTGGGTAGAACTCCTTTTCGCGTGGGCAGCCATCGGCCGCGCTTCAAAAAAATAACCTCATAAATCCAACTCCGGCTACGCAATCCACAGTATTTTTGCGTAGAACTCCTTTCTGTGTTAAAACCATTGAACCCAAAATTAAAACGTCATACGCGTGTATGTAGTAAGGAGGCACAATAACCCCCATCCCCATCATTAACACTAAACTCAAGTACATACTTAATTTTTGTTTTCATTTGCAGGCATCCGGCAACACCATACTGTTGTCATTCCAATCTTCTTCTTATTCGCGTTTAAAATTGGAAAGTAAAATAGAATATTAGCATAAAAATCAGTAAAAACACGCGTGTGAGTGTATATTTGGTGAAGTGTTAAAAAATATAGACTGTAATGTGGCAAATTATAGTGAAGTTCCCAAGGGCATTTTGAAGGCAAATAATTGCAAAATTATTATTTCCCGAATATTTAAAGTTATAAAGAGTGTTCCTTAACACCTCACTAACATTTCCACCAAGTTTCATTAACCCTAGAACACACACCCGGGTACAAATGTATCCACTTCAGCTTTGAAGTGTTGTAACTTTTGAACCGCTATACCTCTATACCGCTAACTTCGGATCTAGGAAGATTATTTAGTTTTGAGTTCAAATTCAAAATTTGAACCAGATCGGACCATTGGTTCAGGAGCTACAGTCTTCCAAACACATTATATACGTAAACACACACCCGGGATACGTTTGTACCCCAATAGTAAAAATCCTCATAATAATCAAAAAAAAACATTTTTTATATTATTTTTTTATTTGAAAAATTAAAAATATTCATTTCACACATCATATTATTGACTTTTATTATAAAAATTATAAAAATGCATCTTATATCTAAGGAAAATCATGGCAAATAGAGCAATTTGTTGATGTGACCGAATGTTCAAGACACATTGGCTTCTTACATTTGGCGCACAGCTTTCTGGTTTTTCTACGGCGTTTTTCCTCTTGTGCGTAACATAAATAGCAAGATCCGGACACAGGTTTTGGCGTGCGCGCTGCGGCAGATGTTGATGCTGCTGTTGACACCATTGATTCCAGCGGTCGGTTGAAATATGCTTCAATAGCAATTTTAGTCGAAAAATTTCGCGTCACTTGACGATTTATGGCTCTGGCTTCAATAATGGGCATACACAATGCTTCAGCCAAGCTGCGCAGGATCTGCTTACGCTTGTTGTTTGTTCTCCAAGGCAACATAGGGTTATTCAAATCGTAGACAATGTAGGCTGCAAGAGCTGTAATGTCCAACATGTTGGAGAACATCGCTAGTGGCCATCGTTTTGTTTGTCTTTGTGTTGGATATCCCGCAAAGATTTGGTCCATTCGATCAACACCACCTTTGGTACGATTATAATATTCAATTATTTCAGGTTTCCCACTGTCAGCTATTTCAGCATCATTATGCATGGTCGAAAGCAAAATTACTGCTTTATTTTTTTTGGGAACATAAGAGCACATTGTCACATTATTTTTGAAGCCAAATGTCGTTGAACCAATTGTCCTGTTTTTGTTCTGCTTCATTTCTTGAGGAATATATGATTTGTGTTTGCGCAAAGTTCCAACGATCGTGAGTTTCCAGGTGAGAAGCAGTTCTGCAACTGGCAAGGTCGTAAAAAAATTGTCCATTGTAATGTTTCGGCCACTTCCTTGGTATTTGGCAGACAAATCCTTCACCACTCGTTCGCCTTGGTTCGTTTCCCTACCAGTTTCTGCTTGGCCAGTATACATTTTTCCATGCAGTGGATATGCATTTGTGGCATCGCAAATCCACCAAACCTTGACACCATATTTAGCAGGTTTTGACGGTATGTACTGCGTAAACCGTGTGCGTCCACGGTAAGGAAATAATTGTTCATCAATCGTCAAGCATGAGCTGGGCTTGTAATGTGCAGCAAGATTATTGTTCATCATCGTCCACAACTCACTGATCGGTGCTGCTTTATCAGTTAGTAAGCGTGTTGCACGAGTGTTTTTATCGTCAAATCTTAGGAACCGCAATATCGAACAGAAACGGTTGATTCCCATTGTGGCGCGATATAAAGGATGGTTTTTGACGCTCCATAAATCTCGAACATGTTCTCCATTGCTATGGTTCGCACGAGTCATAATAAGTATGCCAAAAAATGCATTCAGCTCTGTTATTGACACAGGCGTCCATGACTTAGGAGTTGTGTTTGGATGCGCATTGTTGTAAGCATTATAAGTTTCTTTTGCTAACTTATTTGTGTGGCGCATAATTATATCAGCCATTTCAACGTTCATGAAACATTTGAATGTTTGCTCTATTGACAACATTTCAGTGCATCTAGCTGGTCCAGAACGTTCTCTTATAATATTTTGTCTGAGTACCTGACGACTTACATTTGGTTCTTTCATCCACTCAGTACCATCACGTGCAACAAATTTTTCGCCACTAGCAGGTAATTCATTATTTTCTTCTACTTCTTCTTCTTCATCGTCTTCTTCATCATCCTCATAGTCCGCATAATCAGGTAATACTTCTGCGGCACTTTGCGAAACTTCAGCATCGTCATCAGCAATTTCAATGTCATTGAATTGAATTTCTTCTTCATCTTCTGAGTCAAAGTCATAGGGAGCGTCATCGTCACAAATTTCATCAAATAAAGATTGTATATATGATTCTTGCTGTTCCTCAGTTAGCCTGCATAATAAAAAAAATTAGTATATGTTTACATTGTTGCTTATTTTACATTTTTTACCTTCTATATGCTGCACCTGATAAATATTCGTTTCTTCTTGAAATCATTTCGTATCCAGTTATTTATAGTTTCAGTTATATTTATTTTCACTTATATTTTCACTTCTTACACTTTTGAGCACCAAAACAATAATGAAAATATCAACAGGCAGCATTTATAACAACACCTCGTGTGAAAACAACCCTTGCAGCTGCATATAAAATACAAAAACCAGTTATACCAGTGTATTTGCTACCTACGTACCCATACCTTGCGCGACCTTTTTGCACATATCTTTTGAACCAGGTAGAATATTTCAATGAAATAAAAACCAAAATGTGTATTCGTTGTTATTCTACAAGTATATTATTGTATTATAAATTATATTATTTTGTTTTGCATTTATCAGGACAACAACAAAAACAAAAATCCACTGTTGCATGTCCTGACTTTATTTGCCCATATCGCTGGAACCAGTAGGAATATTCGAATGAAACAAAAGACAAAATACTTGTTATATATTAAAATATGCATTTCAAAAAAAAAAAAAAAATCATAGAAATCGGTTGAATATGCATTAAAAAAACCGCAAAATAAGGTCCCGGGTACAAACGTATCCCGGGTGTGTGTTTACGTGGTATTTTCTGGGTGTGTGTTCTAGGGTTAATAAAAACATTATAGTTTGCCAAAAATTCCCCAATATACATTGTTCTAAATTCCAGCCGACGATAATCCTGCGTATATACGATGGAACCTGGAAGCAATCAAGCGCCATCAGGACCTGGTTCCAATTCGCGGTATTGAAGGCGTTCTTTATGTCTAGCGTTGCCATTAGGCAGTACTCCTTGCTACCGTATAATCACCGAGTTCCTTCGATTGCCTTCTGCGCAATCGTTTTAACCGCAGCTACAGCATCTGTGGTTGAGCGAGCCTTACGGAGACCGAATTGCAAGGATGATAGACCGCCTGCGTCATCAATAGCAACCGTTCCAGAATTTTGCCTGCGGTGTCGGGCATGCAAAGGGAGCGGTAGCCTGTAGGATCTTCCGCAGGCTTAGATCCTTTTGGAATCAGCACCAGTTTCTGTGACTTCCACTGTGTTAGAAATTTCCCTTATTTTAGGCATGTACCTATTGTAGAGATCTACAAAAATGTTGGTATGACTACTAGAACCCTAGAACGCTGATAAATTCGCCTTGCTCTGTTGCACTCGCTACGCGATTCCACAATGTCCGCTGTCCACCAGTAAACGGGCTCACTGTTATGCCTTGTTTTATACATGGCTGCATCGAATGCTTTTGTTAGGTGCATCATAGCTTGCGTAGCCTTCTCAGTTGCATCGCTAGTAAGTGTTACATCTGCCAGCATGACTTCGATAACCTTAGTCTCCATTGAGTCGATCCTGTATCTCGCGTCGTATGCATTTGGCAGTTTTGGTTCCCCGTGTTTCTTTATTTCGCAAATTATCGCGATATGGTCACTCCGGGTATAATGCTGACTAACGAATCATTTCGTCGAGCGAACAAGGTTGGGACTTACAAAGGTAAGGTCTATTATCGATCCCGTTCCCGCCTTTTGAAATGTCTGCTGGTTCCCTGTGTTCATAAGAACTATGTCTAACAGGGCGAAAGTTTCCAGAAGGGCTTGAGCTCTTGGACTTGTTCGTATGCATCCCCAGTTCACAGCCCAGGCAATAAAATCGCCACTTACGACCACAGGTCCATAGTCTTTATTATCTTGGGCGATATTCTCTAGGATGCTGGTAGCTTCAGGCAGAGTTAAGCTGGGTGGTAGGTAGCAGCTATAGGCGTATGCATCCCCAATTCGCGCTCGTGCAAGTCCGCGAGCTGCCTTCACGCTCATAAGACGGGAGCTATTTCTCCAACAGTTCCAGATTGACAACTTGCCAGTAATATCAGAGGCTCAGCTATTGCCTTCTTAGTGTTGATAGGGTTCACTGAGTATAGCAACATCTATTTTGTGTTCCCGTATAGACTGCACAAGTTGGTCTTGAGCGCTTTCACAGTGATTAAAGTTTAATTGCAAGGTCTTCATTTATGTCGTATTTCTTTCAGAGCTCTTTGGTATTCTGGGCACTTGCTGCTCGTCATCGCATGTCTTGCGTCGCTTACATTTTTCTTCCTGCATATAATGCAGTTTGCTGCTTGTGTGCAGCTTTTGGCCTGATGTTTTTTGTTGCCGCATTTAAAGCAGACGCTAGTGCAGTCAGCTGGGCTTTTGCAACCTTAGCAACTTGTAGCATCGTTTCGGTTCTATTTTTTCCCGTATGCGACAAATTACAAGGCCTATTCGGATTTTGTTTGCTTCGAGCAGCTTGGTAGCGGCGTTACTCTTAGCATCGCTGCTTGGCCGTAGGGTTTTCGGAGACCCAGAATCGCTGAGATAGGTACGTCAAGTTCCTTGAACTGTTTTGCTATCACCTCGTGTATTTCTTCTTTTGTGGTGATTTCATCAAGGCCTCGAATTTCAAATTCACGCATCCACGTTAGAGCCCTGACTTCTACCGCTTCTCCCAAAGCGGCCTTAAAAACTTCATGTATTCTCAGAGTATTTGGGTCAGATGGTCTTGCCAGCACCAATTTGGCAGTTTTTGACCCCTTGTATGTCGTTGTTCAGTTCCTTTAGGTTTGGTTCTGATTTAAGTCGCTTCAGAATTTCAGCATATGATATGCTGCCAACGCTTTTTAAAACAATCGCGTCCTTTCATGGTGGCCTTTGCCGACTTCGATTTCCTCTTGTGCCGTTCCTTTCTGCCTTCTCATCTGATTTGGGTGTATTCTGTGTTAGATCCTTCCGGGTTTTCTTGGATTTAACTATCTCCCATTTTTCGGTGGGTACATGCTCTGTCATTTTAACCGGCGTATTTCTCAAGACTTCGACGCGGTTATTCTTATTTCTTTTAGCAGGACTTTTCCTTGAAGCGGCGTTGCCGATTGCCCTCTTTGGGGTAGAATCTATGCGCTTAATAAGAGGTGAAGTTTGGGTACATCCGTCTTTGACAGTAGATGGTGCTCTATTCGCCCCTCTTAACGCCAAGTTCTTCGGAGTTAGGATAGATCTCTCAAAATTTTTGTGTAGGTCCGTTATATTCGCGACCAAATCCCGCATTGGCTGGTTTATGTTTTTCTTCGGAAGCACCATCATTTCAGCCAGTTCTTTGACATTATCGCCGATGGCTAGATATATTTCTTCGGCCGTCATCGCCTTCGTGAAGCCGAAGTGCTGAATGCACGGTGATGCCGATCTGGTCCTCTCCGTGCCTGGCGGCGAATATGCCAACCTTGAGCTCCAACTCATAAGTCGTTATCCATATCCTGGTGCGTAGTTACTTGTAAATGATTCCATGGTTATCTTTGCAAGAAGGGAGACCATGCAAGGATTGACCAAAGCTCCCTATGAGAGCTTAAGTTTAGAGCCGAATCAGTGTTAACTAGGAATGTTACATCTAGACCTACGCCGACGCTTAATGGCGACAGGGTATGAAGCGTACTTAGAAACTTTTCATCATTTTAACGGGGTGAGGGCAACTGCATTATTAGCCTGAATGCCGTTTCATCTAGATATCACTCCGCTTACTAACGAAACTGAATAATACAGTCGTCAGCTCATGGCAGTATGTCCTAACGTATTCCATTATTCCATAATTAAGACCTTACTGGGCTCGGTCTTAATGTAGATCGTATTGGTTAAACAGCCGCCCCTAACATAGAGGACAGACGCCCAATATGAGTCAGTCGCTTCTGGATTTTTGTATTTTCACCATGGCTTTGCATGATGAGGAGGACACTTATTTTATTGAAGGCGGTGTCGATTCGCCTTTGTCACAGAAACCTCTTCGGATTAGCTATCTTTTAGACCGCTTCCTCCGTTCCCGCCGCTCATTGTCGGGGGCTGCTTATTTATTAGAACTTATTCCCAATTAACCTGCTACTACAGGCCGTCCGGCTATCCGCAACCTGCCGACCTCCACGCTAGCTTAGAGCCTAGCTTAGTCGCCCGATCCCAGGGGAGCGCGGAATCCGTGCGTGTGTAAGTATTTTTTTGTTTTTTGTATCCGAAGGGGGAATCTTACATAGATACCGTCAATATAGACGGCATGCACGATTCATACTGATCGCTAAGAGTGCAACTCATTCGGGACCACGCACAGTCAGTAATACTACTAAACTGGACTTGCGAAACAATACATCTACGTACTAAACACTAACTCCGACCTCTGTACCTTTAGTTTGCCCTGCGGTACCACCGTTTAAGCATTGCATCGCAGGGCCAAGCTGGCCAGTATGGCTCTTCATATTTGTTTCTTTCTTTGGCTACCCTTCATTTATGGCTTGTCTTCTTTGTTTACTGCGTTCCCATTCCTTTTTCCGCAGTTCCTGTAGCGCCTTTGCGGACCATTCTCTCATCTTGGTTCACACCAACTTCGACTGCAGCATGTGATCTACAATGTTGCCTGGGGTTATTTTTTCTTTTATGATTTCTTCAATGCACATTCTTTCAGATTTGTATCTCGGCCAGGAGAAGAAGACATGTTCCACGTTCTCACTAGCGTTGCCGCAGAACGAGCAGTCAGCTGCGTCCTCATGGCCGAGTCTTTGTAGATACTCTCTATAGCATCCATGCCCCGTCAGGAACTGTGTGAGGTAGTAATCTGTGTCACCATGTCCTCTCTCAACCCAAGCCTGTACGCTTCTGAGAATTTTATGCATCCATCTCCCTTTTGTCGCTAGGTCCCAGTGATTTTGCCACTCAATTGTGCTTCCCCGTTTTTCTTCTTTACGCTCTTCCGCCGTTAGTCGCCTGTTAAGGCTTTTGGCTTTGTCGTACACTCTACCCAGTTCAGAGGCCATTATATCTGGTGGCATGATACCCGATATGACACATACTGCTTCAAGCGACACTGTCCTTAAAGCACAGGCAACTCTAAGGAAAATAAGTCTTAAGAACTATTTTCGCCTTCTTCGCGTATGTTTTCTGTATCAGGGCTTTACCCCATATGGGTGCTGCATACATGAGTGTAGACTGGGTAACTTTAGCCAGGAGCGCTCTTCTACTCTGAGTGGGACCACCGATGTTGGCCATAATTCCTGACAGTGCCGTCGTCACCATGGCTGCCTTTCCGCATGCTTTTTTAATGTGATTCCTGAAGCTTAGTCGAGCATCGATCCTTACACCCAAATATCGTAGTGCCGCCTGTGTTGTGACGTTAAACCCATCAATGTTTTGTGTGGTCGTTTCTAACTTTTTTCTACTCGTAATGAGAACTGCTTCTGTTTTTTGCCCTGCAAGCTGGAGTTTAACCGCCGTTAGCCATTGTTTGACCTTTGTTGTTGCCTCGCTGCAGACACTCTGAATCTGAGGGATTCTTTTGTCGCCTATGGTCAACGCAATGTCGTCTGCGTATCCTATTATTTGCAATTCCCTCGTCATTGGGAGTTGCAGTACCCCATCATATAATACATTCCATAGCTTCGGGCCCAGTACAGAACCCGGCGGTACTCCGCCCATCACTGCATATCTCTTAGGACCTTCATCTGTATTGTACGTGCGTGTGTATGTGTGCGGGCGTGTGTGTGTGTGTGTATGCGTTCAGATCAGTAGCGTCTGTTGCCGCCTCTACTCTGAATCACTGCTCGTAATCTCTCATGCATATTTATGCAGCGTCGAATCGAAGATTGCGGAATACTTTGGCAAATCCGTAAAACTGCACGCTCTAATGCAGCTAAATTTCTTAAGTTGGGGTATTCTCGGCGCAACCGACTTCCCACGATGTTCCAAACATGCTCGATTGGATTGAGACCAGGACTCATCGAAGGATGCTGTAACAACGTTATATTATTCTTCTCAAAAAATCGACGAGTGATGTTAGCTGTGTGAGGGCGAGCGTTATCCTGCATGAAATTGAACCTGGGATTTTGTTGTCGAGGCAATACAAACGGCCGCAAAATTTCATTTATCTACCTATTAGCGTTGAGAGTTTGACGGACAATCACTAATGGGGTGCGTGATGATCGCGAGATTCCGGCCCAAACCATGACTGATCCTCCATTAAAGGGTACAACAGGCTGAGTGACGACGCCAAACTCGGTTTCTCCGGTCATTACCATCCAGGCAAAATCGAGACTCATCGGAAAATAAAACGATATTCCATTGCCTTAGAGTCCACCTCGAATGTCGGTGAGCGTATGCCAGACGCACACGGCGGTCATCGACCGCCACTGGTGTTGTTGTTGTTGATGTCGACGGTTTGGAAAAGCCGACGGTTTGGAAAAGCCTGCAGGAACACCCGGCCCTCGAAGAGCACGTCTACCACGTCGACCTTGTCCTGCTCGTCGTCCGTACCCATTGGCTTCTAAAAAACGCGTATAGGCACCAGACACAACTGTAGGGCTAACGCCCAGTCTGTTGCCGATATCCCGATACGAGTATCATTCTTCCACCAAGGTCACTAGACGAGCGACTTTTGTCTCAGTCAAATGCCGGAAAAATTTTTGAAAAAAAAAATTTTTTTTTCAAAAAAATTTTGGATAATTTTATCTTAATAAAAGATTAGTTTTGAAAAAAAAGTTTTTTGGACGTATATTTAGTCAGTAGAAAATTTAATAAATTTGTTGCACGAATTCCGTAGATCGAGTACTGAATAATGTCTAGGGGTATCAATTCAAAGAAATAAAAATAAGTAAAATTAGGGTACGCAGCGGCAAAGTTTCTTATTTTGATCCCTAGAATATGATTTTCACAGAGCAATGGGCGATTTTTTTGCCTCCCCACAAAAGACACTAAAAGTGCGACCTAAATTGGGGGACATCAGAATTCGTTTTAGAGTTATGGTTCCTAAGGCAAAGTTTCTTATTTTGATCCCTAGAATATGATTTTCACAGACCAATGAGCGATTTTTTTGCCTCGCCACAAATCGACCCGGCCTAGTGCTCAGTATTGTTACTGAACAAAATTTTTTTGCAAATTAAAAAAAAAAATTTCTCATTTCAAATTTAATTCTTTTACTTTAATAAGATACTAATGCGAAAATACGAAAAAGTTAAAAAAAAAATGTTTTTCAATACTATGTAATAATGTTTAGCCAACCTTTAAAAACAATGCACTTGTTCATTTAATTCTTTTGTAAAATTTTGATCAATCGGTCCGGAAAAACGGCTTGATGGATCGATTTAAAAGTTTACAGGGTTATTAGTGGAATATTAAACTGTAAAAATCTCTGGAAACATGAGTCCCCCCATTAATATTTGTAAGTGAGTGATAGATTTTCTGAAAAACCGTAAAAAGGCGTTTTTTTGTGTTAACTTCAAACCAACGTTAAGGGTAAAACACAATTTTTCTCAAAAAATTAAATTAGGATCTTATAGGAAATTTATTCTACTTTCCAAAACCAAAAAAAAAAAATATCGAACATTTTTGTGGCGCCATTTAACTCACTATTACAAAATAACCGTTAAGTAAAAAAAATTTTGCTGAAAGACCTTAAAACTAGAAATTTAGAGCTTCAAATGCATTTTGTCGGAGCTCCGTGCGACCATTTTTCCCCGAGATACAGCTTTTCAAAAATCACTAAGAAATTTAGAAAATTTTACTGGTTCCTTAATGTTCGTGTCAAGTATGTTTCGTTCTGCTTTTTGCTGCATAATAGTCCCACTCAAGGGCTACGACGCCAGTGCTAACTCAGGTTAGTGTCGCTCAGAACTTTCCCGTAAACGCAACCAAACAAAAATGAGTGAGAAGTACGCGGAGCATTTTGAGGCGGTATTTTTATGCACGCATTCGAAAGGGCCGAAATTATCTTACGCCGCGGCTGCAAAAGTGATTAAAAACTCGAAAAAGTTGTAGAATCAGCTGTATAAGGTGTACAAAAATGTTGATGACTTTTCCGAGCGCAGCTTGAAGCGAGTGATGACAAAAAAGCGGGATCCTTCTTTATGACTACGCCAAGCAGGATCAGTTCTTGCTAAAAAGGCAATAGATGTGAGTATCAACACCATCGAACGTCAACTGAAGGAGGCGACCATATCCTACCGTCCCACATCATCAAAACCACTGCTCTCAGAAAAACACATTGAGAAAAAAACAAAACAAGAAAATGGCGTACCAGAATGGGGTGGCCTTCCCAGTCCGCAGATGCCAACCCCATTGAAAATGTGTGGGAAACTATGAAAACGAATCTTGCCGGAAAGCCAGTCCATGATTCAAAGCAACTCGTGCGTCAAGTTCGCAAAATCTAGTCCTGTTTGTCGACGAGCTACGCAGAAAAGCTGGTTCAAAGCATGAAGAAGATGGCAAGATATACTCAACAACGATGGAAACTAAACGGTTTATTGAGCAATTGCGACTCGTAGTTTTGCACATACTTTCATGTAAAATTTCAAATGTATTTCTTTTATACTGCATGAATAATCGCGTTTCCTTTTTTCGGACACAGACTGTATGTCCTCACAACAATCTCTGAAACGTGTAAACCACTCATGATCTCTGGCACGAGACAGACCATAATATCTCTACAGCTATACTTTCCGTTCTTCTTATTTCTATTTATTACAGTTGCTAATAATCGTCTCACAGGTACAAGGGCTTCAATTATTGGCATCTCGTGTATCCACTTCGTATTACAGGTATGCAAAAAAAAAGAAACATACATATATACTTATATATATACATATACATATACTGCCTATGAAGTGAAGGATACAGTGGGACCCGAGGTAGAGGAACGTGTTTGTCGCCAAATAATTTGCGAGTAATATTTTTCTGTATATTTAAAAAAAAAACAAAAGAAATTGTGGTTTCTTAATCAGCCGTAATATTTTCAATATGTTTAAAAAAAAAAATTTATTTTCGATAATACAAATTTTGGTTGAGCAAAGACTCAACTGTTCGCTGCTTATTTTCGTTCTCGTTTTCGTTGGTTCTGGTCAAGTGTCAGCTATTATATATTTCAGTATTTATCGCTTTCGTTTTTGTGCTGACAAACTTCCAGAACCGTTTTTACTTTACAAAAGCCAGAGGCTAAAGCAGCGAACTTCAATCTCAAAACAAAGTCGGCTATTTCAAGTATCTCTCCAAGTAGGGAGATGATGGACTTAAAGTCTCGGAAGCGCCAGAGAAATGTTGCAAACAGCATAATTCGCATAAAAATGGTTCTCCTGGAGAACACCATGTCCTCAGATCCAATCGAATTGGAGTGCCGACTCGAAATATTGAGCTCCAACAGCGGAAAACTCATGAAGTGTCAGTCGAAAATTGAGGAAATCGACGAAGAAGACATTGCCCGTGGACAGTTAGAAAACTTAATTGTAGAAACAAAGTCCTTTATAAAGTCCATTCTGGCGAGAAATAAATCGCCAATTGCCGATACATTTTTCATTGCACCTCACAGATCGCAACTACCAAAAATGTCGTTACCTAAATTCGAAGGAGAATATTCCGAATTTAAAAACATTATGAGTATTTTTGAGAGTGTAGTGCACAATGAAAAATTGAATCATTTATCTATCATCAGAAGAAAATTATCTGATCCCAGATACAACAGGAAGTAAATACAATTTTAGAATCGGCAGGCCTGAAATTAGAAAAGTGGTTTTCCAATCATACAAGCTCATGGGATAGTGAGAGTCTCCAAAAATTATTGCAGCCTAGCGATACTGACTCCACCAAAACGCTGGGAATCTACTGGCAGCCGAAATATGACATTTTTCGCTTCTTTCTGGAAGATAATTTTAGCGAGCTGCGAGCAACTAAACGTAATATTTAATCAATTTCCGCTTGCCTCTCTGACCCTCTTTCTTGGTTTATTAGCCCCGCTAGTTACCAAAGCTAAAATCTTATTACAAGAGCTTTGGATTCAAAAGCCAGACTGGGATGAAGCGATTCCATTGCGGCTTTACACTAGCTGGCAAAACTTTAAAGCCAATTTGTTGCAGCTTCCATCAATTAGCATTCCTCGGTATGTAAATACAAAGTCGAGTGCCAGCTGCCAAATTCATGGCTTTTCCGATGCTTCTATAACAGCGTATGGCTGCTGCGTATATATACGTGGCCAATCCGCTAGTGGTACGAAATGCACGGTGCTTTCTTCAAAGTCTAGAATAGCTCCGCTGAAGACTAGATCTCTTCCGCGCTTAGAGCTCTCGGCAGCCATTTTTTGGGCAAATTATGGTAAAGAATTCCACCAATGTTGAGTCGACCAATAGAACAAACAATTTTCTGGACATACTCCGAAACAGTTCTGCATTGGATTAAAACGCATCCATCGTGGCTGCAAATTTTCGTCGGAAATAGAGTGTCCGAGATCCAAGAGGGGACCCAGAATGTGTCATGGCGTCATAGGCCCACAAAACAAAATCCAGCGGATCAAGTGTCTCGGGCTTGTAACATGGAGGAATTGGGTAATTCAATATGGTTTAGTGGTCCACAGTTGCTCCTAGAAGACACTGCTACGTGGCCAAAAAATGTCAACTTCAGTCTCTCTCCAGAACAAGGAGCACTCAAGCAGAAGAAGAACGCAATTACGTTAACGGCAATCAAAGGCACAACAAATCCACTTCTCGAAATAATTGAAAGGTTCTCCTCTCACAGAAAAGTGCTTCGGCTTTTCGCTTATATAATCAGATGGCTTCGAAAAATACGAGAGCGAAAAGCAGAATCTGAAATAATACCCACGGCAAAAGAATTGCAAATAAGTTTCCTTAAAATTGTCGAAATAATTCTACATTTTGAATTTAGCGATGAAATTAATAAATTATCGAAAAATAACGTGCTTCCCTCAAGTTTGCAGAGATTAACTCCATTTCTGCATGAACACTCGAAATAATCATTATCGTTTAAATTGATTCGAGGAGGTGGCCGTTTATTCCATGTGCTAGTGGAACTGTAAGAGAATGCATTCACTGTTTTCGATATAAGCCAAAATTACAAGTTGAGATCATGGGCAATCTACACGCCGATCGATTACGCACCCAACGGCCCTTCACAACATGCGTGGTAGATTATTGCGGGCCCATTCATATAATTTTAAAAATCGCGGAAGCCCTCCCGTGAAAATGTATGTATATTGCCATTTTCGTATGTTTCGCTTCAAAGAATCTAGAACTTGTAACTGATTTAACTGCTGATAAATTTACTTTCGCTTTCAAAAGGTTCATTGGGCGCCGAGGGATGCCAGCCAAAATGTACTGCGACAACGCGACGAACTTTGTGGGAGCAGAGAGGAAGCTGAGGGAGCTCCGGGAAGTCTTTCTGGCACAGAAACTGGAAATACGCCGCCGTCGGCGGTCTGTGGGAAGCATAAGTGAGGTCGGCCAAACATCTGCTGGTGCACGCCGTAGGCAACGCGCTGTTAACCCCCGAAGAAACCGCAACGCTTCTCGTCGAAATAGAAGCAGTACTGAACTCCCGACCGCTCGCTCCACTCAGCAACAACCCCAACGACGGCAGGCGCTAACGTCGGCGCATCTGCTAATCGGTTGGCTCCTTGCGAGCTTTGCCAATGGAGAAGGTACCCGACAGCCTCAGCCTCTGCTTAGAGAGACGGCAGCTTGTTTGGAGGATGGTTCCATGTGTAGAAGTCCACGCAAGTGGGGAAAGTTGATGATCGACATTCACTTGGGAGTGGCCAGGACGATTCTTCTGCATATGGTTCAAGCAGCTCCCAACGTCCGGGATTAGCCCACGTATCATCTGGGTAGCTTCCGAACACCCGTTCAGGAGTGAGCTAACGCGAGAAGGCGAATCATTCCAGGATAGCTGGTTGTGCGCTGGGTATGGGACCCGCCACTTAAAAATCCCCCCCCCCAATGAAAAGAACTGCAAAGCCTCGGATGAGAACTGCCTTTACTGATGACGATCCCTGCAAACGAAACAAGGAATATGATTTGAGGGCATGCACCTGGAATGTCCGGTCCCTTAATGGGGAAGGTGCCTCTGCCCGGCTGGTTGATGTCTTCGTGAGAGTAAAGGCTGACATCACTGCCATCCAAGAGATGCGATGAACGGGGCAAGGTACGAAAACCATAGGACCTTGCGACGTCTACTACAGCTGCCATGTAAAGGAGCGCAAATTCGCTGTCAGATTTGTTGTGGGAGAGAGACTTCGTCGCCAAGTACTGTCGTTCACTCCGGTGGACGAGCGAATTGCAACAATCCGCATCAAAGCCTGTTTTTTAAAGATACCGCTAATTTGCGCCCACGCCCCGACGGAAGAGAAGGACGATGCGACCAACGATTCCTTCTACGAGCGCTTGGAACGATCCTATGAGCGCTGCCCCCGCCACGACATAAAAATCGTGTTTGGCGACTTCAACGCCAGGGTGGGCAAGGAGGGAATTTTTGGTCCCACAGTCGGAAAATTCAGCCTGCACAACGAAACATCCGGTAACGGACAGAGGCTGATCGACTTCGCCGGGACCCGAAACATGGTACCAGCATGGCAGCACCAGATTCCAGCATAAAAAGATCCACCAAGCTACCTGGCTGTCTCCTGATCGAAAAACGCGAAACCAGATCGATCATGTTGTGATAGATGGAAGACACGCTTCTAGGGTATTAGATGTACGTACGATTCGAGGACCCAAAATCGACTCGGATCATTACCTTGTTGCAGCCAAACTGCGCATCCGCCTCTGTGCAGCAAAAAACGTATATCTACCTACGCAAAGAATGTTCAACACCGAAATGCTGCAATCACAACAGGCAACCAGAAGATTCGCCACTCGACTCTCACTCATGCTCTCAGAGACCACTGCCCAACAAACCGGCATGCTCGAGCAATGGAGCAACATTTCTCGTTCTCTACGTACCACCGCCGAAGAAGAAATCGGATACCGGCGATCCCGAAAAAACAGTTGGTACGACGAGGAATGTCATGCTGCCGCTGAAAGAAAGGATGCCGCCTATAGAGCCACGCTGCGATCGGGCGCAACGCGAGCCATGTGGGATCGGTACAGAGAGCTGAAAAAGGAAGAGAGACGTATTATCCGACAGAAGAAACGAGAGGCCGAAATACGTGAGTGCGAAGAGCTTGAGATGCTGGCCAACAGGAACAACGCCCGAATATTCTACCAGAAAGCTCGGTGGCTTACAGAAGGTTTTAAGACCGGGGCGTTTTCCTGTAAGATCAAAGACGGCGAACTGGTGACTGACCTACAGAGCAATCTTAAATTATGGAGGGAACACTTCTCGAACTTGTTAAACAGTGACAGCTGCGCATGGCACAGAAAATGTGAAGATCCCGATACCCCAATCGTTGACGACGGAATTGTTGTTCCGTTATCCGACCATGACGAGGTGAGAATAGCAATATCACGGCTAAAGAACAACAAAGCCGGGGGCGCCGACGGACTGCCGGCTGAGCTATTCAAACATGGCGGCGAGGAGCTGGTAAGGTGCATGCATCAGTTTCTGTGCAAAATATGGTCGGATGAAAGCATGCCTGCCTATTGGAATTTAAGTGTACTCTGCCCAATCCATAAGAAGGGTGATCCTGCAATCTGTGCCAATTACCGCGGGATTAGTCTTCTAAATATCGCCTATAAGGTTCTAGCGAGCGTATTGTGTGAAAGGCTGAAGCCCACCGTCAACCAACTGATTGGACCTTATCAGTGTGGCTTTAGACCTGGAAAGTCTACCATCGACCAAATATTTACAAGACCCATGAAAGGAGAATCAGCACACACCATCTTTTCGTTGATTTCAAAGCTGCATTCGACAGTACGGAAAGGAGTTACTTGTATGCCGCGATGTCTGAATTTGGTATCCCCACAAAACTAATACGGCTATGCAAGATGACGTTGCTCAACACCAGCAGCGCCGTCAGAATTGGGAAGGACCTCTCAGAGCCGTTTGATACCAAACGAGGTTTAAGACAGGGTGACTCGCTGTCGTCTGACTTCTTTAACCTGATGTTGGAGAGCATCGTACGAGCCGTAGAACTTAATCGCACAGGCACAATATTTTATAAGAGCGTACAATTTTTGGCGTATGCCGATGATATCGATATCATCGGTCTTAACAACCGCGCTGTTAGTTCTGCGTTCTCCAAACTAGATAAAGAGGCAAAGCGAATGGGTTTGGTGGTGAACGAGGACAAAACGAAACGGCGCACTCGAGTATCGGCACCCACGTCACTGTAGACAGTTATAATTTCGAGGTTGTAAAAGACTTCGTTTATTTAGAAACCAGCATTAACACCGATAACAATGTCAGCCTTGAAATCCAACGTAGAATCTCTCTTGCCAACAAGTGCTACTTTGGACTAAGTAGGCAACTGAGCAGTAAAGTCCTCTCTCTACGAATAAAACTAACACCCTACAAGACTCTCATCATGCTCGTCCTAACGTATGGCGCAGAAACTTGGACGATGTCAACATCCGATGAAGCGACGCTTGGAGTGAGAGAAAGATTCTGCGTAAGATTTTTGGACCTTTGCACGTTGGCAACAGCGAATATCGCAGACGATGGAACGATGAGCTGTATGAGCTTTAGGACGATATAGACATAGCGCAGCGAATAAAGATCCAGCGGCTACGTTGGCTGGGTCATGTCGTCGGAATGAAATCAAACGCTCCGGCTCTGAAAGTATACCACCAGCTGGTGGTAGCAGAGGAAGGGGAAAGCCTCCTCTGCGTTGGAAAGATCAGGTGGAGAAGGAGTTGGCTTCACTTGGTGTGTCCAATTGGTGCCTGTTAGAATGAGAAAGAAACGACTGGCGCGCTTTGTTAAACTCGGCCAAAATCGCCTAAGCGGTTATCGCGCCAATTAAGAAGAAGAGAAGCTTGTTTGCTCACTCAAGCAACAATTTTGGCGCGCGTGGTCGAAGAGCTACCTTCTGGAGCTTCAGCAGCGCAACAAATGGATGCACCCGCAGCCCAACTTCCAGCCAGGCCAATTTGTCGTCGTCCACGAAGACAACGTGCCACCGCAGCAGTGGGTGCCGGGTCGAGTAACCGCAACCATTCCCAGAGCGGATGACAAAATTCGCGTCGCAGACATTGCTACT
This sequence comes from Anastrepha ludens, assembly GCF_028408465.1. Lineage (NCBI taxonomy): Eukaryota > Metazoa > Arthropoda > Insecta > Diptera > Tephritidae > Anastrepha > Anastrepha ludens. The sequence goes on along the minus strand of NC_071503.1, from coordinate 4,657,073 downwards.
AGGTCGGGCGAAGTACGACGCCCTATCCACAAACTCGCCATGCTGCCGGTGAAAAACAAAAATTGAAGGCTGTTGGCATTACTGTTTCTCGCTTTCGGTACCTTCTTTACCTGTTTCTATTTACTTTCGAATATTGACTCTATCTCTCTACAGCTATACTTTCTATTCTTCGTAATTCTATTTACCTAACTACTTACTCACCTATACTCTCTCGAGCTCTCCACTTAATGTTCTTTCGTTTCCACTATTTCTTTACTTTTAGTTTTAAGAAGTAATATAGATAGGGTTTTTCAGTAAGAGCGCTTCAACTTTTGAACTTTTTTGAATTTGACTTTTTTAACTAATTTTTTTTTTATTATCGAGTTTGAACATATACATTTAAGTATGAAATTCGATTTCTTTTGCATGACCACCGCGTGCACGTTTTACACGATAACATCAGCTATTTTTCAATAAATGAGGAAATATTGCAGCATAATAAAGCAAGCCTTAATTATTTTTGTCAGATTTGCAATGGGGTTTTGAGGAACTTGTTTGAGGACTTCGGCTGTTATTCAATCAAATTGATATACGTAGTTTGTAAACGATTGATTTTTGTATTTTTTAATTTTTTGGCTGAGATCTTTTGCTGCTTTATCAGCTCTTCTCTTGTTTGATGCCACTTACACCGTATTTTTTGCTTCTTTAGCGCTATTTCTTTAATATCTTTTGCATTTTTATTAATATCTTCATGGCTCTATTCTTTAATCTCTTCTTCAATATATTTATGGCCAGCGGAAATTTTCATTAAAGAAGGTGTGATCGACCAAGCAGAGTGCTGTATTTCTCTTGTCAGTTTCAAAACTTCGTTATCTATCTTTGTTGTGGAGTCCATTGGAAACGTATTGTCTTGAGATTCTTCTAACATTTTGGGGAATTGACTAATTAGTTTTGAGGACTGGATCTCTTAAGAAAACTCTTTCGTTGAGAGTTAGATAGATTGGCGTTCCCAATATTGAAGTATGAATTGGAAACTTTTCTGGTGATGAAGAAAGAGATAAGGTCCTGATGTTTGAGTGGATAAAGTGGTTAATACGTTGGCAACCATGAAGATGCAGTGCTACAGTTTGTTTGTTGAAGCACCTTTAGTGGTTGTTAGCCTAGATCTCCAATGGATATCTTTGCATTATAATCGTCGCCTATACTGAATTTTGTTTTATGACGGTCAACAAAATGTACATATTGATATCATTTAATTTCGTGTCTAGGGGGACTATAAACAGCTTTCAATGCTAGATCACCTCTAGCATTAATTGTGATGGTGGTGGCTTGGAATTCATTTGTACTGACTTTTTCGTGTTCGTAGTGCACTGTTGCTTGGGTCAATAGTTTGGTAGGTTTCAAAGTTTTTGACTTTGAAACAAGTTTGATTTGTGAAATGCGAATCAGCAATTAAACAAATGTCGAAATTGAGAATAATTTCCAATTATTGATGGTGATTTTGGAGACCGTTCGCTTTCCATAGCATTATTTTTAAAAAGTTAGGATGTGTAACTGACTATTAAATTTTAATTTGAAGATTTTGCAACTTTTGCTCAAGCGATTTGTCAAATTCTTGTTTCTGTTAGTTTTTGCAATATTTTTGAAAGCATATTTTCTTCACGTGTAGTGACATTTTTGTTAATTTTTGCCACCTGTGTTAATTGGTCTTGGCTTATGCGATATTGTTTTTGTAATAGCTTCATCTTATTTTTTTCTATTCCTTAACTCGCGCTCTCAGCCTCAGTATTATTTTTCCGCGTCCGAATCAACGGACTGGTATCAGAATCAACCTTAACGGTATCAGTCAAGCCACTGAAGCGGAACAATTAATATGGCTTGCAGCAGATCTAGCTGCTAGACCTTCTACCGCAATATAACATAAATCGGTGGTAGCTGGAATATTTTTTAAGTGCTGCCTTAGGAGTAGTATTAATTGCCCATGTAGTGCAGAGTACGCCAAGACGGTGGCTACTTTCCACAGGTGTTTTGTGTGCCCTTTTCCTCAATGCAGCCCACCACACTAGAGCACCATAGAGTAATATTCTCCAATATAATGTGCTTCCATGATAGTTTGCTATCCAAAATTATTCCAAGGCACTTTCCTTGGTCTTTAAGGGTCATTTCTTCGCCATTCAGCACAGGGGGGTGCCAATTCGGGATTTTGTACCTTCTAGTCAAAAATATTATCATATCCGTTTTTTCGGAGTTTATCCCCAAGCCTGTCTGAGTTACCCATTGATGTACTGTTGCGAGTGTATTATTCATTATGTCGCTCACGATATCTAGGTATTTGCCTGTTGCTACTATGGCTATGTCAGCTGCATGTGCTATTAATTTGGATGCCGTGCCAGTAACCAGAAAAGTGGCGATAGAACGCTACCTTGTGGTCTACCGTCACATGCTAGTTTAGTGAGTTTAGCTTCGTTCAATTCCGCACGTATTATTCTACAACCTAAACGGTTCTCTATCAACGAATAAACAGCGTGTTCTGTATTTGTTGTATCTAAGCGCCTTAGAATGGCCTCCGTCGACACATTGTTGAATACACCACTTATGTCTAGAAATACTCTTAAAGCGTATTCATTGCACTCTAGAGCTTCTTCTATAACTAACACTAGTGAGTGTAACGCAATATCTGTGGATCTGTCTTTAGTACATGCGTGTTGTGCCTTAGACATAAAAGCTGGCATCCTATTTTCTCTCAACAATATCCTTACTCACCTCTATGGTTTGTTTCGGAGCTCCCCCAGGTAGTGTGATGAGAGTTAGCATCGGAGCCTATAACTAGAGCTAGCTTCCTTCGCTCGGCTTCCTTAACCAGCCTACAAAGCTCATCCGACGGTGCTTCCCTCTCGAGTGACATATAGCAGGACCCAAGATTGGTATTAAAGTAGGAACATACACTTTTCTTAACAAGTACTACTACCCTTACCCTGTTCGTGGGGTACGGGAAGTATGTGTTGTAGTTTAGGGAGTCCAGTCCAGATACCACGTTTACCAAACCGATCCATAGTTCCTGGACTAGAGCCACATCGTAGTTTACCACCTCTAAATTTTGAAGGAGCTCAACTGAGGCTTCCTTCCTTTTGCGAAGGCTAGTTTGAAGGACCTTTGCATCTGGCTTTGGTTCCTTCACGGAGTGGGATGCCTGCTCCAGCTCACCCACCTTCTCGTCTAAGATGTTAAGAGAGGTTTCGAGGATGTCTTCAATGTCGAGATCCTTCTCCAGTTTTGAGTGTGATTTCGTTTTCGTCCGTTGGGTTGTGTTTTTTGAGACGAAGGAACACGCTTGCAATGCCTCACGCCATTTTCCCAAATCGTTCGTACAAAATGTTCCCTTGCAGCATAATTCATATGGAGGATGTAGTTGTGACTTCCATCTGCGTGCGCTGATTTAGCCACTTTCAACATCTTCCAGTCGTCGGTAGATATATCTTTGTTTTGGATTTGTAGCAGACGCAGTGCATGCTCCGGGCTTACCGTGCGCGGTTTTAACACCTTCGCCTGCTCTGATCCACTATTTCAGGTCCGGCACCACGCGTCCATTCTTGCGAAGAAAGCTTCCAACAGCTTTATTTCCACTCTTTTCCACTGCTCCTGCGGCATTTGCCCCATCGGATTACTAAGATCAATAATTGCCACACTCAGGTGCTTTTTGGCAGTCTCATTCGCCGCCGCCGCTGCTTTGGACATTGTCGGCTTTTCGTCGCCCTTTTTGCTGTGTTTCACGTTTGGCTTTGCAGCAACGTTTTTGCACTTTATTTTTGTGCTGGATAGCTTAGTTTTCGGTCGATCGCTGCCTTTTTTCAGGCAGTCTCTCCTCAACCTTATTGGCGAGATCCGGGTATGATGCAGCACACCCAACGCGATTTGCAAAGTGAGCACGGCCCTTTTGAACTTTGTTTTTAGCCTATGCCAATCGTTCCGCCTCAGCGTGCGTCAGCGTGCTTCTAGCCTTGCCTTGTAGAATGCTTCCGCTTTCATCCACTCCTTGGTAGGCTTAGCTCTAGACTCTTTCTTACTCACGGAACTGGCACCATCAAGCTTCACCGGAGAGCGAAGTAAAGCTTCTTCCTCGTTAGTATTCACGCTTGCAACACTTTCCAGGTCCGAGTCTTCGCGGACTATGGCACCCGTGCGTTGCATAGCGTTTTTCGTATTTTTGGCAGTACCATTACGACCACTGTAACCTGCTCCCGGTACAGTAGAAGTTTGGTCGCTTGAGTCAGTATTTGAATTCATCTTTTTTGTACGAACACCTCACCTGCTCGATAAGACAATCGCAGTGGTCTAGGTAGTATAAAGGGGAATTCAAATGGCCCACCACGCCACGCCCCATACCGTCGCAAGGACACAGTTACTACCTAAGGCGGCCAGGTGTTAGGGAGGCGCCGTTAAGATACAGTCGGTCTGGTAAACCCACTGGCTGCAAACTATCCAATGGCCACGGTGTCGAATAACACTCCGGGATTAGGGTGTGGGAAAGGAAAGGACATAATGGGATACCGGGGATCAAGGAATAACAAGAGATCGTCGACGGTACCGTGATCTTCGCATGGTGATTGGATGGCCACCAATTTCCCGAAAAGCGGATGGATGGCTAGCCAACCCCCATCTTCTCCTGGTGTTGTAGTAGCTAAACATTTATAATAAAATAATCTGGGCTGTAAACAAAACAAAGCGAATAGTCTCCGAATGTGAGCATAATTACGATAAACTGCTTAGGCCTGAGATTTGGCCTGTTGAAAGAGCAAGAAAATCAACCGCCTCAGAATTAGTTGCAGGCCTGGCGCGGGCCTAATATTCGAATAAACATCTATTACGAAAACGCGTACGGACTAAGGAGGAAATCCGATGGAGTGCGATTGCTGAGTTTATGCTAAGAATATGATGTTGTGGTTATAACCGAGACTTGGCTCAACTCAAACTTTTTTAATGCTGAGGTTTTCGATCCGAACCTTTACGTACTTTTCCGTTAAGACAGAGATGCTGTTAAAACTGAATGTAGCAGAGGGGGCGGTGTTATGATTGCAGTTCGCTGTAATCGTTACGCCTCACTTATTCAGTTGCAAGAGACTGATCCAGAGAACGTGAATGTATAGAGAAGTCTCACGGGCTACGAATAGTGTGAATTGTTAAAAATGAAGTGAAACCGCGAAGACTTTTTCACCTTGTTCAACTCGACAGCGGGGAATTTCTTAACAGAGCTGATTTCAGTGAATTATGTAAAGGTACTTTGGTTCTGCTCAGTTTTCGGCTTCTGTATGAAATCAAATTGACGAATAGCCGACTGAATTTTGCAAGAAATTTGCTTGTGAATTTCTATGTTCCCCTGATAAACGTAATTTTGTTCAATTTATTTTTTCAAACAAACTGTACAAATAAAAAACAAAAGTACCACAAAAGATTTGAATTATATGCGCCAACATTTAAAATCAAAGTAACTTTAAGTTTGTTCATTTAATTTAAAAACAAGAATTTAAACAAAATACATTATAAACGAGTAAACTTAGTAAATTTAAAACAATACAAATTCGATGAAAATTTTTACAAATTTTTTAAGTCGAAAAAAGTTTTAGACTAGAATTCGTAAAGCGTAGAAGTGTTTTGGTATATAGATATATGCATATATTGCGTTAATTATACACTTCCCACAAAAATTAAAGGAACAGTAATATCTCCTAAATTACTTAGTTATTTTTGAAAAGCTGTATCTCGGTGAAAAAAGGGTCGCACGGAGTTCCGACAAGAAGCAATTTGAAGCTTTGAATTCCTAGTTTTAAGATCTTTGAGCAAATTTTTTTTATTTAACAGTTATTTTGTAATCGTCAGTTAAAGGACGACACAAACATTTTCGAATTTTTTTCCTTTTTTTTATTACACGGGCTTGGCAAAATTTTTCCAACTAAAACTAGCCATACGTTCAACTACCTTGATTATTTAGCTTTAATTTGCTATATTTTGAATTCTCGCTTCGATCATTTCTCTTTGAAATATCCGCATTTTACGAAAAAAGACCATTTTATCTTTGATTATTGATATCTCGGCAACTAATAACCCAACAAGACAATGGTTTTGGAAAGTGAAATAAATTTCCTATAAGATCCTACTTTAATAATATGTGAAAAAATTTGTTTAACCCTTAACGTCGGTTTGAAGTGAACACAAAATAACGCGGTTTCTCAGAAAATCTATCGCTTACTTACAAATATTAATGTAGGGACTAATGTTTCCAGAGATTTTTACAGTTTAATATTCCACTAATAACCCTGTAAATGTTTAAATCGATCCATCAAGCCGTTTTTCCGAACCGATTGATCAAAATTTTACAAAAGAATTAAAGGAACAAGTGCATTGGCTCAAAATTATTACATAAAATTAAAAAAATATTTTTTTCACATTTTTTCGCATTTTTGCATTAGTATCTTATTAAATAAAAAAAAAGATTAAAAAAAATTTTAAATGGTCTTTTTTCGTAAAATGTGGATATCTCAGAGAGAAATGATCGTAGCGAGAATTCCAAAAAAGCGGATTGAAGCTAAATAATCAAGCTAGGTGACTGTGTGGCTAGTTTTGGTCAGAAAGATTTTGCCAAGTCCTTGCAATCAAAAAAAAAGGAAAACTTTTCGAAAATTTTTGTGTCGTCCTTTAAGGCTTCTAATTTAAAGTTTAACTTTGCTTTTTGTCCGACCTCCGTGCGACCATTTTTCACCGAGATACAGCTTTTCAAAAATCACTAAGAAATTAAGGAAATTTTACTGTTTCCTTAAATTTTTCCAAAAGTGTATTTGTGCAAAAGTTCAATTGCACCTTGAATTCTTATAGTAGTACATGTATGTACATAAATATATGCTACAGCAACTATCTCACGACGTATCGCCTCCTTCTCCTGTTTGTGGCGTGCGTCTTGATGTTGTTCCACAAATGCAGGGACCTAGTTTCAAACCGACTCCGACTCAAAAATACACTCCGAGGTTTGCCACTGCCTGCCGAGGGGCGACCGCTATTAGAAAAATGTTTTCCTTAATTTCGTGTTTCACCGAGACTCGAGCCTACGTTCAGTGCTGCCGTTTTTACTTCGTTTGGAAGATTTTACTTCGCTTTTTTCCAAATATTCCACCACTTCGTCTTTCGAAAAAATACTTCACTTTTTGCCTCGTTCAAAAAAAACACTTCCCTTTTTGCCTGTTTCAACAAAAAAACACTTCACTTTTTAAATACTTTGTTATTTCAATATCCCAATTCATAAATATTTCTATTTCAAATTAATTACCACTCATAGGGTAAACATGAATTTGCTGAACGCTCGAAAACCCTATTAACTATTGTGACTGATTGTCATTTTATTCGCTTTGTTTGCTTGACTTGGCAATGTCAATTAATTAGAAGTTGTGCATTTGTACGCATACATACAAACACATACACACACATACCGCTATGTGGCTTCAACTGATTTTACGTTTTGTCTTCATTTGGTTTGGAGTATTTATTTCTCGGAAAACAAGTGCCTCATAGTTTTACAAAAGTTTTCATTCAAATTATTGTATTTTCGTTTCAAAAAGTGTGCTTTAATTTTAATAGCAAAGCATATCGTAACTCTCGTTTTCTTGGGTGTAAAATCATGGATCGGTAAGAAAAAACATTGTTTAAATGTACGTGTGATACAAATATCTTAAATTGTACGCATTAGTTTTTTAGTCAAAGCAGATGGCACGCAATATGGTGTAATAAGAAAGGAGCCAACAATTCCAGAGTCTAGTAAATCAGTGTAAGTTGTCGTTAACAATTTGATTGCAAAAACTAATATTTCTAATATTATATTAGTATCAGCTCTTCTGACGAATCAGATGGATCAGCCTCCGAAGATGTGTCCAAAAATTGTAAACAAAAATTCCGTCCACATTGGAAAAATTTACATAGATGGCTTGATACTAAAGAAGGTAAATCGTACTGCGTGATTTGCAAAAAAATCCTTGCAAATAACATAACCAATATTAAAAGACACGGAGAAGGAGAAAGTCATAAAAAAAGGCAAGCAGCTTATTAAGCTGAGCGACGTTAAAGAAAGGTGTTATGCTACCAAAAATGCAATCAAGATAGCTGAATTAAAAATTATACTTTTTTGTGCATTTACGATTTACCGTTTACACTCATATCGCCTTTAATAGAACTAATTAAAAGTGTTGCAGCCAATACAAATGTAATAAAAGGCCTGAAATGTGGTAGAACAAAGGCAAAAGAAACCGTAACAAATGTACTACGTAAAAATTTTGTTGAAAAGATAAGCGATTGTTTGAGAAATAACAAATTCTCTCTTATAATAGACGAAGCAACAGATGTAAGTTCAGCAAAGTGTTTGGCTCTAGTGGTTCGCTATTTTGATAAAGAAAACGGGAAAATTCGAGATCATTTTTTAAGTTTAATCGAACTTGATAAGAGTGATTCCAAAACAATTTTTGAATCAATTAAAGCTTTTTTGAACGATTTAAAATTCCCTTAACAAACTTAATTGGCTTTGCAGCTGACAATGCCTCAGTGATGATGGGTCAAATAAATGGGGTGCAGAGGCTCCTTAAAGATATAAATCCTCACTTGTATGTTATTGGATGTATCTGCCACTCTATGCATTTGTGTTCATCGAAAGCTGATAAGGCCATTCCAAGTAAAATCGAGAATCTTGTGAGGGATATATACCTATTTTTTAATTATAGCAGTAAAAGGCTCAATTTAGAAAACCATAAAATTTTGAAAGTATCTAATACCCGTTGGTTGTCTATGGAAAATGCCGTGTCCAGAGTATTGGAACAATGGAAAACCTTAGTTCATTATTTTCACTTAACAAATTTTGAACAAAACCATGATATGACAAATAACATACTGACAAATATGAATGATGCAAATAAATGCTATTTGTTTTTCTTAGCATACATTTTGAAAGAAATCAATAAAATTAACTTAGAATTTCAGTCAGAGACTCCACGCTTTCACGTAGCTCTGGAAATGTTGACGTTCTATTTCAAAAATATTTTAAGTAATTTTGTTGACTTAAACCTGTTAAATTTTGAAATGTTAACCGTGGATAATTTTGATCAGTTAAGTGTATTTAAACCTTTAAAAGATATTTATCTTGGACAAAAAGCTCAGAGTCTTTTACAAAGTCAGAATTTAACAAATTCACAAACTATTGAAATTCAGCAAAATTGTTAGCAGTTTTATATAATTCTCTGCAAGCAAATTTTACGTCGAATCGATTTTAAAAACCCAATTCTGAATGCTGAGAAAATTCTAAACCCTCTTTCTTTAGGCTCTAGTTTAATGCCGTTAACCACTTTATTCCCAAATCTTGTAGAAAATGATGAACATCTAGAACTTTTGGAAAGTGAATGGAGGTTACTTATTCTACAAAATCGGTCCGAAGAAGGTCTTGAGAGTTTCTGGAAACAAATGTTTTGCATGAAAAACAGCTTAGGAGATTTAATGTACCCTAATTTAAAAGATTTTGTTGGTGCTATCCTAAGCCTTCCACATAGTAGCGCATCCCCTGAGCGTGTGTTTTCAAGAATGAATAGTATTAAATCGTTTAGAAAAAATTGTTTGGATGTGGGTACAGTGGACTCCTTACTTTTAGTAAGAGAAATGGTGACTGCAAACGAAATCAATAATTGGGTTCCATCCCAAAATATTCTAAGGGAATACAAAAAATCTTAAGAATGCTATATCCTTTTTCAGTATAAAATAATCACCATTTAAATGTTTATTTTTTTTACTTGAATAGTCATTAGATAAAATCTAATATAAAAATTAAAAATTATTTGTACGCCCATTTTATTTCAGTAGTAATATGAAGTCGAGGGCTTTATTCATGTGAATTTATTGGTCTTAAAATTAACTATTTTAATACATATTGTATATGTAAATGCAATTTTTTATAAACTGAATTTGTAAGCCTTTAGTTTGATCAAATGTCAATAAAATTCATTATATCTAACTATAACTAAAATAAATTTATTTAAGGGGGTTCATTGTCCATAAAAAGTTTTAAACACTTCGAAAATTTCGAACATACTTTACTCTTTTCGACCTTTCACTTCACTTTTTTTTGGTCGTCCGGCAGCACTGCCTACGTTCCCTCTGTGAATTCCGAATGGTAGTCATGCACCAACCCATTCGGCTACGGCAGGTGCGCAATTAATTTGCATATACATATACGCAGGGTCACGTTCCTTCGGTATTGGTCGACTAACTTGGGCTCTAAGTTACCGTGGTGGTCGGTAGGTTGCGGATAGCCGGAAGACCTGAATAAGTTTTAAACAAATAAACATCCCCCAAATATGAGAGGCAGAAACGAGGGGTGCGGTGAAATAGCTTGCAATTTCGATGATGTTTCTGTGTCGACTAAATTTAGTTAATTTAAAAATATACAAATTTGGGTTCTCGGCCAAACATATCACGCATCACTGCAACCTTTACAGGCTATTGTAAAGTAGAGGAGCATGCAGCCAGTCTCAACCTCCCCTTCAATCCCATCTGCAGAAGCTGTCAAGCGGAAGGGGCGAAGGAAAGTCTTTTCCCCTTTTTATGTGAATGTAAGTTCGGTAAGTCTTTCTTACAGGAAATTAAGGAGATCTCAGGCATCGAGATAAAGGATTTGTTGTTATACTAGGACCTCACTAAATGGATTTGACTTGGAACCCAAAAAATAAAGACATCATCACACGAGACTGTGGTAGTAAAATGGTGCTGGTCACTAATTAGGAGTGTTTCAGTGGAAATATTCAACCACTTCGACAACAACAACATACAAATTTGATGAAAATTTTTACTAATTTTTCGAGTCGAAATTAATTTTAGACGGGAATTCATAGATCATACAAGTGTTTTGGTATATTGATACATATGTATGTGCATATATTACTATATACATATACTATTATATTAGCTATGATTGTGCAAAAGTGCAATTGCATCTTGTAACGTTGTATTTCTTTTATTATTTAAAACTTATGACGTTATGTTTCTTTTTCGTAAAATATATCTCTCGTATTTTTAATTGTAATAAAAACGCCGGAAAACTAAAACAAATGCGTTTAGTAAGATGCGGGAACAAGAGCAACACCTGTTTTGCAGTGGCCAGCCAACGCTGTCCACACTGCAAATACAGATATACTAGCAACAACCACCATGTAGCGGCTAGCCAACGCTGTTCACACTACAAAGGTAGTTACTGGCAAGCATTTAAGCTCTGCTCACCGCCGATTACCAAACGGAATGTGTTTTTTTCCAAAAGCGCGCAGGCTTTTTATAGACAAAATCAATCCTATTAGAAAATTCAAATTTAGAGTTTGAAAAAAGACATCTAGTAGTCATTACAATTTTAGGGCATTGAAAAATTCAAATTTACAGTTTGAAAAAGACATCTAGTGGTCATTACAATTTTAGGGAATTGCCATATAAGAAAACTTTAAATTAAATCTTAACAATTTGAAGGTATTGCCATATAGAAATAAATACATTAATAAATTATAAAATATAAGTATGATATAATCTTCAATTCTTATAGTGTTGCGTTTGTGCATATGCACTGAAGCAACCATGACCTACCTCTCGAGCATCGTCTTATCATATTTCAAGCAATGACTTTACATAGGTACATATATATACATGCAATGATTAGGCAGTAAATATTCGAATGATCGAATTCCTGCCTAACAAATGCTTAAACAATTCTCTTTGCAAATGCATCTACATATTTGTATGTGCGTGTGCACACTTGGTGCCCTAGCCTATGTACGTAATGTATATTTGTACTTTGAATTTCCAGCAAAACAATGCTTATTAATATATAATATGTACACATACATATGCACATATGTACACCCACTTTATTCATCTAAATGCGTTCATAGATAATATTGTAAGATGCGAAACTATTTCATTTTGAGAGAGAGCGCGCCCATGACAGAGAACGTTAATGTATAGAGAAGTCTCAATGACTGAAAAGGCAGCACATTTCAGGGGTACTCGTTTTGCGCGCGAGGTACACCACAGCCACATTTTTCACCAAAAGTTAACAGTAAGGGGCTGAATTATGTAAATTTAGCAGCAGTCGATAAGAATTTGTTGGTGATTAGAAGCAAAGAATGTTAGGTAGCATTTTGATATGACCTATATATTTGAATTTTCCAAATCATCCAAAATTATATACATATGTTATGTCTGTCAGGGTGCTCTGTACAGCTTTGTTGAATTCCCTTCAACCAAATCAAAATCCTCTATAGAAAACGCCTTATTACCAGACACACAGGAAGATGGCATATGCAAATGTAAATTTGTGAATTTATATACATTTGCGCATATGTATATGCTGTGTGTATGTATGCTCACCAGCCACAGCTCAAAATAAAACGGTAAAACTTCTCAAGAAATCCAGCGCGCATTCAAAGGCGCAGCGCACATTCATAGGCACAGCATTGTATGTACAGTAACCTTGACATGTTTACAGGCACCTTCAAATGCTCTGATTTCAGAGTAAGTTTCTAACTTTACAGATATATGCATAGGTTTTGTGCACTTTTTATCAATTCAAGAACTACATACGTAAAGTAATCTACTAATTAACCATTTGCCTACTATCAGTTAACATAAAATAATTGTTTCCAAATTTTCTCTTAGTATTAAAATGTTCGAATCAGACCTTTTTGAAGTGAAAACTTCTCTAGAATCGTTGGGAGTGATTTGAGACTCGATGAAACGAAAAAGCGACACCAAAAAGAAGAAGAAAAAAGATATACGTATATATATATGTATGTATAGAAAATGCTTCATTACCAGGCACACAGAAGGATGGCATAAGCAAATTTAAATTTGTGAATTTATATATGTATGTATATATGCGGATATATGTATATATGTTGTGTGTATGTACATACCCTACAAGACAGCTGACTATCATATTAGCACTCATATTATCATCATCACTATCATCATCCAACTACACATTTTTGTTCTAGCCGTGGGAAAGTTCTGATAGTTTCCCCTTGTCGGTGTGATATTCTATCTCTCTTTTACCAATAGCAATTTCTTATAACTGAAAAATATATCTGCCCTGCTCTAAAGGCACACTAAACTCCTCATTGTTGTCATCACAAACTCATCAGCACAAATGGCCTAAACTCCTCATTGTTGTCATCAGAAACTCATCAGCACAAATGGCCTAAACTCCTCATTGTTGTCATCATAAACTCATCAGCACAAATGGCCTAAACTCCTCATTGTTGTCATCACAAACTCATCAGCGCAAATGGCCTAAACTCCTCATTCGAAATTACACGACGAAAACGAAATTACATTTATATTATTATATTCATTTATTGATTACAAACTAGTTATTATAAAATTTTATATTATGTATTTACATATTTAAATTTATTCTAATAATATATATTTTTCATTTCTTGTTTACAAATTAAGAATTTTCATTTACATATTTACAGATTTAAAGATTTTACATATTTACAGATTTAAAGACTTTACATATTTACAGATTTAAAGATTTTACATTTTTACAGATTTCAAGATTTTACATATTTACAGATTTCAAGATTTTCATATTTACAGATTTCAAGATTTTACATATTGACACATTTACACATTTAAAGTTTTTCTATTAAAATTGTTTTTTTGGTTAGACCTATTGTGGCTTAAACGAACATACTTCTTAATAGCGCCTTGTACATCTTCTTTTGTTTTTTTTGAAAAGAGGTCTAATAAATGAAATAATTGTTAGCAACTCGTAGGTATTCTTCTTTTTGCTATGTACTTACCAAATATAAGTTCAACCGCCTTAAGTCTAAGAAGTGGAATCTGTACATGGCGTCCTCTGTGAAAAGATAACGCATAACCCCGTCAACCGTCCCTTTCGTGCCTTTTGATCTTGCCAGAAGCCCAATCTACATATGGAAGAAAAAGTGTTATTTTCAAATTATACTATCGTTCATTTTATTATGTTACCATTGCGTCGGCGTAAGCTTTATTTATCAGCTTGGCTTCAACAGCCTGCACTTGCTCCACCGATAATACGGGAAACATAGCAGCAAGTTCCATTAATCAACTTAAATTTTGATTGTAGACAAATTTGTGTATGATCTGAAAAAAAGAAAATTTTTGTTAGTTAGTATTTAACTACTTAAGTTTATGTTAGTAATTTACAATACCTTGTTTAAAGTTCACGTTATATTTTCCTTCCTTTCCTTTCCTTTTATTTTATGTATAATCTTCTGAAAAAAAGAAAATTTTTATTATTTCTATATTATTATTTCATTATTATTATTATTTTTATATTATTATATTTATTATTTTTACGTTTTATGAAAATATTATTTTATCGCACTTTTCACTATTTTGAACAAAATATCACAATTTGTTCAGAGCAGCCACAAAACTGCAACTTCACACTTTTTTCTTGTTTTTGTTGTAGCAGCATAAGCATTCTCCATACATATACGGAGAATACTGCTGAAGTGACAGTCCATGGCCGGATATAAATCCGGTAACGTAGAACGTTAAAAATTCTTATTTTACCAAAATGCTTATGAAACCACGATAAAATAACATTTGGTTAGAATTTAAATATACATACCTGATTTACACTCGATTTTTTTCACAATACATTTTTCACAATCACAAAAAACACAACCGCCTTCCACGAGGAATATGAATAATTATGAATAACTAGATGCGCTTTTTGTTTGAAAGCGCGGCTAGAAATTCATTTCAATACTTCTTAGTATTGCCAATTCCTGGGAACAACTAATAGTCGAAATGGCGTGCTGCCAGAAATAGAGCACAAAAAATAATTGACGAAAACAGTTCGTTTTTACGTTAAAGGAAAAATTTCGCGATTTAAATGTAATACATATAATACATTGTTTAAAATATTATATAATATGTTTTTTGGGTTATAATATAATTTTTATGAGACCACTGTCAAATTCAATCACACTTTCCTGAATACATTTTGAATACATGTAATTCTATTGAAAACTGAGTGTTGGTTTTTGTATGTAAATATGTATGTTTTTTTAATTTTTTGCTTATTTATGTATTTTATACTCAGTGTGCTTATTTTTTTTATACTTATATGTATCTACATCAATGAAAATAAGGAAACTGTAAATTCCCAATTTTTGTTTTAAAAAATACCCAATCAATATTTCTCCCGCTGTGGCATTACTGACGAATAGTATAAAAAAGGAGCATTTCAACAGCGCTTTCACGAGAAAAAGAGTTTCACATTTAGTTATCTCTTTTACTCTTTCGACAATTTTCAATTTGTCAATGCGCAAGTATTAGAGACTAATAAAATATTTGTCAATGTGTTGGAATTTTTGGCGAAAGTACTCAGCACTGTCTTGTAGGGTATGTGCCTCGCCACAGCAAAACATACGGTAAAATTTCTCAAGAAATCCAGCGCGCATTCATAGGCACAGCATTGCATGTACAGTAGGGCGGGTCGATTTAAAAATCGCTCATTGCTCTATGAAAATCGTATTCTAGGGATCAAAATAAGAAACTTTGCCGAAGGAACCATACCTCTAAAACGAATTCTGATGTCCCTCAATTTCAAAATATCACCATTTTTGGCCTTTACATGAAAAAATCAGCTAAATGGCTATGTTTTTTCTTTATTTTTATTTATTTATAATATTATCTATTTTTTCTCTTAAGAAATTTATTTTGTCAGAACATATGTAAATGAATGAACGTGAGTTATAGAAAAGAAACTAAAAAGTTCGACCCATATTGTGGGACATCAGAAATCGTTTTAGAGGTATGGTTCCTTCGGCAAAATTTCTTATTCTGATCCCTAGAATATGATTTTCACAGAGCAATGGGCGATTTTTTTGCCTTCCCACAAATCGACCCGGCCTAATGTACAGTAACCTTGAACAGGCAGCTGCGGTTGTCGAGCATTTAGAAACATATATTTACATACATATATGGGTGCAAACATATTTACTGAGCCGCGGGCACTCGACTTGACAAAAATTGAATATTGGCAAATAATTCTACGCGAAATATTCCAATATTGACTATTTTCGAATGGTCGAGAAAATTGGCATATGGGCGGCTCGTTTTATGAATGAAAGTACTTGCTTTTAGAACTATGAGCTCGAATTTATCAATGAATTTCTTGATGATTGGTTTTTGTTGTACAGTACAATAGTTGAAACTGTTCGGCGCCGCCGCGACTCTTCAGCGCTATGGCAACTAGAATGATGGCCGCTACGCCTGCGTCTATGACTGCATTTTGTTCTTGTAGTCGCTAGGCATAGAATTTTAGCTTTGAACGACATACGCATTTTGAGGAATAAAGTGAGTGCCCTGTGTGTGCGGTTGTATGTACATGCATATGGTATATTAATAAGCGTTGTTTTGCTTGAATTCAATTCTTCTTCTTCTTAATTGGCGCTATAACCGCTTACGCGATTTTGGCCGAGTTTAACAAAGCGCGCCAGTCGTTTCTTTCTCGTGCTAACCGGCGCCAGTTGGACACACCAAGTGAAGCCAAGTCCTTCTCCACCTGATCTTTCCAACGCAGAGGAGGCCGCCCTCTTCCTCTGCTACCACCAGCTGGTACCGCATCGAATACTTTCAAAGCCGGAGCGTTTGTATCCATTCGGACGACATGACCCAGCCAACGTAGCCGCTGGATCTTTATTCGCTGCGCTATGTCTATGTCGTCGTAAAGCTCATACAGCTCATCGTTCCATCGTCTGCGATATTCGCTGTTGCCAACGTGCAAAGGTCCAAAAATCTTACGCAGAATCTTTCTCTCGAACACTCCAAGCGTCGCTTCATCGGATGTTGTCATCGTCCAAGCTTCTGCGCCATACGTTAGGACGGGCATGATGAGAGTCTTGTAGAGTGTTAGTTTTGTTCGTCGAGAGAGGACTTTACTACTCAATTGCCTACTTAGTCCAAAGTAGCACTTGTTGGCAAGAGAGATTCTACGTTGGATTTCAAGGCTGACATTGTTAACGGTGTTAATGCTGGTTCCTAAATAGACGAAGTCTTTTACAACCTCAAAATTATAACTGTCAACAGTGACGTGGGTGCCGATACGCGAGTGCGCCGACTGTTTGTTTGAAGACAGGAGGTACTTCGTTTTGTCCTCGTTCACCACCAGACCCATTCGCTTTGCCTCTTTATCCAGTTTGGAGAAGGCAGAACTAACAGCGCGGTTGTTAAGGCCGATGATGTCAATATCATCGGCATACGCCAGCAATTGTACGCTCTTATAAAAAATTGTGCCTGAGCGATTAAGTTCTGCGGCTCGCACGATGCTCTCCAACATCAGGTTAAAGAAGTCACACGACAGGGAGTCACCCTGTCTGAAACCTCGTTTGGTATCAAACGGCTCGGAGAGGTCCTTTCCAATTCTGACGGCGCTGTTGGTGTTGAGCAACGTCATCTTACATAGCCGTATTAGTTTTGCGGGGATACCAAATTCAGACATCGCGGCATACAGGTAACTCCTTTCCGTACTGTCGAATGCAGCTTTGAAGTCGACGAAAAGATGGTGTGTGTCGATTCTCCTTTCATGGGTCTTTTCCAAGATTTGGCGTATTGAGAATATTTGGTCGATGGTAGACTTTCCAGGTCTGAAGCCACACTGATAAGGTCCAATCAGTTGGTTGACGGTGGGCTTCAGCCTTTCACACAATACGCTCGCTAGAACCTTATAGGCGATATTTAGAAGACTAATCCCGCGGTAATTGGCACAAATTGCAGGATCGCCCTTCTTATGGATTGGGCAGAGCACACTTAAATTCCAATCGGCAGGCATGCTTTCATCCGACCATATTTTGCATAGGAGCTGATGCATGCACCTTACCAGCTCCTCGCCGCCATGTTTGAATAGCTCAGCCGGCAGTCCGTCGGCGCCCGCGGCTTTATTGTTCTTTAGCCGCGTTATCGCTATTCTCACCTCGTCATGATCGGGTAGCGGAACGACAATTCCGTCGTCAACGATTGGGGTATCGGGATCTTCACATTTTCTGTGACATGCGCAGCTGTCACTGTTTAATAGGTTCGAGAAGTGTTCCCTCCATAATTTAAGATTGCTCTGTACGTCGGTCACCAGTTCGCCGTCTTTGTTCTTACAGGAAAACGCCCCGGTCTTAAAACCTTTTGTAAGCCGCCGAACTTTCTGGTAGAATTTTCGGGCGTTGTTCCTGTTGGCCAGCATCTCAAGCTCTTCGCACTCACGTATTTCGGCCTCTCGTTTCTTCTGTCGGATAATACGTCTCTCTTCCTTTTTCAGCTCTCTGTACCGATCCCACATGGCTCGCGTTGCGCCCGATCGCAGCGTGGCTCTATAGGCGGCATCCTTTCTTTCTGCGGCAGCATGACATTCCTCGTCGTACCAATTGTTTTTTCGGGCTCGCCGGAATCCGATTTCTTCTTCGGCGGCGGTACGTAGAGAACGAGAAATGTTGCTCCATTGTTCGTGGATGCCGGTTTGTTGGGCAGTACTCTCTGAGAGCAGGAGTGAGAGTCGAGTGGCGAATCTTCTGGCTGTCTGTTGTGATTGCAGCTTTTCGAGGTCGAACATTCTTTGCGTAGGTAGATGCACGTTTTTTGCTGCACAGAGGCGCGTGCGCAGTTTGGCTGCAACAAGGTAGTGATCCGAGTCAATGTTGGGTCCTCGGATCGTACGTACATCTAATACACTAGAAGCGTGTCTTCCATCTATCACAACGTGATCGATCTGGTTTCGCGTTTTTCGATCAGGGGACAGCCAGGTAGCTTGGTGTATCTTTTTATGCTGGAATCTGGTGCTGCAGACTACCATGTTTCGGGCCCCGGCGAAGTCGATCAGCCTCTGTCCGTTACCGGATGTTTCGTTGTGTAGGCTGAATTTTCCGACTGTGGGACCAAAAATTCCCTCCTTGCCCACCCTGGCGTTGAAGTCGCCAAGCACGATTTTTATGTCGTGGCGGGGGCAGCGCTCATAGGAACGTTCCAGGCGCTCATAGAAAGAATCTTTGGTCGCATCGTCCTTCTCTTCCGTCGGGGCGTGGGCGCAAATTAGCGATATGTTATAAAAACGGGCTTTGATGCGGATTGTTGCGAGACGCTCGTCCACCGGAGTGAACGACAGTACTTGGAGACGAAGTCTCTCTCCCACAACAAATCCGACACCGAATTTGCGCTCCTTTACATGGCAGCTGTAGTAGACGTCGCAAGGTCCTATGGTTTTCTTTCCTTGCCCCGTCCATCGCATCTCTTGGATGGCAGTGATGTCAGCCTTTACTCTCACGAGGACATCAACCAGCCGGGCAGAGGCACCCTCCCCATTAAGGGACCGGACATTCCAGGTGCATGCCCTCAAATCATAGTCCTTAGTTCGTTTGCAGGGGTCGTCATCAGTATAGGGAGGTCTCATCCGAGGCTTTTTTAAAGTTTTCATTGGGGGCGATTTTTAAGTGGCGGGTCCCAAACCCAACGCACAACCAGCTATCCTGGAATGTTTCGCCTTCTCACTTTAGCTCACTCCCGAACGGGTGTTCGGAAGCTACCCAGATGATACGTGGGCTAATCCCGGCCGTTGTGAGCTGCTTGAACCATATGTAGAAGAATCGTCCTGGCCACTCCCAAGTGAATGGCGATCAGTAACTTTCCCCACTTGCGTGGACTTCTACACATGGAACCATCCTCCAATTCAATTCACATATTTATATTTGCATATGCCATCTTCCTGTGTGCCTGGTAATGAAGCGTTTTGTATACAGAATTTTTTGATTTGTTTGAAGGGATATGGGCACCAAGTGTACATACGCACATACAAATATGTACATGAGTATTCAAAACAAATTTGTTTTAGCATTTGTGAGGCAGGAATTTGATCATTAGGTTATTTACATGAAATATAAGGCGATGCTCGTGAGGTAGGTCATGTTGCTTCAGTGCACACATATGCGTGCAACATATATGTACATATTTAATAAAGATGCAATTGAACTTAGTTGTCCCGTATATGCAAATACGTTTCTTTGAAGTTTTCCTTTATTTATTTTAAAGTTTTATACTATCTAGAAAATGCATACATACAAATGTATGTATATTATTATTCCCTGTAATAAAATGTAAATTAAAAAAGATTTGGTTTGCCAAAGGAACAAATAAATGCATATTCAAATGTAAATACATATGTCGATATACCAAAACACTTGTATGCTATAAATTAATTTCGACTCAAAAAATTAGTAAAAATTTTCATCAAATTTGTTTAGTTTTAAATTTACTAAAACGCACATACCAAAATGTGAGACGTCGTTTTATAATGAATTTTTTTAAATTAAATCAAAATATTAAAGTTACTTTGATTTGAAATGTTGGCGCATATAATAAATATTCAATCATTTTTTCTTCATCACCTTTGTCTGAAAATACAAATTGAATAAATTTTCGTTTATCAAGGGAACATAAAAATGCACAAGCAAATACTTTGCAAAATGCCGTCGGCTATTCGTCAATTTGATTTCCTACAGAGGCCAAAAACTGTGCAGGGCCAATATGCTAAAGGAGAAATCGCTGTAAAACATCTCTGTTAAAAGTTTCACCACACCCCGGCGGCGGTTAGATTTCATTTTTGACAATTCACACTATTCGTAGCTCGTGAGAATTCTCTATATTTAACGTTCTCTGCCCATGAGCTCGTTTCAAAACTTGGCAGCATTTACACATTATGGCGGGCTGCCAGAAGAAACGCGCCAAAAATAACTGACGAAAACAGTTCGTTTTTGCTTAACCCTCCGATGTTCGGTGCCTTATGATGCGGTAAGTGCATCATAAGGGTCTGCCCAGACCCATACAAATAATGTAAGAAATACGGTTTTAAAAATAATTGTATTTATTTATTTGAACGGATTAGTATTAATTACGAAGAGCAATTGGGTTTACAACTATATAGTTGCATGGAATGTTCATTAAGACATATGGGACGATTACATTTGCTGCAGTTATAACGAGTTTTACGTCGCTTTTTCGAAGAAGAAGCAGCACAATGGTAGCACGATGACCGTGTTGAAGCATCTTGAGCATATGATTGTTGCTGTGCTGCATCTGATGTCGATGGACAAGATTCCGGTACCTAAAAGTAGCGAAATAATTTATTTTAAATTAGTAAATATGAATACATGCATACACATATCTTTATACGCGGAGATATATGTAGGTGTGTATATAATTCATACTCACCTTGATATTGAAAAGATTCATTGCTTGTCTTATATGAGCAAACCTCCATACTAATGGGTTAGTCGCCCGTTTCGTCATATGTGGAATAACTAGCTGCCGTGCCAATTCAATGATAAATGAGCGCCTCTTATCACTCTGCTTTGCCGGATTCAGCTCGTCATAGATGATGAATGAGGCCAAACCGGCAATATCAAGCATATTATAAAACATTGCCAGTGGCCAACGGTTTGTCGAGCGTTTGCACGAATAGCCAGTCAACATTTAATCCATTGTATCTACCCCGCTTTAAATTTATTGTAGTCCAAAATTTTATCTGGCTTGAATCCTTTCAATGGATCGGTGCTTTGACGGTAATGGGCAGTGGATAACATAATTACTGGCTTTTTCGGCTTTGCCATATACGAGCACAGAGCGATATTATTAATGTGATAACAAAATGAAGTGCTTTAAACATCACGCTTCGGGTTAAGCAATTCATGTGGAATGATGGTCTTATTTTTTCTTACGGTACCGACGAAAGCCACTCTACGATCAATCAACATTTCTGCCAAGTTGTATGTTGAAAAAAATTGTCAGCATAAACAGTCCTACCGCTGTCCATATAATTTTCCAATCAATTTCATGACGACCCATTCACCTTGATTCGTTTCTCGCTGGCCACCTGGTGGTTTTCCGGTATAAATTATACCTTTCAAAGGGTAGTTTGAAACAGAGTCACAAATCCCCCACACTTTCATGCCATATTTTGCCGGCTTACTCGGAATATATTGGGTGGATCGAGTGCGCCCACGATATGGAAATAACTGTTCATCGACGGTTGGTGTATGCTTTCTCTAAATTGGCCCTCAGCATGAGCCATACATCGTCCAGGGCAGCAGATTTGCTTTGCTTCAACCTCTCAGCACGAGTACCACTGTTATCGAAACGGATGAAAGTAGTTAAGCTCTTGAACCGATTCAATGACATAGTGGTCTTATACATTGGCATATTGTAACTGGCCCACAATTCTTTCGCTGGCTGAGAATTCGAATGGAATACACCAGCAATAAGTAGCATCCCAAAAAAAGCATACATTTCGTCTTCGTTAGTTAGTCATTACCCAAGAACGCTGTTTATTACTGGGATGCTTTTCTTTCCATAGACGAAACGCTTCAACGGCTTTTCTGTTGGTTTCCCGCACAATGATACTTACGATTTCAGGAGACAGCAATAGCTTGAAAAGAGCTTTATGACTCGGTGACGCTCCTCGTAGTGGCCCTTTACGAGCAAAAGTAGTAACATTGTGACAACGAGGCCTTCCAGGTGGTGGAGGATTTGAATTCCACATCTTACTATCTTTCGACCTGTATATAAGGCCCTGGGTAATAGATGTGCTGCATGATTCCATTGTGGTTGAAGCCCGAAGGGCGATAGCTTCTCTATACAAATCCTCAATATCATCATGGTTTTCATCCAGAACAGCCTCTAACTCGATTTCCTGTTCTATATCTATTGCTTCACCGAAGTCATCTTCATCTGGAAAGTATTCATCATCTTCTACGTCGCCACTTGTTTCAAATGGATCGGGCTCCTGTCCCATAATTTCTTCAATTTGTGCCTGAAGTCACTGACGTTCTTCCGGACTCACATTTGCTGCACTTAGCTTACGAAGCAAACGCGTCATCACATCAACTTCATCCATATTTACTTGTTCCATTTTATTTAAAAAAACCCTTCCCACTAATTAAAAAACACGTGTTCACTTTAATTTTCAAATGTCAACTAAAAAATTATCTCTGCCGCTGCCTCCGCTAACAGTTTAGTTTTTTACACCTAACGGTTAACCAATTTACATGAGAAGCTTATATGGGTCTGCACAGACCCATGTGAGCTTAATTAACGAAATTAGTTTAAAATTATTATTTTTACTTCATTGTGTTTAGCACACTACATTTTAGGAAGTCATGGACTAAGAAGCCTCAGATATTAAAAATAAAACATCTACATACATTTAAAGATCGAATGGGTCTGGCCAGACCCATATGAACATCGGAGGGTTAATGGAGAAATGACGTGTTTGAAATGTTTATAATTATTTGTCTTAAGATTAATTCAATTGAAACGTAGTAATTTGAATTAAAGTGAGTTTGTAGAATTTTCCAAAGCTCTTTATAACTTTTTCGGCTTCTACTTTTAATTCGTCTTGTGTATACATTATACATATATTACAATTTTATTGAATACTGTGTGTTGGTTTATGTCTGTAACTAATTATGCATTTAATGAACCACTTGTAGGATCTGCGGGATTGTGTAACAGTTAAGTAAATAAATAAAGATATAAAGAATAAATAAATAAATTCACATATTTAAATTTGCATATGACATCTTCCTGTGTGCCTGGTAATGAATCAATTGTATCGTAGAGGATTTTGATTTGGTTGATTAACTCAGACATACATGCATATGTGAATTGTTCAGCGCTCATCATAACAACAGCAAAATGCTGTGCCTATGAGTGCGCGCTGGATGCCTTGAACATTTTTTGCCAATCGTAATATATTTTCTGTGGCAAGTGCACGTGGCCGCTTATGTGTAAATTCACAAATTTAAATTTGCCATTATCCTGTGTGTCTGGTAATAAGGCATTTTCTATAGAGGATTTTGATTTGGTTGAAGGGAATTCAACAAAGCTGTACAGAGCACCCTGACAGACATAATATATGTATATAATTTTGGATGGTTTGGAAAAAATTCAAATATATAGTTACTTTAAAAAGCTACCTAAAATTCTTTACTTCTAATCACCAACAAATTCTTATCGACTGCGGCTAAACTTCCATAATTCAGCCCTTTATTCTAAATTTTTGGTGAAAAATGTGTCTGTAGTAATTAGTCTTCGCGAGACGAGTACCCCTCAAAACTCCATCCGCTCCTGTCCGTTAATGTTCTCTGGTTAATGTATAGAGAAGCATCAATGGCAGGAACGTATGGAATTTTGAGGGGTACTGGTCGTTTTTTTTATTTATTTTGTTTATAGGTTGTGTCGCGTACGCGGTTGCTCACAAGAGGAAAATCGACTATTTTCGTTCCCGAAGGATCCAGTTGAAGTGGCAAAGTGGAGGGGCAATTTGAGTATCCCGACGGCGGTGCATCTTCCACCCCACAACTCATATGAGTGCGCAAAGCATTTTGAGCAACATATATGTTGTGAGGGGAAAATGTTTAAAAAAGGGTTCCATCCCCACCCATTAGGAAAGTTTTTGCGCAATAATAAGAAGGTATGTGTGTTTTTATATTTCGCTAAAGCGAAACTATAGGAACATCAAACACACATACCTACATATGTATTGCATACATTTCATACAATATTAGGGGGGATAGGTTTGATTGAGGGTGAGACTTGCTACTTGTGGCATACGAGTTTTGAGGGAGAAAGTGGATATTTTTTGATAATATTATGGCTTTTTGAAATTTCATGTATTGAATAATATTCCCACTTCCATTTTGCTTTTTCTAACGTATATCGTGTGTTATACGACCGATAGTTGTGCTTTGATGGTATATAAAAGTAAGCCATATAAAAAATTGGGTACTTCTACTGAGTACAAAACATAGTTCAGAAAATATATCGCGAAAATTTTTTTTTTCCATTAGCAAAAGTGGAGTATAAAGATTCATTTGAACATAATTTTTGAAAAGTGAATTATATGTTTATGAATCATTATACATATATTTATCAATTATTATATGTTTATAAGTTATTATGTTATAAAATATTTTTTTTTAATAGGGCATGACGATAACCCGACGTACAGCTGTACAATGCCAAAGAAGCAACGAAGCTGTTGCGTGGTAGGATGCTTTGTGGAAAAGGGTTATACGTTGGACGCCTTTCCTCGAGGCGGAGAGGCTCGAAATAGTTGGGCCTTGGCTTGCAACGTGCAACCAGCAGATACTGATAGGCTATATGTTTTGTAAGCACCACTTTAGTCCAGAGCAAGTAACTCAATTTAAAGTGTTAGATGGGGCTGTTCCATCTTTAAGACTAGAGCCAGTTAGTAGAAGTCGCCCACCTAGTACTGGCCCTGATTGGATTTGCCCGCCCGTTACCAAAGTATATGTAAATCGGACAGTAGGTGTAGGAGACTATCTTACATTAGAAGAGCTCGACAAATATTCCATGCTAGAGGAAACAAGGCAGATTTCCAAAAACAGAAACATCTGTGAGGACTTAGAAATCACTAGCAGTAGCGAACGATTTGCTCAGGCTGCTTGTTTTTTATCGGAGCAACGAAATTAAATTAAAGAAAAGAATTGAAGAACTAGAAGCAGAAAATGAGAAGCTGCAGCAAAAATATAAATATTTGTCTACTCGTGCAGTAATTGCGGAAGAAAGTTCAAGCAGTGATGCTATAACTTTCGCAAGAATGATCGTCAGTGGCCAAAAATATCGATATAGCATGTACGTTTATGCATAACGATCTTGGTTTTGCTTTGCCCCATAAGTCATCTCTTTTCCGTTGGCGCCCCATTAAATATGTTGTTCCGGGGTTCGATTCCAATGTCTTAAGGGGGTCTTCTGGTCTCCAGCGAAAAAAAAATCGATTTTTTTTTTTGCATAATTTTGTTGTATGTGTATGCGAGAATACGCCACAGAAAGGATTTTTTGAAAATCGCATTTTTTCACATTTTTCTGGGCACGGAAGTGTACCCTCCTCCGGCCGTTTTCATCATAAACTTTATCTTTAAACGCGTTTCCCCGAAAATCGTGTTTTTTAAGCATTTTGGTCACACTTTTCATAGTAGTTATACTCCGATTTCAATTGTTTTGGTCTTAAAAGGTTCGGAAAACTTACCGCTAAGTTTCCCCGTGTACGATTTTTGAAATTTTTTTTCATTCCATTTTTATAACCTTTTAAAGTTCAAAAAATGAGCAAAAAAAATTTTTTTTGCAAATTGTTGCATAACTTTTGAAAAAAATTTAAAAAAAAAAATCTGTCACGGGAAAACTTAACCAGGGCAACTCTGAAGACAACGCATATCTAATTTTTGCTTTCTGATTACCCAGATGGAAAAACCGTGACCAAAATGGAGACCTGTTTCGTTTGGAGGTGGACGTCTTCAGCGCTATTTCAAGGTCGCGGGTGTTAATTTTTTTCAAAGTCAAAACCATTTTTTAAAAGCCAAGACATGTACCTTTAAAATAAAAAAAATTTTTTTTTAAATATTCACAGGATTTGTCACAATCAATCCCCAAAAAAACCCTTCATTTCAGGGCCTCGAGACCAGAAGACCCCCTTAAATAATTTAAAAAAAATTGTTTCTACTATGTTCGATACCCAACGCATAAGCATTCTCTTATTCGATGAAATCATCATCAAATCGGACTTGAGCTATAGTAAAGCCAAATTTGTTATCGATGGGTTCGTAGACCATGAGGAAGGTCAACGCGAAAATAAAATTGGCAATAAATGTTTATTTTTTATGGCTAAGTGATTGTGTTTCAAATGCAAATACGTGTTTTCGTATTATATCTCCATTAGTGGTATATATACGGAGACATTATTGTCCATTTTGGGGAAAAATATGGCGCCCTTTTTTCCTGCACGAGAACACAAAGATTTTTTGCATGTATAATTATATTATTTTATATATAGACCAGTCAAGTTTTCATAATAAAAGAGCTACGTACATACGTAATAGAACTGCTCCAGAAAAACACCAAAAAGATAGCTTTAGAGAACGTCAAAAATCGTAAACTGGGTGAAAGTCGACGGGACCTGGGACCCTTCTGCGGACTCGTTGCTTATAGTTCGAATAATTACATTTTTGGTAAAGTTATTTGCGATTTATTTTATTAGAAAAACCCAAATTACAAAAGGGTTTTGACTGGGAAGCTTAATAAGAAAATCACTCAAATTGATCATATCGGTAAACAAACAACGTCAGCTGTTCTGCTCTGTCAAACTAGTGAGCAAAAGTAGAGTTGTTACATTCTTCAACACGAAGATTAACAAGCTACTGGCCGCTAGATGGCGCAACAAACGCCACCTCCAGGGAGAAGCAAACATGCTGAAACCCAAAAATTATTACTTAAATTACAAGAACTAGAAAAATTGTGCTTTTCTGTGCAAGAAGAAAATAAAGTTCTTAAAAGCGAATTGAATAGTATAAAAACTACAACTGAAAGGTCAACTACACCAATATTAACAGAAGTAGAATATCATACTGATGAAGAACAGCTCGAATGAGAAATCAAATGGGTACACAATCTGTCCAAAAGAGCAAATAAAAAAAGAAAAATGGAATCATCCCCAGAAATCGATCCACCTACTTAAAAGGAGCGGGTTAAATTGCCAGAGCTACGACCACCGCCAATAATATTGACAAATCCAAAAATAAATCATCAACAACTTCAAAAAAAACTGAAAGATAATATAAATAATGGTTTTATAATTAAGCTGATTGGCAAAGATGTATATAGAATCAATGTCCAAAATGGAAACGATTACAGGAAAATTACAAAAATATTTATTGAACTAATGTTCCCATGGCACTCATACGAAAACAAGCAAACAAGGCAAATGGAATCTAGTTGCAAGCCTCCAAAATATGTTAAGTGCGATGGTAATCATTCTATAATGGTTTTATAATTAAGCTGATTGGCAAAGATGTATATAGAATCAATGTCCAAAATGGAAACGATTACAGGAAAATTACAAAAATATTTATTGAACTAATGTTCCCATGGCACTCATACGAAAACAAGCAAACAAGGCAAATGGAATCTTGTTGCAAGCCTCCAAAATATGTTAAGTGCGATGGTAATCATTCTACTCTTGAATGCAAGAAACCAGATAAAGAACCACCAAAATGCTGCAACTGCGGGCAAAACCACCCAGCAAGCTTCAGAGGATGTCATTTGCCAAGGAGTTGCAAAAGCTCCGTAACAAAAGTGGAGTTAAACACAAAGAAGAAACTGGCAAAAAACGCCCAACACCAATACGTCAAGCATTAGTTATGCCAAAACATTCTGTAGAACCAAGAACGACTAAGAAACCAACACTAATACCGGGTAAACAAACATATGCAGACGTAGCAGCCCAAAAGGAAAATACGATAGATAAAGATATATTCACCCAAATTTTATTTAAAATTGAAAAGCAGTTAACCTTAAGCCAGGGTCTACTAAATCGCGCTGAAAACATTCAGTAAATTATAAATGTCTAAAACCACAATAAGAAAAAATTTAAAGATATTGATATGGAACGCAAATGGAATCTTAAACCACAAATATGCACTTGAGCTTGTACTTAATCAAAACAGAATTGATATTTGTTTAGTATCTGAAACTCATTTGACCACCCAAATGTACTCTACATTCAACGGATTCAATATGTATTGCTCAAATCATTCTCTAATCAACGCAAGAGGAGGTAGCGCAATTATTATTAAGAATTCAATTGAACATTTCGAAGAAGAAAAAAACAACTCCACTGAGGTTCAAGCCACAACAGTTGGAATCAAGTTTTGGAATAACCAACTATCGGTAACAGCCGTATACAGCCCGTCGAGACTTAACATAAAGTCTACAGAATACACACAACTTTTAAAGAAAGATAAAGGAAGACTCGTTATAGGCGGCGATTTCAATGCAAAGCACATTAACTGGGGATCTCGCCTAACGACAACTAAAGGTCGCGAACTGTGGAAAGGAGCACAACAATGTGGTTGTGAAATATTCTCAACTGGCAATCTAACATACTGGCCAACAGACATTAATAAGAGTCCAGATTTGATTGATTTTTTCGTAGCCAAACAACTACCATACAACATCGTAACTCTTGAGGATGGTTTAGATCTTAATTCAGATCATTCACCTATATTCATGATTTTTGATGGTGAACCAAAAATCAATGAAAGTAACCTGCCCCTTTCAAATAAATATGCAGATTGGCAATACTTCAAGACTAAACTAGCCACATATGTAAACACGATAAATGAAATCGATAATGTTAACGAAATTTGGGAAGAAACAATAAAGCTGTCAGCACAAATACAAAAAGCTGCTTGATTAAGTACACCTGTAAGAGTCCAAAAAATTAACCGCCAAAGATATCCTTCGAATATAATT
This sequence comes from Anastrepha ludens, assembly GCF_028408465.1. Lineage (NCBI taxonomy): Eukaryota > Metazoa > Arthropoda > Insecta > Diptera > Tephritidae > Anastrepha > Anastrepha ludens. The sequence goes on along the minus strand of NC_071503.1, from coordinate 4,627,673 downwards.
GAACTCGTAAAGGAAAAAAGAAAAATCAGAAAAAAGTGGCAGTCGATTAAGTCTCCATCACTTAAAACACAATTAAACAACCTTACCAAAACAGTGAAATATGCTATACAAGAAAATAAAAACAGAAATTTAAATATAAAGCTACAAAACCTAACAGCAGATAAAACCTCTGATTACTCTCGGACTATGGCACATATGAAAAGACCAATTCAACATAATCCCCCAATTAAACAGCCAAATAGCAACCAAAATTTTTAAGCCATTTGAAACGATAAATAACACTTTGCTTCCCTATACTGTGCAAGAATCTGTTGAAATTACAAGTTTCACCATAGATGAGGTAGCAAATGGAATCTCCAAACTAAAACAAAAGAAAAGTCCAGGATTTGACTTAATCACAGCCGAAGTGCTAAAGAACTTATCTCACAAAGCGCTTATCAAACTCACTTTAATAATGAATGCATGCATTGAATTTAAATACATACCAATGCATTGGAAAACTTCTGAAATTAAAATAATCCCAAAGCCAGGGAAAAATCCCAACGAAGTCACATCTTACCGTCCAATAGCACTACTCGCAGTCATCGGAAAGCTATTTGAAAAACTATCTTCCAAACGATTAAAGAATATAATTCCTAATAAACAATTAATACCATCTCACCAATTTGGAACATTCAACGCTAGATCAAATACATCGTATAGTGGCCATAGAAAACAATCAAGTGTGTTCAGCAATATTCCTTGACGTCGCACAGGCGTGTGATAGAGTGTGGCACGAAGGTCTAATCCGTAAGCTCAGAGCGATGCTCCCATATCAATATAATGAGCTATTGGAATCATATCTCACAGACAGATATTTTAGAGTGAAACAAAGACAAGCATACTCAAACATTAAAAAATTGAAGCTGGTGTACCACAAGGCAACATTCTTGGGCCAGTACTGTATTTGCTCTATACTGCAGATCTACCTGTAAGATAGCCACTTTTGCTGATGACACGTGTATCTTAGGCCATTAAAATAACGCAAATGAATCAACTAAAATCAACTGAAAACTGAAGAATCAAACTAAATGAAAGCAAATCTGTTCACGTAGACTTTACAAACAAGAAAATAGCCTATAACCCAGTGAAAATATCATCTGCTCTCTGTTCCGTATAGTAATACAGCAAAATACTTGGGTATGACTTTGGATGCAAAGCTCAAATGGAAAGAGCATGTCAAAATGAAAGCAACTGAAATCAACTTAAAATTTAAAAAAATGAAATGGTTAATTGGCAGAAAGTCTACACTGTCAATACAGAACAAATTATTAGTATACAACCAAGTAGTTAGGCCGGTATGGACATACGGCATTCAATTATGGGGATGTACCACTAAATCAAACATTGAAGCTGTACAACGCCTGCAGAATTAGATTCTCAGAGACATGGTCAACGCACCTTGGTATGTGCGAAATCACGACCTGCACAATGATCTGTCGGTGAAAAAAGTTGCTGATATACCTGTAATCCCAATTCTTGTAAATAAGCATGAAACCAGGCTGAAAGAGCACACAAACCCGGAGGCCACAGAGCTTATCAAAACAGTCTGCACAAGAAGACTTCGAAGAACTAAGCCACGAGATTTAGTCGCCAACACTGTATAATTATTTGTAAAATATTTGTAATTCTTTTTAAATTTCAATGTAAAGGATAAGGCTGTAGGGAAAAGAAGAGAAAATACAATGAACAAATAAATAAAAAATTTAGTGATAGAAAAACTATTCGTGTTTCTTCCATTAAAAAAAACCTTATCATGCTGGTCGGCAAGGAGACCAAGCCGGGGTGAGTCTTAAGTGGTGGTCTGAGCCTTATATCATAGGGACCCACCCAAAACGAACTAAGAGGGAAGCTCCATATAGGGATTGGCTAGTCATCCAACCAGATTTACAGCGTGTTTAGTGGAAATCCAATCACCATGCGAAGATCACCGTACCGACGAAGATCCCTCTGTTCTTCCCAAACCCCCGTTGTCCCATTATTTCCTCTCCTTGCCCACCCCCTAATCCAGGGTGTTACGCGACACCGTACCAATTGGATGGTTTGTAGCCAAGGGGTTCACCAGACCGGCTGTATTTAAACGGCGCCTTCCTATTACCGGGCCGCGTTAGGAAGTAACTGTGGCCTTGCCACGGCATGGGGCGCTGCCGTGGTGGACCGTATGAATTCCCCTATATATAAATAGACCACTGCGCTCGCCTCGTCGGGAAGGTGGTCGTACCAAAAATTGAATTCAAATACAGACTCAAGCGACAAAACTTCCACTGTAACGGGAGCAAGTTACAGTCGTCGCAATGTTACTGCCAAACACACGCATAACGCTCTTCATCGCGGAGGTGCCGTTGTCCGCGAAGACTTGGACCACGAAAGCGTCAAGAGCACAAATACAGCTGAGGAAGAAGCTCTTCTGAGTTCTCCGGCAGGATTCAATGGTGCTACTTCGGATAGCAAGAGCAGGCCAAGGATCAAGCCCGATAAGGAGAAACTGAAGGCCAAAGCTCGACACAACGCCGCGGTCAAAGTTTGTGACCGATTTGGCAGCAAGTCCAACCTGACGAAGCAAGAGGAGGAACGGTTGGCTTGAGTCAGAGAGGAGATCAAAAATGGCCGGGCCTTCTACCCAGCAAAGCCAATGTTCGCAGCCTCCAATCCGAAATATGCGAACAAAATCGAAGAAGAGCTAGCCATCAAGAGGCAGCGTTTTGCGGATAGTGAGGCCTCAGGGCATCGACGGCGAAACCGAAAAACGGAGACGAAAAACCTACGACGTCGAAAGCAGCGGCAGCGGCCAGTGAAATTGCCAAGAGACACCTCATAGTGGCACTCACTGACCGTAGCGACCAGCTGGGGCGAATGTCGCAGGAACAGTGGAAGGTAGTGGAACTGAAGCTACTGAAAACCCTGTTTACGAAAATGGACGCAGAGCCGAACGCACCCATGACTGCATTCGACGGAGCAGGGTGGCTCAGCGGCGCCAAAATCATAAAATGTAAGGATGACCCCACGCTCACATGGCTAAAGGAAGCGGTAAAAACGCTTCAAGGCCTGTGGGAGGGGGCATCACTGGAAATTATTGATCGCAGCTGCATTGCCTCAATACCGAAGGCAAAGGTTTTTCATTCCGCGAGTGGTAAAACCGGAATATGCGCTGCGACTACTACAAAGACAAAACACGGACGTGCCGACAGACGATTGGAAAGTGTTGAGCGTGGCAAAACCAGCAACTGCTAATGGTGGCCAGGACTACATTATCCAAATCAACAAGCCGGCAGAGGACCTGCTTTACGCGCGATTCGGGAGGATGGCTTGGGGAGTTGGTAGCGGGCACCTTCGCTTCAAACAGCGCAACCCGGCAGATGACAACCACAACACGCTCGCTGCGGGGGAGGTGGAAAAGACGGAACTTCGGAAGCTGGTAGAAACAGCTGCCAGAAAGAAGCATGCTCTGGTGGTAGGAACGGACGCAAACGCACATCACAGGGTCTGGGGAAGTGCAGACATTACCGACCGAGGTGAGTCACTATTTAACTATATTCTTCAGAGTAGCCTAGAAATAGCTACTAGAGGTGAAGAACCAACATATGTGGGACCAACCTCAAAGAATGTACTTGATTTAACACTCTACACAAGCAGGCATGTTATGGTACAGGAATGGGAAGTGTTGAGTAGGCCTCATTCTCTGATCACAGATACATAAGCTTTCAGGTTATATTCCGCTCAAAAAACAATCTTATATCCTTAAGAAATCCTAAGAATACGAACTGGGACTTGTATAGGGATATACTATCAAAAACACCAATGATACCCCGGAAATACAAGTCACACGTCGCGCTTGAGAAAGGGGCTGAATTGTTTCCAACTACTCTTGTCAAAGCCTTTAAAAGATCCTGCCCTCCAACACGTAATAGACGCAAGGTGAAACCTCCTTGGTGGAACAGGGAATTAGGAGCACAAAGGCGTAGAGTACATGAATTCTATAGGTTAGCGAAAGTTGCTGACAATGAGTTCTATTGGAGAGAGTATAAGGATCTACTAAAAGTATACAAGAAAAAGATACGTAAAGCTAAAAGAGAAACTTAGAAGAACTTCTGTAGCAGTATAGAAGACACTAACGATGTGGCTAGACTTAGGAAACTGTTATCTAAGAATCCGTCTATGCCAAGAACAATACGAAAAATTAACAGGGAGTGGGCTCACAGTTGTGAGGACTCTCTGGAAAACCTAGTCAGCACACATTTTACAGGGTGTGCGGACACTGCAGATCTCGAACCCAGAGGGGATATTGTGCACGACATCCCGACGAACGTTACTACAACCAACAAAATAGAATGGGCTATACAAAGTTTCGACCCATATAAATCGCCAGGACTGGATGGAATCTTCCCAGCCATGCTCCAAAAGGTAAGCCATCTTGTGGTACCATGGTTAAGAACGATATTCAGGGGATGCCTGAGGTTCAACTATGTTTCTGTACTGTGGAGAGAAGCGAGAGTTGTGTTTATTCCAAAAGCAGGAAAAAGCAACCATCTATACTCAAAGGAATACAGGCCCATAAGTCTGACCTCATTTCTCCTGAAAACGTTAGAGAAGATTTGAGACACATACATTAGAGACACAATGGCGACGGACGATTTATCCAAGGCACAGCATGCTTACACTAAAGGCAGATCTACTGAAACTGCACTTCACTCGCTCGTACTAAACACAGAAAAGGCGTATAAGAAGTATGCTCTAGAAGTATTTCTAGATATATTAGGGGCCTTTAACAACGTGACAAAAGATGCTATATTAAACAGCATAGTGCCACTGAATGTGCAACCCGCGGTTTATCTATGGATAAGGCAGCTATTAGCTACCAGAAAGATAAGAGCGGAGTGGAACGATGCGAGCGTCACCAAATATGCATGCAGAGGTACTCCGCTAGGTGGGGTACTATCGCCGCTACCATGGTTACTTGTAGCAAATGAACTGATCAACAAACTTGATGGAGCGGCACCAAAACTAGTGGCATATGCAGATGACATAGCTATAGTAGTTACGGGAAAGTACATGGACACCATCAGTAATATAATTAATAACACACTTAAAACGGTACACCAATGGACATCTCGCGCAGGCTAGGTATAAACGCGGAAAAAACGGACATGGTACTTTTCACCAGGAAGTACAAGGTCCCGGCGTGGAACCTTCCGAAGCTAGGCAACAACGAACTACTTCTCAGAGATCATGCGATGTACCTCGGAGTAAGACTAGGCAGTAAATTGTTTTGAAAGCACAATGTTGAGGAAAGGATGAAAAAGGCCAGCAATGCGTTGCACGCATGTAAAAGAATGCTGGGCGTTACTTGGGGTCTATCACCCTCTCTGATGCATTGGTGCTACATGGCAGTATTTAAACCGATATTGCTGCATGGGGCCCTAGTATGATGGACTGCGACAAGAAAACTGACATACTTAATACCTCTGGAAAGGATTCAGCGACTTGCTGCTCTATGCCTAACAGGAGCGATGAAAACCACTCCTACGGCGGCGCTGGAAATATACTCAGCATGCCACCTATTGATCTTATGGCTGCGGGAGTATTCACCTGTAGAACCTTCGGGCACAGCTCAGTAAGAAAGTGGAGTTCAGGTTGCACGCACTACATGACTCCGTACTTTAATAGGGACAGAAGGTTTCATACAACAATGGAAGAGGAGGGATGTCACGACAAATAATTAACACATCTTCTGTAGGTACTCTAGGGTTATATTTACAAACACAAGCAAAGTTATATCGGACTGCAACAAAAGTTGGAGTCCCCCCTAAATCTGATGATCTGCGCACGGGCTGATATCAATAATATAATTCGTTCAGCTAAATCAAATGAATATCTGCATATGAAAATTGTGCCCAAGCAAACACGCATGTTCATGTGTACATAAATACTTGCATACAAACTTCCAGAGACATCTGTACATATATTTGAACTTACGTACATATGAAGCTGCCAACACTTGCTACTGCAAAAATATTACGATTTGCTATTGCAGTCGACAATTTAGAGGACATATTTACATCTATTTATTGATGCATACATACATATATGTATACGGAGTCGCGGCCACTCGACTTGACAACAATTCAAGATTTACATACCAAATATTGGCAAATGATTCAACGCGAAAAGTTCCAATATTGACTATTTTCGAATTGACGAGAAAATTGGCATATGGGTGGCTCGTTTTATGTATGAAAGCACTTTGCTCATAGAAATATGAACTCGAGCTTATCAATGAATTTACATTTGTTAGTGTTATAGAATACTAGCGAACGCGACAGTTTTCGTTCTGTCAAATAGATTTTGAATGTGGCAGTTTATATTTCGACCTTAAGACGTTTTTACTCCGCTGACCCTCACACACCGCCCTATTACCATGGTGACGGTTCTGTTCAGGAGAATTGAAGAAAAGGGTCAGCTCGGGTGACCAAAGTATCTTCACTTCCACGCTTCAAACTTTGGCCTTTTGGGCCCACTAAAAACCCCGACTGGGGATGTCTGCCAGAGGACTTCAAACTAAGAGCGGAACTAAAGTTCAAACCTCATTGAAAAATAATCTAAAGGGATAGTGGGAACCTAAAGGTGACAAATATTTATAAAGTGGGTGCTTCAATGACAAAACATAGAGATAATTACTTATTTATTACTAGCTTTAACCCGCGGCCCCGCTCGCGTAGGAGTAGTTTTGAGGGATTTAGGATATATATATAAAAGAATTACAAACAATAATTTCATAGAAAATAATTTTTTATTAAGAACCATAATATAACAATACCCGGTATCCGTTGCTAAAACAAACAATCAGAAAAATATCAAGCAAAATTATTTTTATTAATTTTCTATCTCAAACCGTTTTTGAACTTTGCATTTGGGTCATAGTTGAACAGCTTATGCGGATTTTGAAGTCTAGAGTGTGCTATAAATAGTGGGAAATAGGAAAAACTAAGATTTGTTAAATTAAATTTAAGCAAATATTCGAATATTAGTGACGAATGAGAGTGGTGGCGCGGCCTGGGGGCTGTGGGAAGGGAGTTCCATCATAAAAACATGCCTATAACCTTCATTGGGTGAAAATATGAATGAGTAACAATTTTTACGCCATTTGGTGTTGTCGGTTCGTAGTGATGCGCGGACAACGTACAGACATTTACCTTTATAGTATAGATTTTGGACTTTTCAGCGCCGTTGCGACTAAAAAATCATGACCGCTACGGCGGCGCCTATGAATGTATTTGGCTCTTGTAGTCGCTAGGCTTATAATTTTAGCTTTGGAAAAATACGCATGCAGAGGCATAAAGGGAGTGCTTTGTGTGTGCTGTTGTATGTACATACATATGTATGTTTAGTAAGCATAGTTTCGCTGGGAGTCGAGAATGTATTTGTACGGACATATAATAGGGCATCAAGTGTGCATACATACATACCTATACGTATACGCATAAGTGATGAGAATTACCTTTGCATTTGTTAGACAGGTATTCGGTCAGAACAATATGCCAATTCGTGAGGTAGGTCATGGTTGCTTCAGTACATTGGACTTTTGCTTAAGTGTTCCTTACATATGTATATATGTACATATGTGCATACATATGTAATAAGAAACCGTTTAAACAGATTTTGTTACTGATCCAAAAATAGGGTTATTCAATAGGTGCGCTTCAACTTTTTTCCGATAGGGAGAGCGAACGACGCAATATTTTTTATTTTTCGCTTGTCATTTGTAAACTTCATTAGTATACATTTCATCATGGAACGCTACACACTTGAGCAACGATTGTAAATCGTGCAAATTTTTTATGAAAATAATCGTTCTGTTGCTGCTACTTTAAGAGCATTACGGCCATTTTACGGCCCATTTAACAAGCCGTCCCGTTTTGGGGTTATGTGAAGTCATTGGTCTACAGTAACAAGCCGGCGACGATTTGTGAGCTCAGAGCCAATATTGAACGCGAAATTGCTGAAATTTCGGCCGATTTATGCAAAAGAGTGGTCGAAAATTGGGTTCAACGATTGGACTTCGTAAAACGTGCACGCGGTGGTCATGCAAAGGAAATCGAATTTCATACTTAAATGTATATGTTCAGACTCGATAATAAAAAAAAAATTAGTTAAAAAAGTCAAACCGTTTGTGTTTTATTCAAAAAAGTTCAAAAGTTGAAGCGCTCTTACTGAAAAACCCTATATACTTACGGTAACATACGAATATGCTTTTTTATGATATAAAATATGTAAATATATGGGTTTGGGCTTTTTATTTATCTTTTGTTTTTTTTTAAATACAATGAAAGGTATATCAAACGCTTTGTCTTTTCGTCCACACCGGAAACTCTCACTCCGTCAGAAAAACGGGTTGCCATGGCGATTAATTGTCGCCAGGGTTTCCATAAAACCCACTTCCCACATCTCGGCCATCCTGCTACGGGTTCGCCTCGAACACGTCTTCACCGTCGTCAGTGTAGACTGGCCATCATTTCATATATTCGGGACAAGTTGTCGTATGCGTTGGACCCTCATTATTTCCATCTTTTGCAACGTCATAGGAGTTATTCAATTTTATGTTGGTGATTTCATACGGCCCCAAATACTTTGATCGTAACTTAAGACCACTGCCAAACTGGGTTCTCTTTATGGCGACAAGATGACCCAATTGGTATTTTGTAGCTGGCTTCCGTCGTAGATTGTACACTTTCTGTTCTCTCGCTGCATCTTCAAACTGTCTTCTTTCGCTTGCTGTCTCATGTCGTCCTGTTCAACTTGAAAAGCGGCGATCGTCTCTTCGTCGATTAGCTGTTTGATTTTTATGTCTGAATTTAAACACATCTTCGTGCCTATCATTAACTCAAAGGGCGTCATTTTAATGCTTCTGGAATATGTCGAATCGATAACTTGCTGCACTTTTTCCACGCGTCGATAGCACTTCGTCGGGTCGTCGTTGCTCAACTTCGCTAAAACTGCACTTATTGCTGCATTCATCCGCTCTATCTGGCCATTAGAACGTGGCAACCCAGTAGTGGTTTTGTAATGCTTGATGTTTTTGGCTTCGCAGTATGTTTTGAAATCATCGGCAGTGAATGCCAACCCACGATCAGAAATTATTTGAACTGGATTTCCGAATGTTGTACTCTGCATGCAGAGCCGTCTTATCACCTCTTGCGCTGCCGTCGTTTTGGTAGGATACAGCCAACAAAATTTGGTGAACGCGTCTATAACTGCAAGTATATACTTGTACTGCTTGCTGGTTGATTTCGCCTATCGCTTTTCATTCGCCGTCATTTATCTGAGCTTGTCGAAATTTGGTAAAAAGATCGTTTGTATCAATAGATAAAACTGCATAGCGACTCAATGCGTCGACATGTCGCATTTGAGTTCCCGCCCGATGTTCCACCTCATAATCATATTCTTGTAGAAATAATATCCATCGCGCTACTCGTGTACTTAAGTCTTTCTTTTCTAAGGCATTACAATAGGTTACCAACTTGAAATGCAGCCCCAGTAGATACACCCTGAACTTTTTCAGCGCTTCGATCACGGCTAAGATTTCCAACTCATAACTGCAATACTGCTTTTCGGCATCCGTCGTTTTTTTGCTCATATAATATACCAGATGCAAGCGTTGATCGTCTAGCGACCTTTGCATCAACACTGCACCGTATCCGTCTGCAGAAGCGTCTGTGTGTACTTCGGTTTCTAAGTTTTGATTGAATATAGCTTGGCCTGGTTTGTAGGCCAAAACGCTCTTTAATTTATTAAATGTTATAATCTGTTCATCTTTCATTTCAAATGGGACGTTCCGTTTAGTGAGATTGGTTAACGGCTTCGCAATCAGAGAGAAATTGCGAACGAACTTGCGAAAATATCCCGCCAGGCCTAAAAAACTTTCCAACTGCTTGAAGTTCTGTGGTAGATTATGTTTCGTCAACGCCTCGACTTTTACTAGAGACGGCGATATCTGCTGATTTTCTATGATCTGGCCCAAAAACTCGTCTTTCCTCTTTAAAAATTGGCATTCCTTAAAATTTACCTCAAGTCCGTGCTCCTTACTTAGCTGCATCACTTCTCTCAAATTGTTTAATGCCTCGTCTTCATTTTGAGCAGGAATGATGATATCATCCATATAGGCCATTGCTTTGCCACGTTCTGTCAATTCTAGAAAAATCGCGTTAACGTGCCTTTGAAAGACCACGGGTGAATTTGAAAGACCGAACGGAACTTTCTTGAATTGGTATTGTCCATTATGCGTAACGAACGCCGTGTACTTGCGGCTGTTTTCAGCAACAGGCACGTGGAAAACCCCGTGTTGCGCGTATTTTTCAAGCGCGGCAGTCGTATTGTTTCAAATTCAAACACAAATTTCCAACAGCGTCCGTACGCTTTAAAACTTTTTGTATTTCTCTCTTATTTCTTACGACTACCCCGATTTACACCAAGTGACACATATTTATAGCTAGTCAGAGTGGCCTGATATTACAGTTAGATTTAGTAAATATGTAATAAATAGCAATAGAATGTATGTTACTGTAATTATGCTTACTGTATGTATAAATGCAAATAATGAGAGATGCTCATAACATAACAGAAATAAAGTGCAAGTGAGAAAGAATGCGAATATGAGAATAATGGCAACACACAAAAATAAGAGAATGATATTTACTGCTCGGCCGTACTTTTCGTCGGTAACACTCCCTTGCCCGTAAACAAGTCTGACAACACATGTTTCCTTTACTAGGTACCGACATCGAACACCGCTACTTTTGCAATCGGTCGATGAAGAATGCCTGATTTGGTTTCTACCCTAGCGCTCCGAACTTGGCCATCCTTCGCTTTTACCACATCTACAATTCTGCCTTTCGGCCAGCAGTTCCTCGGCAGGTCTTGGTCTGCAATTACCACGACATCGCCAATACGTACTGGGCGTTGTTTTGTGAACCACTTGGTACGTCTAGAGATGACCGGTATATATTCCTTCACCCATCGATGCCAAAAGCGGTCAGCGAATTGTTGGGTCAATTGCCAACGTTGACGCAGATTGACGGTGTCGCTACATATTGGCTTGTAGCCATCCGATGACCCAATCAGCAAGTGGTTGGGAGTAAGAGCCTCGTCGTCACCATTTTCCAAAGAAACAAATGTAAGCGGGCGGGCGTTCTGGATAAATTCTACTTCATTCAATGCACTTCGCAAGCTTTCATCGCTGAAACTTTTTGAAGGTAGTATTTCATAAAGCACAGTCTTCACTGATCTCACAAGCCTTTCCCATGCACCACCCATATGGGGGGCGCTTGGTGGATTAAATCTCCATTTTACTCGGTCGAAAGATGAGGCGATACCATTCAAATCGATAATTTTCAGACTCTCGCTAATTATTTTTTCAGATGCCTTGAAATTGGTGCCGTTGTCCGAGAATATCTCCCTGGGATAGCCGCGTCGTGATATAAAGTTGCGTATCGCCATGATACAGGAACTGGTATTTAAGCTGTGGGCAACTTCGATGTGTATAGCGCGAAGCGTTAGACATGTAAATAGAACGCCCCATCTCTTTTCTCGCCTTCTTCCCACGATGACAAGCAATGGGCCAAAATAGTCGATACCTACATACATGAAGGGCCTCTCGAAAGCGGCAATCCTTGCAGCCGGCAGCGCTGCCATTTGTGGCGGCTGAGGAATGGAGCTATGGTTTTTACATTTTTGACACTCTGCGCGCACTCTTTTATACAACACCCTCAGTCGATTTATAAAGTATGTACCACGAATTTGATTGATTACAGACTCATGCATCAGGTGATGGAAATTTTCGTGAGCCCAACGCACTATTAAAAAGGTGACATGATGAGAATTAGGCATCACTATAATATCTTCATGGTTGTTTAAGTGTTCAACTCGACTTTTGCATCTTATTATGCCATCTGTGTCTAAGTAAACGTTTAGAGTAAAGAGTTTGCTAGAGTTGTCAATATTCTTACCGCGTTTGAGGCACCTGATCTCTTCACAATATTCAATGGACTGAGCATACCTTATAAGAAGACATTGAGCTTTCTGAATCATGTCAAAGTCGATGGATGTTTTCCGTTGCCTTGCTAGCACAACTGAGCGTAATCGGTCGACGTAAAATAAAAATGTAGCCACAGCTCGATACAAACGTTTCCAGCTGGAAAAGTGCTCCACGTTCAGCATCAGGTTGTTCATGTGTTCCTTTTTCATATGTAGAACATAATGTTTAATTTCCGAATCGTCGCACTCCTCTAAGCTTAACTCTTCGCACTGCGGCCAAACTTCTGCGCTCGACCTTAAAAAATTTGGGCCGGTAAACCACAATTGGTAGCACTGACGTGTAGTTGTTTTTGTAGCTAAATCAGCGGGATTATTTCTCGAGGGAACCCACCGCCACTGGCTTACGTTTGATGCCTCTAGAATTTCGCCTATTCTATGCATCACGAATTGGTGGAAGTTTTTAGGGTCCATTCGCATCCATCTTAGCACCGTCTTTGAGTCTGTCCACCAATATTTCGACATTATGTTAATACGTTGCGTATTGCTTACCATGTTCGCCAGCCTCACACCAATTACCGCCGCCTGCAACTCTAGTCTGGGTATCGATAATGGCTTTAGCGGTGCGACTTTGGATTTGCCAGCCACTAGACTAACCGTGACGTCGTTTCCCTTTGATACACGCAAGTAGCAAACGGCTGCATACGCGCTTTCCCCGGCATCAACAAAGGTGTGAAGTTGAACATCTTCAGCATCTTTCAGCAATAGTGAATAACATCGAGGTATTTCGGCAGCTGTTATTAATGGCATAATGGACTTCCACTGGTTCCATTTGTCGAAAAGATTGTCTTGGAGCGGGTCGTCCCAGGCGAGACCAGATCGCCATACATCTTGCAGCAAGATCTTTAACCCTACGGTGTAGCAGCAAACAAATCCAAGAGGGTCGAAGATCGACATTAAAACTTGGAGTGCTTCTCTTTTCGTTGGTAATATCGATTCGTTAATAACATCGCGACGAAGTCTCGCAAATCTACAAATATATTTAAAATTATCGCTTAAAGGGTCCCAAAACATACCGAGGACTTTCGTGGTTGAACCCCATTCTTTGACGGATTGAACTGACATAGGATCTTCTTCGAGCTGCTCCACGACAAATTTGGAATTTGAAGACCAGCCACGTATATTGAAGCCAGCGGCGCCATGAATTTTTTTTACTTGTTGAGCCAGCTCTAACGCAGATTGTTCATCATCTCCACAGTCAATAAAGTCATCCACGTAATGGTTCTTCTTTACAGCTTCTACGGCTCGAGGAAGTTAATTTTCAAAATGGTCAGCGTTTTTGTCACGTATGTAGTGGGCAATAAACGGAGCGCAATTCAATCCGAAGGTCAACGCTCGCATGACATAAATATTTGGTTGCTGAGGATCATCACCGTCATCGCACCACAAAAATCGCTGAGCATGCATGTCGCTGTCCCGTATATTGATACGGTGAAACATCTCCGCTATATCACCGCATATAGCCACTCTGCCTACTCTAAAAGCTAATAAAATACTAACGAGTGGGTTAAGCAAGTCTGGGCCACTCAGTAGGAAGTCGTTGAGTGACACCCCGTTCACCTTTGCAGCAGCATCCCACACCATCCGAAGCTTTCCAGGCTTATTTGGATTGCTTACAATGAAAATAGGCAAATACCATGTTTTACCATTAGAAATAGCAGCCTCAATCGGGGAGAGTTTTTTCGCGTACCCCTTGGAAAGTAGATTATTGATTTGAATTTGAATATTAGATTTTAGCATAGGATCCTTAACAAACTTCCTCTGCAAACATATCAGCCGTTGTAAAGCATATACATAGTTATTGGGTAGCAATACACTTGAGGTACGCCACGGTAGCCCAATTTCGTAAAAGTTATCGCCCTTTTTACAAGTGTTATTCGCAATACTCACAGCTTTGGCATCTTCTTCCGACAGTAGCTGAGTAGGTTTGGATGACTCTAACGTGAAGAATTCTTTTACAGTCTCGTGCAGCTCATCGTATCTTTTTTGACAATCGCATGTATGTATATTTAGTCGATATTCGGCAGTCTGTCTTGAATTGCATCCCTGCAACGCCCATCCTAAACGGGTTTTTGACGCTATGGGCTGGAACCAGGTTCCCTCTCTAATTTTGAGTGGAATTGCCAACCTCCAGTTGTCCGCACCGATAAGCAATGATGGTTTTACGTTGTTATATGATGCAATTGGCAGTCCCGCTAGATATGGATATAGCCGCTCCATCGCAGATGCATTGATTGACTGTGCCGGAAGATTGAGATCGTCAACAGTATGAATATTCTTGAGAGTATATTTCTGCCAATTTGTCACACTCGAAATTTCGATGGCCGCCCGCACAGAATTTTCTTCAACACGCGTCGTGTTACCTGTCCACCGCAAACACAGAGGGTCTTGTTCACCTTTCAAGCCTAATTCATCAAATATTCTTTTTTCCATTAGCGTCACAGAAGAGCCTTCATCTAAAAATGCAAATATATTCAGTACTTTATTTTTAGAATAAATGCGAATCGGAACGATTCTGAAGAGTGGCTGCATTTCTTCGTGGCTGCTACTGTGCGTATTTATCTGCGCATCTAAAAATTCGTTTGTATTTGTACTTGCGGCGATGGGTTTTTGTTGGCTCATTACCGTGATTGTTTTATGTAGTAACGGATTATGATTTATAGTGCAACCATCTACACCACATACTTTATTCATAAAACATTTCCGTCTATGCGGATTCAAACATTGGCGACAGAGGTTGTTCGCCTTAACTTCCTCCCATTTTCGCTGAAGTGTAAATTTTTTAAAAGTGTCGCATTGCATTACCTTATGATCGTTGCTCTTGCAAATTATACACTGCTTGCTCCTTGGTATGTTGCGAGCTGGTGATGGATGCTGAGTGTTCACGTCGATAGTATGCGTGTTAACCGTAGCACTACTTTCAGCAGGTGCTAAAGAGACGACAGTACTGGCTGCTTCGGCTAGATTGTACAACCAGTCGCTGAATTGTTTCACCACCGGAGTCTTTTCATCTTTCGGGTGAACCGCCCAGTTCAGCTTTTGGTTGTTGGGGAGCTTGTCAACCAACTCCTTGACGAGCAGTGGGTTATGCAGGTGCATGTACATTTGGCATCCTTCCATCGTGGCACAAATATTCCTGACGCAGAGTGCAAATTCAATAAGGCCCTCCAATTTATCCTTCAGTGCAGGCATAGCTCGAGCTTTATTCATTGCGCGCTCAAGGATGTGTTCAGGTCTGCCAAAGCACATTCTAAGAGTTTTTATGATCTCAGGGACCATGGACGGCAAAAACAATTTACATTTTACCATCTCCCGTGCTTTGCCTTTAAGCCTCGCTTGTAATCTAATTAAATTCTCCGCATCGGTGTACCCCGCGACCGTAGTGCTGTTATCGAAACTGCTAATAAACAGCGGCCATTCTTCAGGGTCGCCATTAAAGGTTGGGAGCTGCTTAGGTATGGCCTGCCTTGCTGCTAATTGCCCAGGTGTAGGCCCATTGCTAAAAGAGGCCATCGAAGTGCTGGATGAGGGCAGGTCGTTATACTGCGAAAGAATCTTATATTTGTTGTCCAAATATTGTTGTTGCAATTTCATCTGCTCTTCCAACTTTTCAAGCTGAAGGTTTCGATATATTTCGGAGTTGAATGGCATCTGCATACCTTGGCCATTTCGTATACCTACTTGCTGCACCGACGAGAATACTTTTGGTTGACTGTACGAAATCTCATTTGCAGAGGTGGCGATGCTGCCCGTTGTGAATTGTTGTAGCCCTGGGTTATACTCACTTGATTTATTTGGCAGTTGCGATCCCTGAACTGATGTACTGGGTTCGAAATTCCAGTTCGAAGAAGCCCAGGTCGAAAGGTTCGTGGATACTGGAGTAGCGGTAGTAACTGTAGAATTTGCTATATGAGTCGCAGGTTTTAGAAGCGGATTGACTGTTGAGTTAGATATCTTCGCAATTGTTGGAAACGTTGGGAGAAAATTCACGTGCCGGTTACCTTGCTTGGTAGTTGGCGATGACGATGCGGTTGGATGCGCGTTCGTGGTTGATGCATGATTCTGGAAGCTTTCACAGCTCCAGCTTTCGTCAGCCACATTGCTATGTACTCCAACGCAGTTGAAGTGGTACCAGGCGTCGCAGGTGTCACACTGGACCATACTCTCGTTGTCCGCTGCGTCACATTTTCGACAACTTTGCCCCGTTGTTTCTTTGTCCATATTGACCATTTAGCAAATATTAAAATTAGTTAAATCAAATTTAATTTTACGGCAAAAGAATTTTAAAGAATTACGGCAAAAAAGTTTTAAAGAATTGTTGCGCGTATTTTTCAAGCGCGGCAGTCGTATTGTTTCAAATTCAAACACAAATTTCCAACAGCGTCCGTACGCTTTAAAACTTTTTGTATTTCTCTCTTATTTCCTACGACTACCCCGATTTACACCAAGTGACACATATTTATAGCTAGTCAGAGTGGCCTGATATTACAGTTAGATTTAGTAAATATGTAATAAATAGCAATAGAATGTATGCTACTGTAATTATGCTTACTGTATGTATAAATGCAAATAATGAGAGATGCTCATAACATAACAGAAATAAAGTGCAAGTGAGAAAGAATGCGAATATGAGAATAATGGCAACATACAAAAATAAGAGAATGATATTTACTGCTCGGCCGTACTTTTCGTCGGTAACACCCCGTTTTTAAAGTCAATGGTGCTAAATAAATTTTTTGGCATTTTACAAACGGTCTAACTGATCCTCTATGAGCGGTAAAAGGAATCTGTCTTTAACAATTACTTTATTAATCTGTCGAAAATCTATACATAACCTCGGAGTACCGTCGCGCTTTTTCACAAATACGACCGGACTGCTGAGTTCGGAATTGGAAATTTCGATTATGTCATCACACAACCACTGCTCCACTTGATCGTCTACAATGCTTCTTTCAGTTAATGGTAGTCGCCGCGGCCGCGAAAATATAGGAAATTCATCTTTTAAAATAATGTTCATTTTGACATTAGTGAACTTGCATTTACTCGGTTTATAATTTTCAATTCGCGCACTTTCTGTTTTGCATATTCACTCGCGTCGTCACCAATATGAATTTCCTTTTCTTCAGCGATCAGATTAATACGCCTCATGACATACGTTTCTTCTTGCAATCATTTTTGTATATTTTTTTAATATGGAGACCGTCGTGACAAATCCTTATTTCAGCGTGTGAACAAAAGTCTTCACCGATTACCACTTCTACATCCAAGCTTTGGCTAGTATGACTGCAAATTTTAAATTGTACACTTCTCCACCGATTCTAATTTCTTGCTGTAGGGTGCCTAATCGTTTCACCTTATTTGTAATTTCTGGTACATCAAACCCGATCAACGAAAAGTCACATTTAGAAAGTTGCGGCTTATTCAAATAAGCATAAACATTGTCCGTCATTAAATTGAATTTACTGCCTGTATCAAGCAGAGCCAAAAATTCAGAATGACCAATTTTCACTATTTTATTCATCAGGCTGCTTTTCATATTAACCATGTGTGCATTGCGCTGGAAATCTTGGTTTTTGTTTTGATCACAGTATTTGGCAATATGGCCGAATTTGTTACAACAAAAACACTTTCTGCCCTTACTTCGGCTTTCACACTCAGAACTCTTATGGTCTTTTTCACCCCAATTGTAGCAGCTGGTAATCATTTTGTCACATTTATATTCTGTTGTCTCTTTCATAACACTTCAGTTTTTCTTTGAATTCACGCACATCTCTTGCCCAGTACAAAATTTATTTATTTATATTAAGATCATGGATTCCATCAATCACACTCCCGTCGATGCTCCAATTCCTGGGGTAGCATAACAGTCGCGTCCATTCGTTCCGGCCATTCGTGGCGGCCATTTCTGCTAGCGGGGTAGCATAGCAGGCGCGTCTTGAAAAATATAAAAATGCCACGCATGCTTGCAGCTTTGCCATCTTCGTTGTGCGCGTCAGCTTCTCCTTCATCGCTGACGCCGTCATCGTCGACGTCTGCGTCATCTGCGTCGTCATCGTCGTTGACGCCTAACAAGCGTCCTTTTATCAAATTGCGAAATATATGCAAGTGTACGTCTTCCACTTTATATGTTATACCCAAAACATTGCAAATAGATGTTAAATCACTTGGCGATAAATTTTGGGCCACGTATTCAGATTTTTGCTGATATTCGTCACTTTACTCATCATGATCAAAACTGCGAAATTCGCGCAATCGCTTACGATTTCCTCTGTCGCCCTCGCATTCAAAATTTATGCAACGCGTTAATGTTTTCTTTGCGACCACTTTTTAAATGAGCACGCACGACACCGAACGACTGTAAGTCTGCCATTTTTATTGAATCTCACAATCTTTTTACGTTTTTCGTCGTTTACATACCAAATATTGGCAAATGATTCAACGCGAAAAGTTCCAATATTGACTATTTTCGAATTGATGAGAAAATTGGCATATGGGTGGCTCGTTTTATGTATGAAAGTACTTTGCTCATAGAAATATGAGCTCGAGCTTATCAATGAATTTACATTTGTTAGTGTTATAGAATACTAGCGAACGCGACAGTTTTCATTCTGTCAAATAGATTTTGAATGTGGCAGTTTATATTTCGACCTTAAGACGTTTTTACTCCGCTGACCCTCACACACCGCCCTATTACCATGGTGACGGTTCTGTTCAGGAGAATTGAAGAAAAGGGTCAGCTCGGGTGACCTAAGTATCTTCACTTCCACGCTTCAAACTTTGGCCTTTTGGGCCCACTAAAAACCCCGACTGGGGATGTCTGCCAGAGGACTTCAAACTAAGAGCGGAACTAAAGTTCAAACCTCATTGAAAAATAATCTAAAGGGATAGTGGGAACCTAAAGGTGACAAATATTTATAAAGTGGGTGCTTCAATGACAAAACATAGAGATAATTACTTATTTATTACTAGCTTTAACCCGCGGCCCCGCTCGCGTAGGAGTAGTTTTGAGGGACTTAGGATATATGTATATATAAAAGAATTACAAACAATAATTTCATAGAAAATAATTTTTTATTAAGAACCATAATATTACAATACCCGGTATCCGTTGCTATGCCTCGTTGAATAAAATCAAAACAAACAATCAGAAAAATATCAAGCAAAATTATTTTTATTAATTTTCTATCTCAAACCGTTTTTGAACTTTGCATTTGGGTCATAGTTGAACAGCTTATGCGGATTTTGAAGTCTAGAGTGTGCTATAAATAGTGGGAAATAGGAAAAACTA
This sequence comes from Anastrepha ludens, assembly GCF_028408465.1. Taxonomy (NCBI): domain Eukaryota; kingdom Metazoa; phylum Arthropoda; class Insecta; order Diptera; family Tephritidae; genus Anastrepha; species Anastrepha ludens. Next base: position 4,608,262 of record NC_071503.1, on the reverse strand, counting down.
AGATTTGTTAAATTAAATTTAAGCAAATATTCGAATATTAGTGACGAATGAGAGTGGTGGCGCGGCCTGGGGGCTGTGGGAAGGGAGTTCCATCATAAAAACATGCCTATAACCTTCATTGGGTGAAAATATGAATGAGTAACAATTTTTACGCCATTTGGTGTTGTCGGTTCGTAGTGATGCGCGGACAACGTACAGACATTTACCTTTATAGTATAGATTTTGGACTTTTCAGCGCCGTTGCGACTAAAAAATCATGACCGCTACGGCGGCGCCTATGAATGTATTTGGCTCTTGTAGTCGCTAGGCTTATAATTTTAGCTTTGGAAAAATACGCATGCAGAGGCATAAAGGGAGTGCTTTGTGTGTGCTGTTGTATGTACATACATATGTATGTTTAGTAAGCATAGTTTCGCTGGGAGTCGAGAATGTATTTGTACGGACATATAATAGGGCATCAAGTGTGCATACTTACATACCTATACGTATACGCATAAGTGATGAGAATTACCTTCGCATTTGTTAGACAGGTATTCGGTCAGAACAATATGCCAATTCGTGAGGTAGGTCATGGTTGCTTCAGTACATTGGACTTTTGCTTAAGTGTTCCTTACATATGTATATATGTACATATGTGCATACATATGTAATAAGAAACCGTTTAAACAGATTTTGTTACTGATCCAAATATAGGGTTATTCAATAGGTGCGCTTCAACTTTTTTCCGATAGGGAGAGCGAACGACGCAATATTTTTTTATTTTTCGCTTGTCATTTGTAAACTTCATTAGTATACAATTCATCATGGAACGCTACACACTTGAGCAACGATTGCAAATCGTGCAAATTTTTTATGAAAATAATCGTTCTGTTGCTGCTACTTTAAGAGCATTACGGCCATTTAACAAGCCGTCCCGTTTTGGGGTTATGTGAAGTCATTGGTCTACAGTAACAAGCCGGCGACGATTTGTGAGCTCAGAGCCAATATTGAACGCGAAATTGCTGGAATTTCGGCCGATTTATGCAAAAGAGTGGTCGAAAATTGGGTTCAACGATTGGACTTCGTAAAACGTGCACGCGGTGGTCATGCAAAGGAAGTCGAATTTCATACTTAAATGTATATGTTCAAACTCGATAATAAAAAAAATTAGTTAAAAAAGTCAAACCGTTTGTGTTTTATTCAAAAAAGTTCAAAAGTTGAAGCGCTCTTACTGAAAACCCCTATGTACTTACGGTAACATACGAATATGCTTTTTTATGCTATAAAATATGTAAATATATGGGCTTGGGCTTTTTATTTATCTTTTGTTTTTTTTTAAATACAATGAAAGGTATATCAAACGCTTTGTCTTTTCGTCCACACCGGAAACTCTCACTCCGTCGGAAAAACGGGTTGCCATGGCGATTAATTGTCGCCAGGGTTTCCATAAAACCCACTTCCCACATCTCGGCCATCCTGCTACGGGTTCGTCTCGAACACGTCTTCACCGTCGTCAGTGTAGACTGGCCATCATTTCATATATTCGGGACAAGTTGTCGTATGCGTTGGACCCTCATTATTTCCATCTTTTGCAACGTCATAGGAGTTATTCAATTTTATGTTGGTGATTTCATACGGCCCCAAGTACTTTGATCGTAACTTAAGACCACTGCCAAACTGGGTTCTCTTTATGGCGACAAGATGACCCAATTGGTATTTTGTAGCTGGCTTCCGTCGTAGATTGTACACTTTCTGTTCTCTCGCTGCATCTTCAAACTGTCTTCTTTCGCTTGCTGTCTCATGTCGTCCCGTTCAACTTGAAAAGCGGCGATCGTCTCTTCGTCGATTAGCTGTTTGATTTTTATGTCTGAATTTAAACACATCTTCGTGCCTATCATTAACTCAAAGGGCGTCATTTTAATGCTTCTGGAATATGTCGAATCGATAACTTGCTGCACTTTTTCCACGCGTCGATAGCACTTCGTCGGGTCGTCGTTGCTCAACTTCGCTAAAACTGCACTTATTGCTGCATTCATCCGCTCTATCTGGCCATTAGAACGTGGCAACCCAGTAGTGGTTTTGTAATGCTTGATGTTTTTGGCTTCGCAGTATGTTTTGAAATCATCGGCAGTGAATGCCAACCCACGATCAGAAATTATTTGAACTGGATTTCCGAATGTTGTACTCTGCATGCAGAGCCGTCTTATCACCTCTTGCGCTGCCGTCGTTTTGGTAGGATACAGCCAACAAAATTTGGTGAACGCGTCTATAACTGCAAGTATATACTTGTACTGCTTGCTGGTTGATTTCGCCTATCGCTTTTCATTCGCCGTCATTTATCTGAGCTTGTCGAAATTTGGTAAAAAGATCGTTTGTATCAATAGATAAAACTGCATAGCGACTCAATGCGTCGACATGTCGCATTTGAGTTCCCGCCCGATGTTCCACCTCATAATCATATTCTTGTAGAAATAATATCCATCGCGCTACTCGTGTACTTAAGTCTTTCTTTTCTAAGGCATTACAATAGGTTACCAACTTGAAATGCAGCCCCAGTAGATACACCCTGAACTTTTTCAGCGCTTCGATCACGGCTAAGACTTCCAACTCATAACTGCAATACTGCTTTTCGGCATCCGTCGTTTTTTTGCTCATATAATATACCAGATGCAAGCGTTGATCGTTTAGCGACCTTTGCATCAACACTGCACCGTATCCGTCTGCAGAAGCGTCTGTGTGTACTTCGGTTTCTAAGTTTTGATTGAATATAGCTTGGACTGGTTTGTAGGCCAAAACGCTCTTTAATCTATTAAATGTTATAATCTGTTCATCTTTCATTTCAAATGGGACGTTCCGTTTAGTGAGATTGGTTAACGGCTTCGCAATCAGAGAGAAATTGCGAACGAACTTGCGAAAATATCCCGCCAGGCCTAAAAAACTTTCCAACTGCTTGAAGTTCTGTGGTAGATTATGTTTCGTCAACGCCTCGACTTTTACTAGAGACGGCGATATCTGCTGATTTTCTATGATCTGGCCCAAAAACTCGACTTTCCTCTTTAAAAATTGGCATTCCTTAAAGTTTACCTCAAGTCCGTGCTCCTTACTTAGCTGCATCACTTCTCTCAAATTATTTAATACCTCGTCTTCATTTTGAGCAGGAATGATGATATCATCCATATAGGCCATTGCTTTGCCACGTTGTGTCAATTCTAGAAAAATCGCGTTAACGTGCCTTTGAAAGACTCCGGGTGAATTTGAAATACCGAACGGAACTTTCTTGAATTGGTATTGTCCATTATATGTAACGAACGCCGTGCACTTGCGGCCGTTTTCAGCAACAGGCACGTGGAAAACCCCGTTTTTAAAGTCAATGGTGCTAAATAAATATTTTGGCATTTTACAAACGGTCTAACTGGTCCTCTATGAGCGGTAAAAGGAATCTGTCTTTAACAATTACTTTATTAATCTGTCGAAAATCTATACATAACCTCGGAGTACCGTCGCGCTTTTTCACAAGTACGACCGGACCGCTGAGTTCGGAATTGGAAATTTCGATTATGTCATCACACAACCACTGGTCCACTTGATCGTCTACAATGCTTCTTTCAGTTAATGGTAGTCGCCGCGGCCGCGAAAATATAGGAAATTCATCTTTTAAAATAATGTTCATTTTGACATTAGTGAACTTGCATTTACTCGGTTTATAATTTTCAATTCGCGCACTTTCTGTTTTGCATATTCACTCGCGTCGTCACCAATATGAATTTCCTTTTCGTCAGCGATCAGATTAATACGCCTCATGACATACGTTTCTTCTTGCAATCATTTTTGTATATTTTTTTAATATGGAGACCGTCGTGACAAATCCTTATTTCAGCGTGTGAACAAAAGTCTTCACCGATTACCACTTCTACATCCAAGCTTTGGCTAGTACGACTGCAAATTTTAAATTGTACACTTCACCACCGATTTCAATTTCTTACTGTAGGGTGCCTAATCGTTTCACCTTATTTGTAATTTCTGATACATCAAACCCGATCAACGAAAAGTCACATTTAGAAAGTTGCGGCTTATTCAAATAAGCATAAACATTGTCCGTCATTAAATTGAATTTACTGCCTGTATCGAACAGAGCCAAAAATTCAGAATGACCAATTTTCACTATTTTATTCATCAGGCTGCTTTTCATATTAACCATGTGTGCATTGCGCTGGAAATCTTGGTTTTTGTTTTGATCACAGTATTTGGCAATATGGCCGAATTTGTTACAACAAAAACACTTTCTGCCCTTACTTCGGCTTTCACACTCAGAACTCTTATGGTCTTTTTCACCCCAATTGTAGCAGCTGGTAATCATTTTGTCACATTTATATTCTGTTGTCTCTTTCATAACACTTCAGTTTTTCTTTGAATTCACGCACATCTCTTGCCCAGTACAAAATTTATTTATTTATATTAAGATCATGGATTCCATCAATCACACTCCCGTCGATGCTCCAATTCCTGGGGTAGCATAACAGTCGCGTCCATTCGTTCCGGCCATTCGTGGCGGCCATTTCTGCTAGCGGGGTAGCATAGCAGGCGCGTCTTGAAAAATATAACTCATCGTTTCTCCTTTTTTCGCGTCGTCTTGATTGTGCGGTGTCGTTGGTTTGCAAAGTCCTTAAAAATGCCACGCATGCTTGCAGCTTTGCCATATTCGTTGTGCGCGTCAGCTTCTCCTTCATCGCTGACGCCGTCATCGTCGTCGTCTACGTCATCTGCGTCGTCATCGTCGTTGACGCCTAACAAGCGTCCTTTCATCAAATTGCGAAATATATGCAAGTGTACGTCTTCCACTTTATATGTTATACCCAAAACATTGCAAATAGATGTTAAATCACTTGGCGATAAATTTTGGGCCACGTATTCAGATTTTTGCTGATATTCGTCACTTTACTCATCATGATCAAAACTGCGAAATTCGCGCAATCGCTTACGATTTCCTCTGTCGCCCTCGCATTCAAAATTTATGCAACGCGGTAATGTTTTCTTTGCGACCACTTTTTAAATGAGCACGCACGACACCGAACGGCTGTAAGTCTGCCATTTTTATTGAATCTCACAATCTTTTTACGTTTTTCGTCGTTTACAAACCAAATATTGGCAAATGATTCAACGCGAAAAGTTCCAATATTGACTATTTTCGAATTGATGAGAAAATTGGCATATGGGCGGCTCGTTTTATGTATGAAAGTACTTTGCTCATAGAAATATGAGCTCGAGCTTATCAATGAATTTACATTTGTTAGTGTTATAGAATACTAGCGAACGCGACAGTTTTCATTCTGTCAAATAGATTTTGAATGTGGCAGTTTATATTTCGACCTTAAGACGTTTTTACTCCGCTGACCCTCACACACCGCCCTATTACCATGGTGACGGTTCTGTTCAGGAGAATTGAAGAAAAGGGTCAGCTCGGGTGACCTAAGTATCTTCACTTCCACGCTTCAAACTTTACTTATTTATTACTAGCTTTAACCCGCGGCCCCGCTCGCGTAGGAGTAGTTTTGAGGGATGTAGGATATATGTATATATAAAAGAATTACAAACAATAATTTCATAGAAAATAATTTTTTATTAAGAACCATAATATTACAATACCCGGTATCCGTTGCTATGCCTCGTTGAATAAAATCAAAACAAACAATCAGAAAAATATCAAGCAAAATTATTTTTATTAATTTTCTATCTCAAACCGTTTTTGAACTTTGCATTTGGGTCATAGTTGAACAGCTTATGCGGATTTTGAAGTCTAGAGTGTGCTATAAATAGTGGGAAATAGGAAAAACTAAGATTTGTTAAATTAAATTTAAGCAAATATTCGAATATTAGTGACGAATGAGAGTGGTGGCGCGGCCTGGGGGCTGTGGGAAGGGAGTTCCATCATAAAAACATGCCTATAACCTTCATTGGGTGAAAATATGAATGTATAACAATTTTTACGCCATTTGGTGTTGTCGGTTCGTAGTGATGCGCGGACAACGTACAGACATTTACCTTTATAGTATAGATTTTGGACTTTTCAGCGCCGTTGCGACTAAAAAATCATGACCGCTACGGCGGCGCCTATGAATGTATTTGGCTCTTGTAGTCGCTAGGCTTATAATTTTAGCTTTGGAAAAATACGCATGCAGAGGCATAAAGGGAGTGCTTTGTGTGTGCTGTTGTATGTACATACATATGTATGTTTAGTAAGCATAGTTTCGCTGGGAGTCGAGAATGTATTTGTACGGACATATAATAGGGCATCAAGTGTGCATACATACATACCTATACGTATACGCATAAGTGATGAGAATTACCTTTGCATTTGTTAGACAGATATTCGGTCAGAACAATATGCCAATTCGTGAGGTAGGTCATGGTTGCTTCAGTACATTGGACTTTTGCTTAAGTGTTCCTTTTTTTTTTTTTTTTTTTTTTTTTTTTTTTTTTTTGCGAGGAGGAAGCATCGAAAGCCTGTACCCCGTCAGTGTAGGACTTTAACCCAAACTAAACCTCCTACCGTCCATGTACCGATCCCCTATCGGTACTACCGTTAAATAAATCGTCGGGAAGGCGGTTGAACTCTAGGCTCTACGTCAGTTACACTTCACATGCAGTCCGTCAAAAGTTGCATGTACTTTAATCCTCCCCCAGTTTTGTTTGTTACCGAAGCAAACCACCCCAGTTGGGCCTGTCCACCCCCTCCCACCATACTTGTCACACGTCGACTTAAGAGTTCGTTTCTTTGTCAAGTATCGTCTGTTTATCTACCGCTGACCTCGGATATGTCTGCGAGCTTTAATGCATAAATTATTTGGCTAATTGCGGCCGAGATCTTATCCCACGCATACTTTGAAGACATCATGATGTCCACTATGTTTTCTGGTACTATCGGATCATCTGATAGTGAAGCTAAATCCTCTCTGATAGTCACAAATCGCGGGCATACAAAAAATACATGTCTTGCATCTTCCTCTTCATGGCATATTCGACATAAAGGCGAATCACGTATCCTAAGGCGATGTAGATACTTCTGGTAGCAACCATGGCCTGTCAAAAAATGCGTTAGCTGGAAATTAGGCTCACCATAGCTTCTATTTAGCCATTTTTCGATTTTTGGGATTAGTGTATAAGTCCACCTTCCCTTTGTCGCGTTTTCCCAACGCTCCTGCCATTTCAGCATGGATGTAGCCTTCTCTCTTTTTATGATCGCGGATATGTTACTGTGGTCCTGTTCTTTCTGCACGAACACTCTCGCTCTTTCTTCCGCCAATATATCTATCGGAATCATGCCTGCGATCACCATTGCCGCTTCGTCAGAGGTGGTTTTATATGCGCTTATCACCCTCAGTGCGCAAAGTCTGTACATGGCTTCGTACGGTCTTCTATATGCTTTTACCTTCATGGATTTTGCCCATACTGGTGCTGCATATGGCAGGGTGCATGCGATGACGCTAGATAATAGCCTGCGTTTGCTGCTTCTCGGCCCACCCACATTCAGGAGCATTCTAGAGAGCGCACTGAACATTCTTGATGCTTTGTGGGTTATATATTCCGCATGTGGGCCAAAACTGAGCCCGTCGTCAATTATAACACCCAGATATTTGAGCTGACGAGACGATTTAAATTTATGTGTGCCTATGCTGAAAGAGGCTATCTCTGGTTTCTTGCGGGTACTGATGAGGACCGCTTCCGTTTTCTCCGCTGCAATGGATAAACCTACGCTATCCAGCCAGTTTGTTACGGTAGCAATTGCAGTGTTTGCTTTGACTTCGATATCGCTCACCAGTTTAGCTACAATTACGAGAGCTATGTCATCCGCAAAGCCAACGATGTGTACATCTGTTGGAAATGGGAGTCGGAACACTTCATCATACATAATATTCCAAAGCGTGGGGCCTAGCACTGAGTCCTGCGGCACACCTGCTGTAATCTTATACTTTTTTATTCCACCTTCTGTGTCGTATCCTAAAACTCGATCGCTCAGATAGTTTCTGACAATATTATATATGTATGCCGGAACAGATAGCTTTTTAAGTGCCTTCAGAAGGTGCCCCCAGTCTGCTGAGTTGAAGGCGTTTTTCACATCTAAAGTCACTACTGCGCAGTATTGCTTATCACCGCCTCTCCATCGTTTGCCTGCGATCGCGTCTGTAGCAATCGTGACCACCTTTTGTATTGCCGCTGTAGTAGACCTTCGCTTTCGGAAACCATACTGGTACAGGGATAGTCCCGCCTCGCATTCAGTGTACGGCTGTATTCTGTTGTTAATAAGCCGCTCTAAAAGCTTGCCCATCGTGTCAAGGAGGCATAGGGGACGGTAGGATCCTGGTATACCTGGTGGCTTCCCTGGCTTCGGGAGCAGCACTAGTCTTTGCCTCTTCCAGAAATTCGGGAACACGCCTTGCTCGAGACACAATTGCATCACCCTAGCAAATGTCTGGGGATTTTCCAGGATGGCTGTTTTTAATGCTATGTTCGGAATACCATCCGGGCCGGGAGCTTTGCGATCTCCAATCATTTTTGCTGCTTGTACCACTTCTTCAGGTGTTATATCATCAATGTCATTTATAGATGCTGAAATGTATGACATTGGATCTGTTTTGCGGTGAGGAAACAGGGTCCGAACTATATTATTTAGCAAGTTAGGGCATTTTACTTGCGGCGCTTTAACAATTTTAGACATTACTACTCTGTATGCATTACCCCATATGTTTTTGTCTGCCTCGTTGCATAGCTGATTAAATGAGGCTGCTTTACTTCGCCGGATCTCATTTTTTAGCTGCTTTCGAAAATTTTTAAAATTTGCCAGCCTAATTTGATGCTCCGCAGTATTACGTAGTCTTTGGCAGATCCTTCTCTCTCTGAAGCATTTCGCCCTTAGTTCTTTGATTGTGTCATTCCACCAGTATACTTGCTTCCGATGACAGCCTTTTACTTTACGGGCCATCGATGCTTCGCAGGCTACTATAATGTCTTGCACAAGCCTATTTGCTGCCCTTGCTGCTGATTTCTCTTCTTGTACGCGCTCTATGACCTCGTTTAATACAAAGTTGAATAGAGGTTTGTCCAGTGTTGTCAGTCTCCATGCCTGGTGCAGAGAATTACTAGCAGAGATATAATTGTTGTCTTCTTTTCCTTCCGGGATGTCTATAATTAGGGCTTGATGATCGCTGTGGGTATAATGCTCGCTGACCTTCCATTTGACGCATCTAGCCAAGGAGCCACTAGTAAAAGTGATGTCTATTATGGACTCCTTACTATCTCTTTGAAAGGTGGCTGTTCTTCCATCGTTGGCTATGACCAAATCTAGCGGAGCGAGCGCCTCCAATAAAGCCGCGCCTCTGGCGTTCGTTCTCCTACTGAACCATTCCACTGCCCATGCATTAAAGTCGCCGGCTATGACGACCGGGTGACGACCTCTCGCAGTCTCTACAATATGATCTAGGAACTCCCGGAACTCCTGAATCGCCCAGCTAGGGGGTGCATAGCAGCTGCAAATATGGCAACCTTTGACAAGGACCCAAACGAAGCCCTTTCTCGCATCTACTGGATCCGCTTTCTGAAACGGGTGGGTACCACAAGTCCATATTGCTGCTTTTCGTGTTCTATCTGCTACCCAATCGTTGCGCGAAGGAATCTCGTAGGGCTCTGAGATTATTGCTACGTCAACCTTCATCTCTATCACCGTCTGCTTCAATAAATCTTGAGCCGCCTCACAATGATTTAAATTTAATTGCATACTCCTCATGTTGATGCTTTGGCTAAAGCTCTTTTGTAGGCTGGACACCTGCTACTACCAGATATGTGGTCGGATAGCTCTTCCTTGGCTAGTTGACATAGAAGACATTTTGGTGCATTTGTGCAGTCTTTTGCTACATGTCCTTCATTTCCGCATCTCCTACACATCTTGGATCTATCGCAATTCGTACAGTTTTTCGATATATGGCCAAAATGTGTTCCTTACATTTGTATATATGTACATATGTGCATACATATGTAATAAGAAACCGTTTAAACAGATTTTGTTACTGATCCAAATATAGGGTTATTCAATAGGTGCGCTTCAACTTTTTTCCGATAGGGAGAGCGAACGACGCAATATTTTTTTATTTTTCGCTTGTCATTTGTAAACTTCATTAGTATACATTTCATCATGGAACGCTACACACTTGAGCAACGATTGCAAATCGTGCAAATTTTTTATGAAAATAATCGTTCTGTTGCTGCTACTTTAAGAGCATTACGGCCATTTAACAAGCCGTCCCGTTTTGGGGTTATGTGAAGTCATTGGTCTACAGTAACAAGCCGGCGACGATTTGTGAGCTCAGAGCCAATATTGAACGCGAAATTGCTGGAATTTCGGCCGATTTATGCAAAAGAGTGGTCGAAAATTGGGTTCAACGATTGGACTTCGTAAAACGTGCACGCGGTGGTCATGCAAAGGAAATCGAATTTCATACTTAAATGTATATGTTCAAACTCGATAATAAAAAAAAAATTAGTTAAAAAAGTGAAACCGTTTGTGTTTTATTCAAAAAAGTTCAAAAGTTGAAGCGCTCTTACTGAAAAACCCTATATACTTACGGTAACATACGAATATGCTTTTTTATGCTATAAAATATGTAAATATATGGGTTTGGGCTTTTTATTTATCTTTTGTTTTTTTTTAAATACAATGAAAGGTATATCAAACGCTTTGTCTGTTCGTCCACACCGGAAACTCTCACTCCGTCAGAAAAACGGGTTGCCATGGCGATTAATTGTCGCCAGGGTTTCCATAAAACCCACTTCCCACATCTCGGCCATCCTGCTACGGGTTCGCCTCGAACACGTCTTCACCGTCGTCAGTGTAGACTGGCCATCATTTCATATATTCGGGACAAGTTGTCGTATGCGTTGGACCCTCATTATTTCCATCTTTTGCAACGTCATAGGAGTTATTCAATTTTATGTTGGTGATTTCATACGGCCCCAAATACTTTGATCGTAACTTAAGACCACTGCCAAACTGGATTCTCTTTATGGCGACAAGATGACCCAATTGGTATTTTGTAGCTGGCTTCCGTCGTAGATTGTACACTTTCTGTTCTCTCGCTGCATCTTCAAACTGTCTTCTTTCGCTTGCTGTCTCATGTCGTCCTGTTCAACTTGAAAAGCGGCGATCGTCTCTTCGTCGATTAGCTGTTTGATTTTTATGTCTGAATTTAAACACATCTTCGTGCCTATCATTAACTCAAAGGGCGTCATTTTAATGCTTCTGGAATATGTCGAATCGATAACTTGCTGCACTTTTTCCACGCGTCGATAGCACTTCGTCGGGTCGTCGTTGCTCAACTTCGCTAAAACTGCACTTATTGCTGCATTCATCCGCTCTATCTGGCCATTAGAACGTGGCAACCCAGTAGTGGTTTTGTAATGCTTGATGTTTTTGGCTTCGCAGTATGTTTTGAAATCATCGGCAGTGAATGCCAACCCACGATCAGAAATTATTTGAACTGGATTTCCGAATGTTGTACTCTGCATGCAGAGCCGTCTTATCACCTCTTGCGCTGCCGTCGTTTTGGTAGGATACAGCCAACAAAATTTGGTGAACGCGTCTATAACTGCAGGCATATACTTGTACTGCTTGCTGGTTGATTTCGCCTATCGCTTTTCATTCGCCGTCATTTATCTGAGCTTGTCGAAATTTGGTAAAAAGATCGTTTGTATCAATAGATAAAACTGCATAGCGACTCAATGCGTCGACATGTCGCATTTGAGTTCCCGCCCGATGTTCCACCTCATAATCATATTCTTGTAGAAATAATATCCATCGCGCTACTCGTGTACTTAAGTCTTTCTTTTCTAAGGCATTACAATAGGTTACCAACTTGAAATGCAGCCCCAGTAGATACACCCTGAACTTTTTCAGCGCTTCGATCACGGCTAAGACTTCCAACTCATAACTGCAATACTGCTTTTCGGTATCCGTCGTTTTTTTGCTCATATAATATACCAGATGCAAGCGTTGATCGTCTAGCGACCTTTGCATCAACACTGCACCGTATCCGTCTGCAGAAGCGTCTGTGTGTACTTCGGTTTCTAAGTTTTGATTGAATATAGCTTGGACTGGTTTGTAGGCCAAAACGCTCTTTAATCTATTAAATGTTATAATCTGTTCATCTTTCATTTCAAATGGGACGTTCCGTTTAGTGAGATTGGTTAACGGCTTCGCAATCAGAGAGAAATTGCGAACGAACTTGCGAAAATATCCCGCCAGGCCTAAAAAACTTTCCAACTGCTTGAAGTTCTGTGGTAGATTATGTTTCGTCAACGCCTCGACTTTTACTAGAGACGGCGATATCTGCTGATTTTCTATGATCTGGCCCAAAAACTCGACTTTCCTCTTTAAAAATTGGCATTCCTTAAAGTTTACCTCAAGTCCGTGCTCCTTACTTAGCTGCATCACTTCTCTCAAATTATTTAATACCTCGTCTTCATTTTGAGCAGGAATGATGATATCATCCATATAGGCCATTGCTTTGCCACGTTGTGTCAATTCTAGAAAAATCGCGTTAACGTGCCTTTGAAAGACTCCGGGTGAATTTGAAATACCGAACGGAACTTTCTTGAATTGGTATTGTCCATTATATGTAACGAACGCCGTGCACTTGCGGCCGTTTTCAGCAACAGGCACGTGGAAAAACCCATTTTTAAAGTCAATGGTGCTAAATAAATATTTTGGCATTTTACAAACGGTCTAACTGATCCTCTATGAGCGGTAAAAGGAATCTGTCTTTAACAATTACTTTATTAATCTGTCGAAAATCTATACATAACCTCGGAGTACCGTCGCGCTTTTTCATAAGTACGACCGGACTGCTGAGTTCGGAATTGGAAATTTCGATTATGTCATCACACAACCACTGGTCCACTTGATCGTCTACAATGCTTCTTTCAGTTAATGGTAGTCGCCGCGGCCGCGAAAATATAGGAAATTCAACTTTTAAAATAATGTTCATTTTGACATTAGTGAACTTGCATTTACTCGGTTTATAATTTTCAATTCGCGCACTTTCTGTTTTGCATATTCACTCGCGTCGTCACCAATATGAATTTCCTTTTCGTCAGCGATCAGATTAATACGCCTCATGACATACGTTTCTTCTTGCAATCATTTTTGTATATTTTTTTAATATGGAGACCGTCGTGACAAATCCTTATTTCAGCGTGTGAACAAAAGTCTTCACCGATTACCACTTCTACATCCAAGCTTTGGCTAGTACGACTGCAAATTTTAAATTGTACACTTCACCACCGATTTCAATTTCTTACTGTAGGGTGCCTAATCGTTTCACCTTATTTGTAATTTCTGATACATCAAACCCGATCAACGAAAAGTCACATTTAGAAAGTTGCGGCTTATTCAAATAAGCATAAACATTGTCCGTCATTAAATTGAATTTACTGCCTGTATCGAACAGAGCCAAAAATTCAGAATGACCAATTTTCACTATTTTATTCATCAGGCTGCTTTTCATATTAACCATGTGTGCATTGCGCTGGAAATCTTGGTTTTTGTTTTGATCACAGTATTTGGCAATATGGCCGAATTTGTTACAACAAAAACACTTTCTGCCCTTACTTCGGCTTTCACACTCAGAACTCTTATGGTCTTTTTCACCCCAATTGTAGCAGCTGGTAATCATTTTGTCACATTTATATTCTGTTGTCTCTTTCATAACACTTCAGTTTTTCTTTGAATTCACGCACATCTCTTGCCCAGTACAAAATTTATTTATTTATATTAAGATCATGGATTCCATCAATCACACTCCCGTCGATGCTCCAATTCCTGGGGTAGCATAACAGTCGCGTCCATTCGTTCCGGCCATTCGTGGCGGCCATTTCTGCTAGCGGGGTAGCATAGCAGGCGCGTCTTGAAAAATATAACTCATCGTTTCTCCTTTTTTCGCGTCGTCTTGATTGTGCGGTGTCGTTGGTTTGCAAAGTCCTTAAAAATGCCATGCATGCTTGCAGCTTTGCCATATTCGTTGTGCGCGTCAGCTTCTCCTTCATCGCTGGCGCCGTCATCGTCGTCGTCTGCGTCATCTGCGTCGTCATCGTCGTTGACGCCTAACAAGCGTCCTTTTATCAAATTGCGAAATATATGCAAGTGTACGTCTTCCACTTTATATGTTATACCCAAAACATTGCAAATAGATGTTAAATCACTTGGCGATAAATTTTGGGCCACGTATTCAGATTTTTGCTGATATTCGTCACTTTACTCATCATGATCAAAACTCCGAAATTCGCGCAATCGCTTACGATTTCCTCTGTCGCCCTCGCATTCAAAATTTATGCAACGCGGTAATGTTTTCTTTGCGACCACTTTTTAAATGAGCACGCACGACACCGAACGACTGTAAGTCTGCCATTTTTATTGAATCTCACAATCTTTTTACGTTTTTCGTCGTTTACATACCAAATATTGGCAAATGATTCAATGCGAAAAGTTCCAATATTGACTATTTTCGAATTGACGAGAAAATTGGCATATGGGCGGCTCGTTTTATGTATGAAAGTACTTTGCTCATAGAAATATGAGCTCGAGCTTATCAATGAATTTACATTTGTTAGTGTTATAGAATACTAGCGAACGCGACAGTTTTCATTCTGTCAAATAGATTTTGAATGTGGCAGTTTATATTTCGACCTTAAGACGTTTTTACTCCGCTGACCCTCACACACCGCCCTATTACCATGGTGACGGTTCTGTTCAGGAGAATTGAAGAAAAGGGTCAGCGCGGGTGACCTAAGTATCTTCACTTCCACGCTTCAAACTTTGGCCTTTTGGGCCCACTAAAAACCCCGACTGGGGATGTCTGCCAGAGGACTTCAAACTAAGAGCGGAACTAAAGTTCAAACCTCATTGAAAAATAATCTAAAGGGATAGTGGGAACCTAAAGGTGACAAATATTTATAAAGTGGGTGCTTCAATGACAAAACATAGAGATAATTACTTATTTATTACTAGCTTTAACCCGCGGCCCCGCTCGCGTAGGAGTAGTTTTGAGGGATTTAGGATATATATATAAAAGAATTACAAACAATAATTTCATAGAAAATAATTTTTTATTAAGAACCATAATATTACAATACCCGGTATCCGTTGCTATGCCTCGTTGAATAAAATCAAAACAATCAGAAAAATATCAAGCAAAATTATTTTTATTAATTTTCTATCTCAAACCGTTTTTGAACTTTGCATTTGGGTCATAGTTGAACAACTTATGCGGATTTTGAAGTCTAGAGTGTGCTATAAATAGTGGAAAATAGGAAAAACTAAGATTTGTTAAATTAAATTTAAGGAAATATTCGAATATTAGTGACGAATGAGAGTGGTGGCGCGGCCTGGGGGCTGTGGGAAGGGAGTTCCATCATAAAAACATGCCTATAACCTTCATTGGGTGAAAATATGAATGAGTAACAATTTTTACGCCATTTGGTGTTGTCGGTTCGTAGTGATGCGCGGACAACGTACAGACATTTACCTTTATAGTATAGATTTTGGACTTTTCAGCGCCGTTGCGACTAAAAAAATTATGACCGCTACGGCGGCGCCTATGAATGTATTTGGCTCTTGTAGTCGCTAGGCTTATAATTTTAGCTTTGGAAAAATACGCATGCAGAGGCATAAAGGGAGTGCTTTGTGTGTGCTGTTGTATGTACATACATATGTATGTTTAGTAAGCATAGTTTCGCTGGGAGTCGAGAATGTATTTGTACGGACATATAATAGGGCATTAAGTGTGCATACTTACATACCTATACGTATACGCATAAGTGATGAGAATTACCTTCGCATTTGTTAGACAGGTATTCGGTCAGAACAATATGCCAATTCGTGAGGTAGGTCATGGTTGCTTCAGTACATTGGACTTTTGCTTAAGTGTTCCTTACATATGTATATATGTACATATGTACATACATATGTAATAAGAAACCGTTTAAACAGATTTTGTTACTGATCCAAATATAGGGTTATTCAATAGGTGCGCTTCAACTTTTTTCCGATAGGGAGAGCGAACGACGCAATATTTTTTATTTTTCGCTTGTCATTTGTAACAAGCCGTCCCGTTTTGGGGTTATGTGAAGTCATTGGTCTACAGTAACAAGCCGGCGACGATTTGTGAGCTCAGAGCCAATATTGAACGCGAAATTGCTGGAATTTCGGCCGATTTATGCAAAAGAGTGGTCGAAAATTGGGTTCAACGATTGGACTTCGTAAAACGTGCACGCGGTGGTCATGCAAAAGAAATCGAATTTCATACTTAAATGTATATGTTCAAACTCGATAATAAAAAAAAATTAGTTAAAAAAGTCAAACCGTTTGTGTTTTATTCAAAAAAGTTCAAAAGTTGAAGCGCTCTTACTGAAAACCCCTATGTACTTACGGTAACATACGAATATGCTTTTTTATGCTATAAAATATGTAAATATATGGGTTTGGGCTTTTTATTTATCTTTTGTTTTTTTTTAAATACAATGAAAGGTATATCAAACGCTTTGTCTGTTCGTCCACACCGGAAACTCTCACTCCGTCGGAAAAACGGGTTGCCATGGCGATTAATTGTCGCCAGGGTTTCCATAAAACCCACTTCCCACATCTCGGCCATCCTGCTACGGGTTCGCCTCGAACACGTCTTCACCGTCGTCAGTGTAGACTGGCCATCATTTCATATATTCGGGACAAGTTGTCGTATGCGTTGGACCCTCATTATTTCCATCTTTTGCAACGTCATAGGAGTTATTCAATTTTATGTTGGTGATTTCATACGGCCCCAAATACTTTGATCGTAACTTAAGACCACTGCCAAACTGGGTTCTCTTTATGGCGACAAGATGACCCAATTGGTATTTTGTAGCTGGCTTCCGTCGTAGATTGTACACTTTCTGTTCTCTCGCTGCATCTTCAAACTGTCTTCTTTCGCTTGCTGTCTCATGTCGTCCCGTTCAACTTGAAAAGCGGCGATCGTCTCTTCGTCGATTAGCTGTTTGATTTTTATGTCTGAATTTAAACACATCTTCGTGCCTATCATTAACTCAAAGGGCGTCATTTTAATGCTTCTGGAATATGTCGAATCGATAACTTGCTGCACTTTTTCCACGCGTCGATAGCACTTCGTCGGGTCGTCGTTGCTCAACTTCGCTAAAACTGCACTTATTGCTGCATTCATCCGCTCTATCTGGCCATTAGAACGTGGCAACCCAGTAGTGGTTTTGTAATGCTTGATGTTTTTGGCTTCGCAGTATGTTTTGAAATCATCGGCAGTGAATGCCAACCCACGATCAGAAATTATTTGAACTGGATTTCCGAATGTTGTACTCTGCATGCAGAGCCGTCTTATCACCTCTTGCGCTTGAAATGACCTTATTATGAATCTACAAATTAGAACTCGAAAAAAGCTCGTTTAACATTTGCTCCTTCTCATTGCATTAACATTCTCTGCTATCACAAAGCAATCAAGCAGTGCTGTTGGATAACCTTTCTCTTGCTGATTCGCAGCAGCAGTCGGTTAACGATGAAATATTTACAACTGTTGGTGCTAAGAACAAAAATCCAAAAGGTAAACCGAAAAACACTGTGGTTGGCTGCAATGCAAACCGTGAACTGGATGTAATTGTAGCTATGAAGTGGGTACATTTGTCATATTTCAACCCCACAGTGACCGCTGAAAGCATAATTGAATATGTACACAACCACGCAGCGATCGATAAGAGCGACCTTTCTTGTTATATGTTAGTAAAGAAAGACGCCGAACTTAAAGGACTAAAGAGAGTATCGTTTAAGCTATGTAGGTGTGTCTGAAAAAAATTATAACAAGATTTTCGACGCTTCTCTTCGGCAAGACAATATAAAAGTGCGCCCGTTTAAAAATTTTCAAAGAGAAGAGACGAAACCGCCGCACACCTAGCGTGTACCGACGATAATAAGTTATCAAATACGGCAGATTTTCTACTGTATTGTCAGAATGCTGGCGGCATAAGAACTAAAATGCTACCATTGTTGTTTTTCTCCTCTTCATCTGTCTATGATATCATAGTTTTAACAGAGACTTGGCTTTCTGAATGTCATTATGCTGCAGAAATATTTGACTATCAACTGTATAATGTATTTCGTAAACACAGATGCTCCCGCACTACTGGTCTCTCTAAAGGTGGTGGCGTACTTGTTGCTGTAAGCTCGAGACTACCCAGTACACAAATCACTTTGTCACCAAGTATAAGTTCCGACAACGGATATTTTGATGTTGATCAAATAATAATTAAAATTAATTTAGGAAAATCGAATGAATTATACATTGGTGTAAGTTATATACCGCCTTCAAGCCCAATTGAATTACATAAAAAGCATGTAATTAATTGTTGTACAATACTGGATAGTCTAACTGGCGGTCAAAACATTATTATTTTGGGTGACATCAACTTACCCAATGTTAATTGGTGTTTCGACGATGCTGCTAAGAAATTAGTACCATATGGAGTATCAAGCGAGAGTGAATGTGAGGTGCTTGACACTTTTGCCGAATATAACCTCTGCCAGATTAACAGAGTACACAATGATATGAATCGCTTACTCGATTTAGTATTCATAGGCAATGATCTAAAGTCCGATGTCGAGTCCCTCTCTTCACCCTCTCTTCACCCCCTCTTTCAAACTCCATACACCACAAAGCGTTATGTGTACGTTTTAAACATAAAGGCTATATCAAATCAGTTATTAATAATTGCATAAATTATAACTTCTATAAAGCCAATTTCAAGCAGATATCGCGGTTATTGGATTTGGCAGATTGGGAAACTGTCTTAAACAAACCCGTACTATCACAGATGTATGATGATTTCGTAGGAAGACTAGAAAGGGCAATTCATATGTTTGTTCCAACAGTGTCTGCAAAAAATCAGTCCAAACCGGCCTGGTACAATTCTAGGCTCATTAATCTTAACAATAAAAAAACCAAAGCATACAAACTATACCGCAAATCTAAAAATAACGCAAATCTTTATGAAGCGTACAATCGTTTGCAAAAATAATTCGATGTTCTGAACAAAATTTTATATCAGAACTACATTTTTAAAGTAGAGAGTGGTATCAAAGAAAATTGTTAATCTTTTCGGCAGCTCATTAACGGTAAAAAGAAAACCACTGGAATTCCAGAAAAAATGCATTATTTGGCGGAAACGTTGTCGGACATTCAAAAAATTAGTAACCTTTTTGCAGATTTTTTTCGATCTGTTTATGTTTGTCAATCCGACACCGGAATAGAAGATACCTCTTTTAACAGCTCACGAACAAATAAAGGTTTCCAGCTCTCATCTAATGATGTACTCAGGAGAATATCGGCCTTGGCAAATGACCCAACTCCTGCAGAAGATGGCTTCCCTCCTATTTTACTAAAAAACTGTGCTACATCGCTAGCAAAACCATTAACAATTATCTTCAATAAATCACTAGCTTCTGGTGAGTTTTTACATAATTGGAAAAAATCGTTTATCATACCGATACATAAGTCTGGAAGCAAGTCGGAAGTCCAAAATTATCGCCCTATCTGCAAAATCTCTTGCATACCTAAACTCTTTGAAAAGCTAGTTTATGATTTGATTTTCTTCCAAATTGCAAATCTCATATCGCCTAATCAGCACTGCTTTGTTAAGAGTAGATCTACTGTTACGAATTTAGGGTTATTTAAAAATTATGTCTTAAACCAATTTGAAACAGGCCAACAATGCGATGCCATATCATATAAAGCTGGGTTCATTTGGTCTTCATTCTAGCTTACTCAAGTGGCTTGCATCTTATCTAACAGATAGAACTCAATTCGTTCGTATAAATAACATAAAATCTGATGCCATCAAAGTTACCTCAGGCGTACCTCAAGGTAGCCATCTTGGGCCACTATTGTTCTTAATGTTTGTTAATGACATTCCAGACGTTTTCGAGACATCACGTTGTCTGATGTATGCAGATGGCCTGAAAATTTACAGTCGGGTAGAGAACGTAACTGACCGCATAAGACTTCAAGAAGACTTAACAAGATTGGAAGCTTGGTGTGATGATAACTCCTTACCTCTTAATGCTGGTAAATGCCAGCACATGTCATTCACCCTCACAAAAATTTATGAAAAGAGAGACTTGGGGCTCATATTTACATCGAAAATGTCGTTTTCCAAACATATAGACTTTATGATTACCAAGTCTAGATATATGATTGGCTTTGTAATATGGAATTCATGGGAGTTCCAGGATATTTCTACGCTGAAGAATTTGTATTTTTCTCTTGTGAGATCAAACCTCGAATATTGCAGCATCATTTGTGATCCATTCTATATGGGTTCATCTTTAAGAATTGATAAGGTTCAAAAACGTTTCACTCGATTTGCTATTCATTCACTTCGTTGACCATGCACTTTGCCTGCATATAAAGGTAAATGCCTTTTGTTAGCATTGCCAACTTAAGAAATGCGGTTTTTCTCCGCTCATCGGTAATGTTTATAAGGGACATAGTTACAAATCATATCAAATGTCACTTCTTGCTGGAGCTAATACTCTTTAATTGTCCCACTCGTAACCTAAGACTCAGCAATATGTTCCATTTACCTTATCACAAGACCAATTTTAGACGAAATGAACCGCTTGCCGTTGTATAAGACAGTCTAACCAATTGTGCAAACATTTGGATATATTCTCTAACTCACGAGAGACTTTCAAATCAAAACTTAATCTGGAGGTACACTTTTTTTGTGACTAATATATCTCACAGTATAGTTTACCATATATTATATTTAAGCTTTAGTATTAGTAATCTATTTGAGTTATACATTAATTGATGAAGTGAATAAATAAATAAATTAATAAAAAAAAACTGCAGGTCAAATTTATTTCAAACAAATGTATAATAGCTCCTGGTGACGCTCAAGCATGCATGTCCTGCAGCTTATATGTGTGCGTGTCGGGTGACACACGAACTTGCTTCGTGTCATACATACTTGTTGTCGGCTTTTTCATGATGAAAAGCAAAAATTTTAGATATTGGCTCATGCACCCGACACTCACACATATAAGCTGCAGGACATGCATGCTTGAGCGTCACCAGGAGCTATAACAATGCCTATTTTTTTTTGTACGAATGTAACTAGATATACAATAGTTTTTTACACATTCAAATGGCTGAAAAATGCCGTCGGCATTTACACAATTTTATTTTCTATCAGCATTGCACATACATTCGTAATACACTTCTAACATTTATATACACAAATATTCCAATAATATACCAAAAAACTGGTAAAAGTTTTATGTTTACTAAAACGCAAGAATCATAAATAAAGGAATAATCCATAAACATAGAAATTAAACACATTCAAATGGCTGAATAATGCCGTCGGCATTTACAAAATTTTATTTTCTATCAACATTGCACATACATACATACATTCGCAATACACTTCTAACATTTATATACACAAATATTACAATAATATACCAAAACACTGGGGTTTTCCAATAAGAGGTGTTATTTTGATATTCAAATCAAAATTTTGTTTTTCAATATAAATAATCGAATGTTTATTTCATTATAAAGAGGAAGGTAAATAAACATTGTCCAGATGAATACCATCCAATTCCGGCCATAAAAAATCGTGAATCATTTCTCGTTAGCGCAATCCCATCACCTGTTATTGGAAGACCCTTTATTAAGATAGGAAATTAACCACTTAAGAAGTTTCAGCGAGTAATATTGGGTGAGATACCCTATCAAAATCCTTAGAAAAATCTGTATAGATTGTATCCATTTGAAAACCTCTTTGAAATGTATCCAAAGAGTCCTCCATAAAGACAGCTAAATTCGTTAAGGTGTATCTGCCCGGAATAAACCCATTTTGATTGGGACAATAACAAATGTTTAAGAGTAGAGTACATTTTGTCTTTGACTATATACTCAAATAATTTCGAAACTGGAGATATCTTAGAAATCGGCCTATAATTTTCAATATTATTTTTATTGCCGCTTTTAAGGATAGGCGTAATGAAAGTTAATTTCCAGTCTTCAATGAAAACTCCGGTAGAAAGTGACATGTTGAAAATGTGCTTTAAAGGCGTAATCAAAACAGGACTACTTTGAATCAGAATAACCGATAGACCATCAACATCGTTACTAGTTGATGGCTTAAGCTGATTTATGCCAACAATGACATCCTCGTCAATACAATTTAATTTCCTAGAGTTGATGGAAGTATCTAAATTAGACGTTTGAGTTCTTTAAATAACCACTACCGTTTCGAAGGCTTAGTACTTAACATTGGGATGTGACTCACGCAAGTGTCAAATATTACAGATTAAAAACTATTGTAACAGCCAGCCACATCCACATTTTCAAATTGCTGGGACCAATACAGCGCAAACAAATTATTTAATTCAACAAAATTAGAACGAGAGTAATTAAAAGCTACTGTTGGACTATTACTTTAAAATTCAAAATTAAAAAAAAAATCAGTTTCCAATGCCAGGGGACTATGATGGCGATAGTTAAGGAATGATTTCATTCACAAATAATAAATAAAAATAGTTAAGTAAGTTTTAAGTATAATCATGCAGGGTTGAACAAATCCAAACATATCTTAAGAATACCAAAAGATAAACCTATGTATTTTAAGAATAACAAAAGATGAACATATTTTAAGAAAAACAAAAGATAAACCTATGTAGTTTAAGAATAACAAAAGATAAATATAGCTATGTATTTTAAGAATAACAAAAGACAAATACATGTATTTTAAGAATAACAAGAGAAAAACATGTTTTTCCTAAACAGCAAACAAAGAAACTAATATACATACAAACAGTAAGATGAGGTATACCAATAAATACGACTGTCAAATATGTCGGCAGTCAGTCCAGTGTTAAGAACTTCTCTAAAATTAGATTCAAAAAATAAATCTTTATATTTTTCCAAAGTCAAGCAAGCCCTTAACTATCTTCCAAGTCTTTAACTCGATTCGAAGACGAAATGTAACTGGCTGTAAGCGAATGCGTAAAGTTAATATTAGAACTAACATATGTATATTAAGTCTAAAATTCGATTAACATTAATAAATTTCATTATACTTCGTATGCGAAAGTTTTTAATATTGTTCCAACAGCTTACTACATCTCAAACTCAGCACACATAAACTTTATTCTTTCTAAATCGTTGGCAATGTTAGCCTTTATTCGTCAAAATATTTAGTTCTTCGTTTTCTGATCCCTATACTCTCAAACTGTTGCACTCGTCCTTAGTTCGGTCCAGGTTAGAATACGAGGTATTAGTTTGGAGACCTTTTCATGCAGTCTATATTAATAGATTAGAGTCTGTTCACAGAGTTTTTGTGCGCTTTGCTTTGGGGTCGATGAAATTCGTTGATCCCATTTCGTCTTATCGGTCTCGTTGCTTATTAATACATATAATGTTCTTAGAGTCTAGTCGTGTTCTGCTGTCGATGTGTTTTGTCTTTGATATATGTGCGGGATCAATAGATTGTCCGTATCTGCTCAATAAAATTAATTTTATTATTCTCTCCGCATTTTGTTGTAATGAATTGTTTTTTGTGGGTATTGCTTAAACTGTTTATGGAGTAATTGCTCCTTTAAGAAAGGCACTAACTCAATTTAATACTTATTTGTTGATTTGTCTTGTTGATTGTTTTCTCTTGCTATACGTTTACTTTTAAGAAGTTACTTATAAGACTCTTGTCATAAGGTCTTAGTTTGTATCTGCCTATGTAATATTCTGTAAGTGTCTTGTTTGTTGATAAAATAAATAAATATAAATATAATATATAAAGTTTGGGCATTGAGATTGAGCGTGACGGCGAAACTGGTAGTATAACCTTATGCCACCTTATGCAGTATATCGTGATGTTGCTTAAAAACTGCAGCGTGCAAGATTGCAGAGACATTGCAACTCCATTGATTGCTGATTTTAGGGAACATTGCAGCCACAAATCGTGCAGGAACATCGATAAAGTCGCGTACCAATCAATAATAGGTGCGCCAATATATTCACCGATTTCAACTCGTTCTACATTCCTACATTCAGTGAGCCAGTTACCATCCCGTAATACGGATCCGCATGTCGATCACGAGTCACCGCTAAAACATTTCCTACGGTTTTTGAAGAAGACATCGAATTGTTAGCTGCGCTACGTGAAAATGGGCAAGGGTATTGAGGGCTTTGCAGAAGTAAGTGTATTGCCATTAAGTTTCATCATATCCGGCAGATATACAGCAACAATCAAATTGACTTAAGTTACATTTCAACAAACAATTTGATGGCAGACTTGTCATTAAAAAACCTGAAAAAATTTATTTATGTAAAGTGTTTAGAAAGAGTGTTGAAAATATATCCACGTGGCAACACTTCCCATCACTGTTTTCTTTTTCGTTATCCTCATCTGCTCCTTTGTTATAAGCACTACAAATGTTCATGATATTGCAGTCTGGTTAGTGATTCATCCAGAAACCAACTAGCGCTTCCGCACAATTTTGTTAGCAAATCCTCGCTTCCAACTTGTTTAACAGTTATTTACAGCAATACTATATCCAGTCTGTGCGGTTTAAGAACCTTATTAGATTGTCGACATCCAAGCCAGACAGTTGTTCCAGACCCTCGAACAAGACTTGTTTCCTTTTTCACCGGTTGTTTACAACTATCACAGTATGTGTTGTAAGGGTTGCCCATTTTGGCTACTTGTTCTCCGTTATGACTGCCGTTAGTCTCCAGGCGTCCTGTCGTTTCATGTTTATCACTGTCGACGATTGCTTGAGGTTGTAGGTGAGCCATAACGTTTTGCTAATTTTGCATCTCATCTGGTCTCTCCATCTGCAATACGCGATTCGGAGGTATTTTAGGAAAATTGTATTCTTGACTACACCTTATGGTGAATACCGATTCTGCAAAAGCGTTGTTATTCATGGAAGATCCCCCTCTTGCCAGTTCATCTGCTATTTCGTTATCTTCAATGTTCCGATGTCCCGGGATCCAGATTAAGGTAACTTTATGGTTTTCGCTCAAGGTGGTAAGGCTAGTTCTGCTTTGTTCCACCACTTTAGAGGTTGTTGTCGCTGAATCCAGTGCCTGGATTGCAGCTTGGCTATCCGGAATAATAGCGATATTGCCCTTAAAAGAAAAATCTGTGATTACTAACCTACAAGCTTTCCCAACTGCCAGTACTTCCGCCTGGAAGACACTGCTAGTATGTATAAGGCAGACGCACTGATATTTTATTTTTAAGTCTACGAGAATATATACCAACTCCAATACCACAAACCATTTTACTGCCATCTGTATAGACTGTAGTGTCGAAGTTGTTTAGTGAGAATCCCTTATTCCATTCCTCTCTAGATGGAAAGAGAGTGGCGAAATTCCTATTAAATGTTACCGTCGAGGACTGACTACACTCTTCGAGGTTAACTGAGTTTGTCGCAATAATAGACTTGCATGACCATAACTTTATTCTTTCCAGCGACCCACTTCAGCTAAGCCAAATGCACTCATGGTTGGCGTCTTCTTAATATGTAGGTCTATTAGAATAACGTGTGTCAGTGCATTGAGACTAGGACATGATCTGATTGCACCAACCGATATTGCACAGGCTTATCTTTGAATTATACTGAGTAATTTGGTATTGTAATCTCTCTCTAGAGCTTTCCACCAAACTACTGAGCCATAAAATAAAATTGGTTGCATAACCACCTTCTACAACCATAAGTATGCTCAGGTTGAAGACGCCACCAAGTTGAAGACCCCATTTTTGCTTTCCTTACCCGTTCTTCGACGTATAATTTCCCGCTATGTTAGTTAAGGAATGATTTTATTCACAGAAAATAAATAATAATAGTTAAGTAAATTCTAAGTATAATCATGCAGGGCTGAACGAATCCAAACATACATATGTATTTTAAGAATAACAAAAGATAAACATATGTTAAGAATAACAAAAGATAAACATGTTTTTCCTAAACAGCAAACAAAGAAACTAATATACAAGTCGTGTACCTAAAACAGTAAGATGAGGTATAGGTATAAATACGACTGTAAAATATGTCGGCAGTCAGTCCAATATTAAGAAATTTCGAGTCCAGAATTACCCCTAAGTACTTTGTACAAGGTGAGAGAGTTTGATGGATAATATTATTAGGGTAAAAATTGGTACCTTGTATCTGGGGGTAGAAAGCATAAGTACAGTTTTACGCGGGTTTAACCTTAGACCACAGCTTGTTACCCAAAAGTTAAGTTCGCCTAACGCCCTTTGGATGATCCCTCTGATCGTATTAGGACACAGACCTGACATCATTAACACCACATAATCAGCGTACGGCACCGGTTTTACTCTACTAGTCCAGTCAAAAGAAGATTTAACTTAGTAATTTTAGGAGTATGCGAGTTTATGGTTTTATTATGTAAAGCCCATCACTGTGAACTTAAGTTTGAGTTTTCGGGGTCGGGGGTTGTGTCCCGCGGCCGCCATCTTGGAAATAAGGGTGCAACTGGTTTTTGCGATTATCTCGTGAACTTCGAAAGTTACGAAAATTTTGTAAAATACTTTTTTGTAGATAATAATGTTATCTACAACTTTCATTCAAAACTTTTTATGGAAAATATACATCGGAGCTTTTTTATAGAGCATTCTTTTGTGAACATTTTTATCTCTAAGTTTTTTCCGCTATCTTTATTTAGTCGTATGATTTTGAGCTGCTAAGCGGAGCAACCAATACATTAGCGAAGCGCGTACATGATTACACAGGCCGACAAAATTTAACCAACATTCGGCCCCAGAAACCAGACTATATATTTCCGAAGGTTTATGATGCGCTGAATCCAAATCTGGCCTCAGAATTGCTCTATCAGCTCTGGTTTTCGAGATATCCTAACCTAAAGTGTAAAAAACACCATTTTTGCCCATATTTGAGGTTATGTAGCCTTGCAGATGTTTTCTTTCACCAAAATTAAAGGATGACATCTTTAAATACAAGCCTTCTTTTTTCAAATGGCGTTCTGTTTGCTCAAATATCATTTTTTTTCGCAGAGATATCGCATTTTGAAATTTTCATGTTTCGAAATTTTCCTACACCTGAAAATCGATTAAGATAACATAGACATAATATAGTCGATTACTAGTTTTCTTGAATTGAGTCTTATTTTTCTTAAAATTTTGTCTCACACCATAAGTGTGCTGACTCACCACACCTCTACACTATCTAACCTTTGGGTACCGAGTCACACACAGCCCTAACCGCTAGAAACCACCCCTATCATACCGCGAGCAGGCTAACCCACTTAACCGCAAGCAGGCTTACCCACAAACTCCATATATTTCAGGCCCTCAAACCCTGGGATGCTTGATATAGTAAATATTACAATCATTCTATTGGCAACTACCTATGTACAGAGGGTTATGAAAGTGAAGCAAAATGCATCCCACGCTTTTAACTCTAATTTAAACTATTCTGTTTGTATCTTAATTTTCGTTATAATTCTGTTCTGAGGTAGTTGACTATGACTGATCGTTCGATTTGCTATTACTTCATTATAGGTCTCTTTATCATTAAAATTTATTTTCTACTTTTTAGTTCGATTAGCAATGAAAGCGTGTTTTTTAGTTTTTTTAAACTATTTTTTATTTTCTAATTTTTAGTTCGATTAGCAAAAAAGCGTGTTTTTGAGTTTTTTGTAACTACTTTTTATTATGAATGAAAATTATTGTTATCATTGCAGTCAGTGAATTAATGATTCGATATATTCGTGTTATATTTAATTCCTTTCTTATCGACTGTGAGTCTAAAGATATGCAGTTATCGGCCGTGTGTTATATTTAATTTCTTCTTTACCGACTATATGTCCAAAGAAAGGCCAGCATTGGCCTTGACACAGAACAGATACTCTCAGCACAGAAAAAGGAGACCGTGGATTATATTGACACAATCAAAACGAGATGTAAAGTTCCAGTTTGGTGTTCTTTAGTTCATTTTTGTTGTGAATTGTACTTTAATTGATAAAATTTTATAAATGAAATTATGGTAATGATAAATTCCTTCTTTATTTGCCAAAATTTTGTTCCGTAAAATAATTTCAAAATTTATGTTTTGATTATTTTATTGTAATTAACAAAATTACATCTTATATGAAAATTATTTCATCTTATATGAACATTGAATAGAGTAAATTTGCGTGTATGAGACTTGTAGTATCTACGCATGTGTAAAGACTCTACAAAGTGAGAATGCAACTACCCTGAAAACGTTTTAGCCTTCTATTCGTACTTCAGTGCCGCGTGCCCGAGCAAGTTCGAATTCGAAGGAGTAAGATATGTGCAAACCACTTTGAAAGACCATTTGGACCTACGAAAAGTCAAATCTCGTTTGGTACCGAAAACTTTCAATTTCTTGGAAAAAAGTCGTCGCGTTGATGTGTGTGAAACAATGTTTTCAGACTATCAGGACAAGCTCAAATGCATCATTACGGGAGATGAGACTTGGATTTATGCTTACGACCCTGAAACAACCGACCAATCAAGCGAATATCGTGCTATCGGCGAGGCCAGACCGAAAAGAGCACGTCAAAGTCGTTCAAAAATAAAAGTAATTTTTTCGATTTTCGTGGTGTGGTGCACTGTGAATTCCTTCCACCTGGCCAAACTGTTAATAAGGAATATTATTTGAGCGTTATGCTTCGTTTACGTGAAGCAATTCGTCTAAAAAGATCAGAATTATGGGCCAACAACTCTTGATTTTTGCATCACGATGATGCACCGTCTCACACTGCACTCGTTCTTCGTGACCATTTCGCCAAAAACTCCACGCATATCGTTCCGCAACCACCGAATTCGCTTGATTTGGCTCCGTGTGACTTCTGGCTATTCCCAAAACTCAAGAGACCACTCCGGGGAACGCGTTTCGAGTCGATTAAGGAGATAAAAGCTGAATCGAAGAAGGTGCTGATGGAAAAATCTTTGGCATAAGTGTATTTCATCGAGAGGGGATTATTTTGAAAGGGATGTAATTGATTTACAAGAATAAATAAAGATTTTTCATTTTACAACCAAATTCACCTTACTTTTTGCCCACAGTAAAAAAAAGGAAATATTAGTCCTGGCAATCCTAATAAGGATAATGGAAAACTTTTATCAAATTATTGCATTGTCATCGGTCCTTGATAGGTGTGCAAAATTCCAAGTCGATCAGATTTTTAGAAGCCAGTGAAAATGAAGCTCAAAGATTCCGTTACATACATACATACATACATACATACACATACAACCCGACCTAATAAAAGTGTGTTAAAAAAGAAAGAGAACCCGCCTGTGTTTATTTGTTATAATATCAATCAAAAAGAAATGATAAACAACCTACAGCAGTTATTAATACACAAAAACTTCATGTTTAATATTATCAACAAAAATGTAACACATATATGTGTCATTAATGACTACAAAAATATTAAAACCTATTTAATAGATAGTAAAGTAAATTTTTATACTTACACCCCCATGGAAGAAAAACCCTATTCAATAATTATTAAGAAACTATCAAATATTTACGAACATGATGAAATAGTTAGTTATCTTAATGACTTAAACCTTGATATTGAAATTGTAAAATTATCGAAATTCAAAAATAATAATTGGCTAATTCAACTTAGCCATAAATCTAACCTGTCGGTATTCTATAATACTAGATATATTCTTAATTGTAAGGTTAATTTTGAAAAACTGAAACCAATGATACCCTCACAATGTAAAAACTGTCAACGTTGTACACATGTGGCAAGTAATTGTTATTTACCCTACCGGTGTGTAAAATGCCTAGGAACACGTTTATACTGATAGTGAGACAGGTCAGTTAGTTAAGAAAATAGGTATGCCAGTAAGTTGTATAAATTGCAATAAGGAAGGTCACACTGCCAACTATCCAAATTGTCCCAAACGCTTAGAAATAGTAAAACAAATGAACGCACGCAAGTCTCAGGGCTCAAATAAAATCCCAACAAATACAGCAATAACAAGTAATGTTAACATGGGTATACGAGTAAATTCACCTTCATAAAATCATAAAAAGTGGTAACACTAAGACAAAAAATTTAAAAGAGACTAGGCCGTTTGATACTGTTAATAATGAATGTATTAGATTATTTGGCGGCAATATTTCTGACTGCATGAAAAAAATTGTAAATCAATGGCCCTGTTTGGGTTACGCTTTATACATTAACGTTTTTGACGGGACTCCCGCGAAGATCATAAAGGTACGATACACGATGCAAAACGACCGTAAATAGGCTGGTCCGACATACTGTATTACCTGCTGTAGATCTGCTGGATGTCAGCACTATTCACAGTCATTTTGCATCGTGTATGGTATTTGACCTTGGCGGGAGTCCCGTCAAATATGTTAATGTATAAAGCGCTTTTATTACGATTTAATCAAGGGAACTTGCAGCCATTTGGAGGCCCCCAAGACCAGAGGCCCGGGGCGTACCGTCCTCCCCTTAGTTCGCCACTGGAATGTACGGAGATGACGGTTCCAGCATTTGAATATGGTGCCATTTACGAATTTTGCTGCAAAAGCAATCATTGAGTAATTCGATGAAGCAATAAAACATTGTAGCCACCAGGGCGCTACAAGTATCAGAACGAACTCACACATTTAACTCACATATAGACTTACAAATCAACTGACACAGTATGCCATATTTTTCAATTTCCGGTTCATTGCACATGATGCCGAATTATTGTC
The DNA here is from genome assembly GCF_028408465.1 of Anastrepha ludens. Classification (NCBI taxonomy): domain Eukaryota; kingdom Metazoa; phylum Arthropoda; class Insecta; order Diptera; family Tephritidae; genus Anastrepha; species Anastrepha ludens. Next base: position 4,577,439 of record NC_071503.1, on the reverse strand, counting down.
GTACTTCGCAAAAATGAGTAACGGAACATGTTCGAGTGGGAACCCTTACAAATTAATTTTTGTTCGAGATTGTGACTATGTTATTACTTACTCAATGCTTGAACATATTTGTTAAAAAGGCCGCCGATTGGAGTCTATCGGTCAGCCCTTTTATATCGGAGCTCATCCTATTTTCGTGGAAATTTAAAATGAGCTGAGCTCCGCCCCCTCTATACGGAGTTCTCCGTTATTGTTTTCTAAAAATGTTAAATACATGAGACTAATCCTTGTCCCGACCCGGGGGCCGTAGCCGAATGGATCTTTCGGTAGCAGTAGGCCCTCCAAATACAGTTATGCTATGAAAAATCTCTCCATAAAAACCATCTCATTTGTGGAATAACATCAAAGCGCACACCACCTATTAGAGAAGGAACTCACTCCGACACTCAGCAAAGGATATAAGTGCTAATAATCCATGGTAGAAAGTGAAAGCCAACAATGGGAATCGGATAAGGAAGACAATAGTCACTTTATATTTATGCAGGGGCATTTTGATTTCTGACCGCAGGGACATTGAGGGAAATTGCAAGGATTACTCTAGGTGGTTTCCCCACGTAAGGAAAGAATTAGGGTTCCGTTTAAAATCTATGATCTGCCTAGGGCTTCACCTCAACTCAGCGAATGTTGGGAAGTACGCAACCGTGCGAAGTCGTGAGATGTTTTTGGCCACGGGTAGATCGGAGGCGATCCAGGGAAGTTGTAAGGCAAACAATCTGCTGCTCTTGAATCACATATATCTCAGTAAGTATGCACGTCGTGCGACTTGAATTTTTAGTCCCTCAGATACTTTCTGTAGGATGAAGAGGGATGATCTGAGCGCCTTCTTCTTAGCTATCTGGCTCTCACTGGGTAGAGCTTACGACATCTTGGATCTCAATTCAATGCTAAGCCTGGAGATATGGCAGGCTTACATATCACAAAAATATGTATTTAATCAGCAGTATGGAGTGGTTAGAGAGAACCCTTGGGTTTCAAAACCCACATTATTTTCGGTGCTAAAACTGTTAATATTTCTCACTAATTATACGCACTTACAGAATGAGGTGCCTGAGCGATGAAGCTCTGCGGCTCGCGCAATTTATTCTAGCATCTGAAACCTCATTTGGTATCACACAACTCGCAGAGTCTCTCTCAATTCTTATGGAGTTGCTAATATTCTTCAGCGTCATTTTATAAAGCCGTATTAGTTTAGAAGTTTTTAACTCCACAAATTTTTAACGGAAAAAATTATTGCGTTATGTGGACAGTGAATATATTTTTCCAAAAATTTGGAAATCGTAGCAAAACCCGTCGAATGGATAACGCCAGTGGATCAAACGAGGAACCAAGAGCCATGCATACGTTTTTCGCAAAAAGATATATTACATTATAAAATTTTATGGATAAGGTATAGTATATTTATGCATTGTCAATTAGAGCGGTTTTCCAATTTTTAATTTTTTCGTTGCTGAATAACAATTTTGACAATTTTGTTTACTATATTTTTAGAAATATAGACGACACTTCTACCTCGCTTTTGGCAGGCTCTGTTATCAAATGTGCCAACGGAGAACACAAATTTTAAATACTGGACTAACAAAACTAATTCTCAGGTAATATGAATGTAGTACAGGTAAATTATTTGTGTATGGTTCCATATGTAGAGGTCCACGCAAGCGGGGAAAGTTACTGATCGCCACTCACTTGGGAGTGGCCAGCTCGATTCTTCTGCATTTGGTTCAAGCAGCTCACAACGTCCGGGACTAGCCCACGTATCCTCTGGGTAGCTTCCGAACAGCCTCGGATGAGACCTCCCTATACTGATGACGACCATTGCAAACGAAATAAGGATTTCGATTTGAGGGCATGCACCTCGAATTTCCGCTCCCTTAATGGGGAAGGTGCCTCTGCCCGGCTGGTTGATGTCCTCGTGAGAGTAAAGGCTGACATCACTGCCATTCAAGAGATGCGATGGACGGGACAAGGCAAGAAAAGCGTAGGACCTTGTGACGTCAACTACAGCTGCCATGTAAAGGAGCACAAATTCGGTGTTGGATTTGTTGTGGGAGAGGCCCCTCGTCTCAAAGTACTGTTGTTCACTCCGGTGGACGAGCGCCTCGCAACAATCCACATCAAAGCTCGTGTTTTTAACATCTAGCTCATTTGCGTCCACCCCCCGACGGAAGAGAAGGACGATGCGACCCAAGATTCTTTCTATGGGCGTGGGATCGGTACAGACAGCTAAAAAAGGGAGAAAGACGTAACGAGAGACCGAAATACGTGAGTGCGAGGAGCTTGAGATGCTGGCCAATAGGAACAATGCCTGAAAATTCTTCGGCGGCTTAGAGAAGGTTTTAAGACCGCGTATTCCTGTAAGAACAAAGACGGCGAACTGGTGACTGATGTACAGAGCAATCTTAAATTAAGGAGGGAACACTTTTTTAACCTGCTACACAGTGACAGCTGCGCATGTCACAGAGAAAGTGAAGATCCTGATACCCCAATCGTTGACGACGAAATTGTCGTTCCGCTACCCGACCATGCCGAGGTGAGAATAGCGATAACACGGCTAAAAAACAACAAATTCGCGGGCGCCGATGGGCAGCCTGCTGAACTATTCAAACATGGCGGGGAGGAGATGGTAAGGTGCATGCATCAGCTTCTATGGAAAATATGGTCGGATGAAAGCATGCCTCCCGATTGGAATTTAAGTGTGCTTTGCCCAATCGATAAGAAGGATGATCCTGCAATCTGTGCCAATTACCGCGGGATAAGTCTTCTAAATATCGCCTATAAGGTTCTAGCGAGCGTATTATGTGAAAGACTGAAGCCCACCAACAACCAGCAGATTTTACCTCATCAGTGTGGCTTTAGACCTGGAAAGTCTACCATCGACCAAATATTTACAATACGCCAAATCTTGGAAAATATCCATGAAAGGAGAATCGACACATACCATCTTTTCGTCAACTTCAAAGCTGCATTCGACAGTACGAAAAGGAGTTATCTGTATGCCGCGATGTCTGACTTTGGTATCCCCGCAAAACTAATACAGATGCAAGATGACGTTGCTCAACACCAGCAGCGCCGTCAGAATTGGGAAGGACCTCTCAGAGCCGTTTGATACCAAACGAGGTTTCAGGCAGGGTGACTCGCTGTCGTGTGACTTCTTTAACCTGATGTTGGAGAGCATCGTACGAGCCGTAGAACTTAATCGCTCAGGTACAATATTTTATAAGAGCATACAATTGTTGGCGTATGCCGATGATATTGACATAATCGGCCTTAACAACCGCGCTGTTAGTTCTGCCTTCTCCAAACTGGATAAAGAGGCAAAGCGAATGGGTTTGGTGGTGAACGAGGACAAAACAAAGTACCTCCTATCATCAAACCAACAGTCGGCGCACTCGCGTATCAGCATCCACGTCACTGTTGACAGTTATGATTGCGAGGTTGTAAAGGGCTTCGTATATTTAGGAACCACCATTAACCACGAAAACAATGTCAGCCTTGAAATCCAACGTAGAATCTCTCTTGCCAACAAGAGCTACTTTGGACTAAGTAGGCAACTGAGCAGTAAAGTCCTCTATCGACGAACGAAACTAACACTCTACAAGGCTCTCATCATGCCCGTGCTAACGTATGCCGCAGAAGCTTGGACGATGACAACATCCGATTAAGCGACGCCGGGAGTGTTTGAGAGAAAGATTCTGCACAAGATTCTTGTACCTTTGCGCGTTGGCATCGGCGAATATCGCAGTCAATGGAACGATGAGCTGTATGAGCTTTACGTCGACAAAGACATAGCCCAGCGAATAAAGATCCAGCGGCTACGCTGGCTGGGTCATGTTGTCCGGATGGATACAAACGCTCCGGCTCTGAAAGTATTTGATGCGGTACCACCTGATGGTACCAGTGGAAGAGGAAGGCCTCCCCAGCGTTAGAAAGATCAGGTGGAGAAGGACTTGGCTTCACTTGGTGTGCACAACTGGCTCCGGTTAGCACCAACTCGGCCAATATCGCGTAAGCGGTTACAGCGCTAATTAAGAAGAAGAAGAAGAGAAATAATTTCAATGCTGTGCATGCCATTTGTATGCCGCAGACACGCATATGAGCTGACTTTAGCATTTCAAGGAGTGGCAAAGTATTACCTTTCAAGGGCGAGAAAGGGCAAACTGAAACCTCGTCGTTGATCCACTGACAGAGCAATCCTGAGCAAAGCAATGAGGTCCTCTTAAAATATGACATTGAAGAAACTTTCTCCAGAAGATAAAAACACTTTGTGAAGAAACGCTAGAATTACTAATATAAACGCATTTTCGGGATAAACTTTGTAATAGAGGTCATATCTAACGGGCTGCAATGAGTATTTCATAATTAATTTTGTAATAGAGGAAAACATAAAACGCTCCGTTTATAGAACGAAAATTAATCGGAGTGACGATAAAAGCAGCATTAATTAAAACATATCTTAAGAAATTTTCGGTCACGGGTACACCTCTGCTACACTGATGTGGAATAAGGCGGTCAACAGTCTATAAGAACTGAAGAACAGACGAGGAAAAATACCGACATACGCCAATGGTATTGTTTTACCGAAAACACAAAAATTAAACAATCAAACGAGAACTACTTGTGAAAACAGAAACAATTGTAAAGGCATAATTAATGAAAAATATACCAAAAGAAGTGAAGAGCTCAAGACTAATCTAAATATACTCTCATATAATGTAAATGGTTTGGAAAACAAATCATTGTAACCTGAATTTTTTCAATATGTCAAGTCTTTTGATATTTTTATATTACTTGAATCACACAAAAGTGCAGATAAAATTGAAAAGTATAAAAAATATTTTGGGGGTTTTGAAACATTTTGGAAAGCTTCGAGTCGCATTAGTATTTTTGGAAGAGGTGGTAAACAAACCTAAAAATGCTTAACTATCAATGGTTTTTTAAAACCCTCACTGGTGTATATGTATTAATAATTAAAAACGAAGCTGAGGAATTTACACTGATTCCCGCATATATTTATAAGACAAGCTGAGTGGCAGAAAGAAATAAATAGCATTATTACAATTTTCCTGGAAGATAATATTATTAATCCCATTCTAATTGGTGATATGAGTGCGCGAATTGGGGAACAACAACAACAAATCCAAGACTTGGTAGGGGGCTGTACATGGTTCGAAATAAGAAATTCAAAGGATAAGATTAAGAGTGGTAAGGTAATATTATATTTTGCTTGATTTTCGTAATGATTTCTGATTAATTCTTTTAAATGGTAGAAATAAAGTTGATCTCGAAGGAAATTTCACTTTCATCAGTCAAGTGGGAGAATCGACAATAGATTACTGAATAGTCAACAAAGATTTTTTATAACGCTTAATTTTGAACTTTGAAGTTGATTTTTAAAGTTGGTTGGACCATTTGCGAATTAAATAGAAGTTGGGTGGAAGAGCCAGTAAAATGTCAAAATGTTGCTAATTGCCAATGTTGAATCGGAATATCAAAAAAATGGAGAAGTATCAAGAAAACTTAAATAAGAATAAAGGAATTATAAGTAGAGTAAAAGATGTTAATATTAAAGATCCGCAAGAAGGAATAGAACAGTCGTCGATAAGGAACCAAAGGATATCAAAAAGGTTAGGCAAGAATGTGAACCACAAAGAATGTAAAGAAGCAAGAATCTCGTTATTTCAAGGCTTAAGTGATCTTAGAGAAAGCTATAATGAAACAAATAAATTGTTATAGCGTAATCGAGTCCAACCGCCACCTATTGCAGATGAAGAGCTCCAGCTTCCCCGTGAGACACGCGTAACACTGGCACAATTACGTTCTGGATACTGTAGCAGGTCAAACTAATACTTATCCAGAATTGACCCCGATATACCAAACTTGCGAAGATACCCCGCACGACACTAACCACCTCTTCACATGCCCTCTAAAACCTACTCATCTAACACCCCTCTCCCTCTGGACCCAACCCGTCGAAACAGCATGTTTTCTGGGCCTATAGATGAGCCAGATGAAGACGACCGGTGATATACCCTACACTGACGGGGCTTCTATTACTGTTAAAGCAACAACAACAAAAATAGAGAAGAATGGTACAACAGACTTATAGAAAATATCAACAACATTAAAGATAGCGCTGGCTGGTGAAAATTTGTTGAGAAGGTAAAGGGTGAAGCTTTAGAAATAAGCCATATCAACGCATGAATTTAAGGTTAATTGAAAATCTGCTGAGCCCTACTGCTAATGACAAGAAATTTTTTACGTACAAAACTTCTACGCTGACGATCTGCTTGGGGTAGTTTTTCACCAGACAAAGTTAGATCCGTGCTAAACAAATTTAAATTAAACAAAGCTCCGGAGATGGATAGAATTCCTAACGAGTTCTTATAAAATGCCCCCGATACTTTCATTACGGCTATGGCAAGTGCTTACACAAATCTTTACGAAAAATTCAAAGTATCATAGACGAGGCTTTAAGAACCAGCATAATTTTTTCTATCTTCAAAAAAGGGGCTCCTGCCCTAGTAGGAAACTACATAGGAACTTCATTTATGAACTGCATTACTAAAGTTATTATGGACATAATGTTAGCAGATTACCCAGGCAAACTACAAAAGATGATTAATAATCTTGAAAGCTACTTACTATAACTTGTGGAACCTTGAAGCAAACCGCTCTAAGTCTCAAATAATGGTGTTCAGAAAAAGTGGCAAACTTAGTAAATAGGAGAAGTGGTATTATGGTAACGAAGAAATACAGACTGTGTCTCGATATATTATACTTACTTAGAAGTGGAAATAGCACCTCAGATGAATTTTAAAAAAATATGTTGAATACAGAACAGCTGCAGCAAAAAATGGTATTAATGCTTCGTGGACTTGTCTTTTAAAAAAGAAAGAAATTTCAATTGAAGCTAAATGGAAGTTTTTTCTTGTAGTTTGTAGTTCAATACAATCATACGTATCACAGGTGTGGGGTTTTGGGTGGTTTGAAGCAGTTGATATATCGCAAAAGTAGCTACCATCATATATGCCCACATACATATTTATATACTTTTTTTGGAAACATGCATGAAGAAATAATCTTTTGTGTACTGTTCCTTAAGTATATGCACAGAATTTTGCTTATGTACTCAGAAAATCAGCTGCCATATAATCTGTCCGAAATTTTTATATGTAGATTTAAATAAATTGTTTAGTGAAAACGATGTCATTGTGCGAATAGGTAACATTCAATCAGACAGCTGGATAGAAGATGCAAAATTGCTTTTTAACAAACCACAACCAGGCAAGGATGAATGTCTACATACAAAAAGCCTTAAGTACTAGTAGGATATACCATATAAGGAATTAGATTGCTCAAAAGGTCTGGTTTATTTAAAAAATATGATATAGAATCAAGCATGTAGATAATGAGGGTTAGAAGTAGCATGGTAATTTTAAACAACAATAGATATGACACAGAAAATAAAACTTGCTCATTGTGTAGCTTAGGCGAGCTTGATAACATAGTACATTTCCTGGGGCGCTGCCCAATATTAAGAGAATATAGAAAAGCCTTTTTCGGGAAATTTACCTTAAGTGGTTCACAACTGATTGAGATTCTCAATGTGGAAAATTATCATTGGGATAAACTTTTAGGTTTCATAAAATATGCCTCTAGATACAGAGATTACTTAATAAAAGAGTTAAACTGGTTCTAAAAACAGTAAACGGAATAATTGTTGTGCACGGAAAATAAATCGACAGACAGCTCATGCCATTGTCGTTAAATAATTGTAAATATTCTTTTTCTTAATATTACTATAAGTAAATTTCAAATTTTGTATATTTAAATTTTATTTGCATTACATACTTCTATATACTACATAAAAAATGGAGCACCCTGTAGTAGTTAAAAACGTAGGCTGTGTGCCACTGTTGCGTATGTTAAGGTAAGAGGAAGCGATAAACTCGAACAGCCGAGAGCCCCGTTCATTGCATTTGCTGCTGCCCCAGGTTGTATGCAGCATTAGCATCACAACAGAGAACAAGGGCCAGATTGCTCTGCTCACAGAACCCACGAGACTGGTGACCCTCCTAGGAAGTGGCACTTCCAGAGCACCCTAAAGAAATAAAGCAGATGCAGTCACAAGCCTCAACCATCCACGTTTAACCTTATAACACACATCAGCCGCTACCAAGTCTTGGCAACAGAATTGCTCAAGACCCGTCACAGTGAGATGGGGCGATACTATAAGACCGAGTCTACTCGAATTCCTGTCATATAATAACATGGCCCCCTTCAAGGCACAGAGGAGGCCCCTAATGACCCAGGGTTCTTTCACTCTTGTTATGTGGGGTATTGTGTACAGCTGGGCAAGCCGTCTACTTCAAAGTGCTGTAGCGGCTTTGTAATGCTGCAAATTAATCTGTGTCACCGTCAAGGGACGGTAACTACGGAAACCGTCCCAACAATCATCCGGGAAACCCGTAGAAACTAGCAGTCAGAAAAAAAGAGACACGGTTCCTTATCTTCTCGGTTGCTACCCTTGGTGTGCGAAATTACTCGCCAAAGCTCCGTGCTGATGCCCGAATTCTGGGCATCCAGGCAGGGCAGGACCTTTGCTGTAGACATGACAGGTTCCAGAATCCAGCATATGGCCTTACTGAGGGATGCGCTCTCTTCGTTGTAGACCTCGAAGCGAGCAGAACCCATGGGGGGCACGCTACTGATGACGGTTCTGATCCAGCCGAAGTTGGCCAGAGACGCGCACGTTACCTTTATGGTGCCGTCCTTTGTCTTATAGCCTTTAGCGTGACTTCAGAACCGGAGGCAATAACCTGACGCATCAGCCAGCTTTTGCAGTATTTCAATTCTGAATCAGTCGGCTGTTGGTCAAGCCCCAGTTTACCGATCACAGCCAAGCTCGCCATCTTCCACTGACAAGAGTTTCGCCGGACAGGCAGCTGTGTTTTAGCTTTTTATCGAGGCGCCGATCGTGTCGTGGCTTAGCAGAACCTTTACCCGCCCCATTGACTGGCGCTAAGACCACGCTCGTACCATGGGTACCATTAGCGGTAGCTACAATGCAGAGAGGTGTACTACTTTCAGCCACCGTCTTCCTCCAGCGCCCGTGCCCACCGAGGACTCGATAGCTTCCGTGGGTGTCACTTCCGTCGACCGAGGTCTTTCGGAAGACAAAGACGCAGAAGGGTCGGCAGAGACACAACAAGATTTCTCCCGCTTGAGCCTTGCCAACCGCTTTCTCCTTTCCTCCCTTGCCACACTCTTCGATTTCCCGGCTTTCATGGGAAGTTGTGCCGTCACCGCAGAGAATTTCTCTGAGAAGCCTTCCACTTATTAACCTTAATGGCAGACGAGTTACACGAGAGATTAGAGGGTGCGCCATCTCTTATTTCGGTATGAATGCTTTGGATAACTTTGAAAAAAAAAAAAAAAAAAATTGGTTTGAATAAGTAAGGTATTTTTATTTGGTTTGGTTATTTACAATTTTTTAAAACTATTTTTTGAATACAGTATCAATCAAGTGGCCTTTATTAGCAATCACAAGCTGCGATCTTTTTTCTGTGTTTGTCATCCCCGTGTCAAGCATCTCGGGTTTTATAGCGTCGATTTCCATTGTTTCGGTAAAAAGCGATCCATGGTTGAAATTGTACTGAATTGACGTATCGAAAACATGTATGTTAAAAACGATCGATTGGTAAATGACAAAGTTATTCAGCGTTTACATATCGACATAATAAATGGGGCACCCTGTAGTTAAACCGATTTCTGGAAACATCCAAGACTGTATGATCTTCCACAAAGACCACTCAATAGATTAGTCCTTTGGTGTAACAGTCAAAATCTAGGAGTTCATTCGAAGAAAATGCATCCGATATAGCAGGAGACACAAGACTTTGCGCTGGATAAGAAGCTATACTAGAGACTCACAGTGACAGATACGATGCGCAAAGTAAGAACAGCGTTCGACTAGGATAAAGCGGGGAATGGAACTTAGAATAATACACTAGCCTTATGCAGTGATGTTAAGCCAATTCTCTACAATGCCATTCCAGTGTGGTGAAACGCATTTTATTAAGAGGGCTGACGAGGTTAAAAGGCTCTTACATTTTCTTATAACCGATGCAATGTCAGTTACATCATAGAAGTCATTACATGCGACACTTATCTTCTTTTGAGTACATATGTATGTCAGCAGGAAAAATATGCCGCTAGTACCGCGACTATAAGATTGAACTCCTTAAAAAAGTAATTAAACACTAATTATGGACATGGGGACATCAACATCGCATTCATACCGGAACCCTGGGTCAGAGCCATTGAGATTAAAGGGTTCCAAGACAAAAACAAGATCAATATATTCTACACTAAATCAGACGGTAAGACCCGATCATGCATAGTCACTAAAAAACACTTAAACACTTTCCTGTGTTCTAATTTTAATACTCCTGATTTTACTATGGCGAAGGTGGAGCTGCAGAAATCGGCAATATACCTGGCATCAGTATATGTACATGCCGCATGATAAACCTGCGTCACCAGACGAAGTGGCTCGGTTCCATCAACACTAAGCAACACAGAGAAACTGTTGATGGAGTGCGACGCAAACGCCAGAGCTTGGTAAATTTTCCAGGCTAGGAAGATGTTTTAAACGTTAATTTATGCACAAACAATAACTCTCGAATAGTCACAAATTGGAGGGTATCCGACAAGAAATCCTTTTCGGACCAAAGTTGGATTCTCTTCGATATCAATCTGAAGCTTGAGAAACCGACCCCATATGGAAACCCTAGAAGAACAGACTGGCACATATTCCGTAGAATAACCCAGTCGAAACTTCTTACATATGTATAAATAAAACCATAACGTCAAGTAAAGACTAAGATGAGAAAGTAAGAGCTTCCGAAGCTTCGTTGACGAAATGACTTGAAGCTTAATGTCCTGCCGATATGGCAAAACAACTTACCCTACCTGGCGGAATGAAGCTTTAAGTCAACTCAGAAAAATGAAACAAGAGAATGTTAGCACAAGATCTATAATTGAGGCTTTTAATATGTTAGGCACAGACATATGTAGGTCTCAGCGAATGAATAGAGAACATGCTTAAAACTAGAATACTCATCGGTAGGCAGCAGCACGGTAAAACTCTCTGTCAACAGGAGAACCTCTCAGGGAGGTGTTTTATTCCCTCTGCTGTGGCTATTAGTGGGAATTAAAGTTGTGGCGTACGCGGATGACATAGTGCTAATGGTTTCAGGAATGTTTCCAACCATAATCAGTGAGATTATGGAAGGAGGTTCGGTATTACTTAGCAATTGAGACTCAGAGACATAGGAAGCTGGACAACAAGGTCGTACAGTCATAGAAAGATCTTACTACAAGGATTCTTGCTGCTCAAAAACAGATCAGACTACACTGCCCCCGACCTTAACTTCATGAAAGACTTTACGGTACGTTTTCCACCGAATGGAGAAAAGAGAAGGTGATTGGAAGATACGATATTGAAATCTACACTGCCGGTTCTAAGATGAACTGTGGTGTGGGAGCTGGCTTTCGGAGTCTCTCAACCTATCTCAGTCAGTTTGACTTCCTGACTATGCCAGCGTGCTCCAGGCAGAACTTTTAGCATGAGAGAGTTTAGAGAAGCATGCAAATCACTAAAACTCTACAAGGAAGTTGGTGCAAGAGTAGCTATCTTTTCAGTAAAACTAGTCTTACAGTGTAGTGAGGAACTAGAATTACTTAGTCATTGGCTTGAAACTACTCGCATATGGATTCCCGGTCATAGGAACATACGGGGAAATGAGATAGCGGATGACATAGCAAGACACTAGACATAGCAAAGGCGGTTGCAATCTCCACCTCACTGAACTCAATAAAAGCATCCATTGCTTCACACTATCATGCTTTAGCCGAAAGAAGATGGAAGCAATTAACTCCATGTATTACAACAAAAGCACATGGCCGTCGCACAAAATCCAAAGGACGAATCACCTGTTAGGATGTTCTCGACCAAACATTTCACGTATCACTGCAACCATAGCGGTAAAGTGTTTTGGTCTCACTGTATGAGTCTTTCTTAGGACTGACTATAACTAGTATGAGGACGACACAGGGCGTAGATATGCGTAATGCAGAGAGTTTTTCCAACCCCATAGGCTCTACTAGGCCAAGACCGTTAGTGCGTGATGAAGAATCACATCCTGCGCGAGGTAACCCTGCTACTTAACTCAGTAAGATCGCCTGCTGTCGGATGACAAATAGAGTGATTACTGAGTTAAAACAGAGCACTACGGATCTAGACTTGAACTGTTGATAACGTTCCTCTTCAACAGTGGCCCCCTCGAAGAGTATTAATAGGGCCAAAAAAAGGGAAATGAGTTCAAACAAGGACTACTCTGCACGGGGTACCCACACATGTGGCAATCCTCCCGCAGGATCTCCAGCGGCTTGGGCATCGGATGTGCAGGCCCAAAGCTCATTCACCACAAAGACGACCAAGGCTGAAAATCAGGGCCTTGAAGGAAGTAAGCTACTGGTTGAGGATGGACACCTGTTGGACGGTGCATCCTCGTCAGGCTCTATACGTAGCTCCATAGAGAACCTGTTACTGGGCGAAAATTTTTTTTTTTTTTTTATTCCTTTTTTCCTTTCTATTATTCCTACATTAATCATACATCTGTCATACTGACATCTAGTACATTTTTTGACAATTAGTTAGGAAAATTATTAAATATATTTCATTATGGCCAGTGCCAAGACGAATACAGCTATTACTTTTTAGGAAAAGAATTACATTTTATATATACAGTTATTTTAGTATACGAGAATTAATATTTAATTTAATAGGTCAATTGGTCGGTTTCTCTTCAGACGTCGTAAAGTTCTTTTTTCAAGTTGTGAGAGTGTATTGACTTCTCTATTTTTGTGCTGGTTTATTTCGTTAAAATACCTTGTTGATATCGCTTTTATTTCTTCGTCGATTAATGGTATATTGAACGTAGTATGGATGTCATCATTTTTTGTGTACCTGTCGGACATAGTTATTATACGTAAGATCTTTGATTGTTGTCGCTGTACTTTGTTTATGTGAGTTCTTTTTGCAGTTCCCCATACTTGAAGTCCGTAGGTCCAGATTGGTTTAATGACCGCCTTGTATACTAAAAGTTTGTTGGAAATATTGAGCTTAGAATTTCTGCCTATTAGCCAATGCAATTGTCGAAATTTTTCCTTTATTTGTTTTATTTTCTTTTTGATATGATCTTTCCAATTTAGTTTTGAGTCCAGATGGATTCCAAGATATTTTGCAGATGTTTCAATTTGTATATTTTTATTGTTGAGCTTAATCGGCATAGCAGCAATCTCTGTTCTTGTCGTAAATATTACTTGTACAGATTTGTCCTCGTTTACTTTTAAACTCCATTTGTCAAACCACTTCTTTACATTGTTGGTGTACATCTGTAATTTTGTTGTTGCGGTTGAGAGGTTTTTGTCAGATGACAATAAAATTGTGTCGTCTGCGAATGTTGCTATAGTAGAATTAGTTTCGTCTGATAGTGGTATGCCAGAGGTGAATAAGACATATAACAGTGGTCCTAGAACGCTGCCTTGGGGAACTCCTGCTGTAATTGGATGTATATGTGAGTATTTGTCATTGTATTTAATGTAGAAGCATCGGTCAGTAAGGTAGCTCTTGATAATTAAATAATAGTCGAGTGGTAATATTGTCCTAATTTTATGCAAGAGGCCTTTATGCCAAACTTTGTCAAAAGCTTTTGCGACGTCCAAAAATACAGCAACGCAGTATCGTTTATTTTCCATGTCAGAAATTATTTTTTGTGTAACTCGATGTATTTGTTGGATAGTTGAGTGTTTTTTTCGAAAACCGAATTGATGATTTGGAATGATGTTTTTCGTGTCAAGTGTTGGGGTAATTCTGTCATGTAAAAGTTTTTCTGCAATTTTAGATATAGTCGGAAGTAGGCTTATAGGTCGATATGAAGTTAAAGCTGTTGTGTTTTTACCCGGTTTTGGTAGCGCAATGATTTCTGCGACTTTCCATACTTTTGGGAAGTATTGTTAGCGAAACATTGCATTAAATACGTTTCTAAGAAATAGGTAAGCCTCAATTGGTAGTTCCGTAAGTGCTCTGCCTGTCAGCATATCATATCCGGGTGCTTTTTTATGTTTAATTCGAGTTTTGATGCATACTATCACTTCTTGTGTGCTTGTTTTTCTTATTTTTGTTATGGTATCAGTATTAAAATTACTAATCGTGTCAATTTGTTTATGTTCATCGTTCGATAGGACATTTTCAAAATAATTTCCCAATGTCGCTGCTTTTTCATCATTTGTAAAAGCCCATGTGTTGTCATCTTTTCTTAGTGGGGGTTGATGCTTTATCTGGTTTTTGTGTTTTTTTGTACATTTCCACAAGGAATAATTTGTGTCATGTGTAGGAGTTAAATTTTTTAGATATTTTTCAATTTCCTTATTTTTTATGTCACATAAACAAGCCTTCAAATTTTTTGTAGCTAAGTTTAACCTCTGTTTGTCTGCAGGAGATCTGGTTGTTTGCCATCTCTTTCTCAGTTTTCTTTTTTCCTTGATTTGCTTCTTAATAATATAGAAATGTCATTTGAAGTGTTTTGTGCGCTATATTTTTGCTGCGGTGTGAATCTGAATCCTGCGTCAATAACTATGTCATTAAAATGTATGATGCTACGCTCAATCTCAAGTTGTGTTTTCAAAGGTGTATTTAGAATGAGTTGTTGGGAGATGTGTTTTCGATACTCATCCCAGTCAGTCCTCTTTGTAAATATTTGGGGTGTTATCTCTATAGGGTCAATTTTTGATGCATAGTTAAGTATTATCAGCGAGTGGTCAGAAGATAGTTCATAACTTGGTTTAAGCTTCAGTTGGTTATGGTTAATATTTTTTGTTATACAGAAGTCAATTAAATCTGGAATTTTTTTAACATCCGTAGGCCAGTAAGTTGGTTCACCCGTACTTATAAACCTGCAATTTTTTTTATGGATTGCGTTAATTAAATATATACCCATTTTATTAGTCAACCTTGAACCCCAGTCAGTATGCTTTGCGTTTAAGTCTCCTCCAGCAATGAATCTGTTGTCTAATGTCCTAAAATAATCATCATATTGATCCGTCTTTATCAAGTGTCGTGGTGGACAGTAGATAGAAGATATTGATATGGGTCCATTGTTGTCAACAATTTGTATAGACGTTGCTTGGATGTGAGGTGACACATAGGGCAGTCGTTCAGTATGCTTTATGTTTGTTTTGATGATAATGGCTGTTCCTCCATGAGCTTTTCCGTCGGGATGATTAGTTGCATATAATTTATATCCGGGAAATGTTAAATAACTTTTGTCTGTGAAATGTGTTTCTGCAATTAACGCAATATCAATTTTTCTGTCAATTAAAAACCGCTTCAGCTCTAAATATTGCCGAGTTAGTCCATTTGCATTCCAGATAAGAATTTTTGTGTTATTACTTTCGTCCATTCGAGTTATTTATTAATATAGCATTGTAATTATGTTCATCATATTAGTCATTTGGGTGATTAAAGTTTTTATCATGTCTTTGAGTTCATCAATATCTTTGTTGTTTTGAGGTTTAATAGTTGGTTCTGGTTCTATCACCTGTGGATTTGATGAGGCTATTGCATCAGCATAACTTATACCTGGTACTACTGTTGATTTTGTGATGTTTGTGTTTTGGTTTGTTGTGACTTCCTTTTTGCGTAAAGGTGGGAATCGTTGAATTTTTATGGCTTTATATAATTCGCAGCCTTTGTAATTGGCGGTATGATTACCTCCACATAGTGCGCATTTCACTTGAATGGTTGGATTGTTGCATTCGCTTGTTAAATGTTTTCCTGCCCATTTTACACATACTGAGTCTCTTGTGCAATAATTCTTTGTATGCCCATACTTCTGACATTTCGTGCAATGTGCAATTATCCGTTTATGATGTGGCGCCTCGAACGATACGATGCAGTGCATTAATTTGTCTATGTTGTAAATGTCTTTGTTATTAGTATTTGTTTCCAGTTCAATAAAAAATAGTGGTAATGGTTTTTTTGTTGTTCTTTGTGTTATATTAAATATATTTGTGACTTTATGACCTTTTTCTCTTAATTCACTCTTTATTTCTTCCTGGTCCACAGAAGGATGCATGTTGCGTAATACTACTTTAAACCCCCTCTCGTTTTTTGGTTTGAAAGTATGCAGTTTTGTTCCTTTTTGTTTTAGCATTAGATGTATTTGAGTGTACGTCCCTAAGTCATTTGCTTGTACTCGTACTTCATTATTCCTTAGGATTTTTAGGACAAAATTGCTGTTTGCTATTGCACTTAGAGCATGTTTTAGTGTCTTGATGCATTCCACACCTTGCACATATATTGGTGGTGGTTTATTATTAATATTTTTATTTTTATCACTATTTAAATTTTGAATATTAGTGAAGAGTTCTGCCCACTGTTCGCTTGTGTATTTGTTTCGTTGTTTTCATTTTCGTCCTCAATAGCAAGAGATGCAAATTTGTTTGTGGACTTTGTATCGCCGCTTAGCCAGTAGTTTGGCAATTTGCTTTGGCTTAAGATCGTTGTTATTTTTTGTTTTTTGTTGGTGGTTGACAAAGTTGAGGACTTAATAGGTGAGTTTCGTGATCTCTTTATGGGAGGCTGCTCATTTAAAGCGTGAGGTTGTACATAAGAAGGTGGGGAGATGGCAAGCAATGGTTTGTTTGATACGGTTGTTGTTGCAGTACTAGTGTACATAATTGATGTCGTTGTTGATGATGAGTTGGTTGTGGTTGTTGTTGGCATTCCGTTTGTGCTTACGCACGTTGTTAAACTGCCATTAAACGGCTGAGCTTGAAGGTTGACGCTCCCTACGCGTGGGAGAGTGCCGCACACTCATCTTGCCTTCTGATAATTTGCTTGTACACTTTGTTTTTATTTATTTTTTTATTTTTATTTCTTAGTTTGTTTATTAGCAAGAAATTGTTTGTAGTTATGTTTGTAACACTTGCAATTGCTATGGGTGAGTCTCTGTCTCGTTTAAACAGTATTGCATACAAAACACAGTAGAAAAGCTATTATTAATACGGATCGAAATTAAAACACGTCCGAATCAACGCACAGCACATTCTTGAAAATGAGTTCGGCTTAGTGGAACCAGCGAGAGCAATGGGGATACAGGTGACCCCTGCAAACCCTTTAGCTGATCCTGGGGAGGCTGCGCTAACTCATTTACGTCTCAGTGCTCTGACGCTTTCCTCTGCGGACGGAAGTAATGTGGTTAATTTGGATGCAAGTCCGAAAAGTACCACTGCATTAACGGCTACAAAAAAGCGTCTGATTCGGGAGGCAATTTGGACGACGCAGACGTGGTTATGACGCAGGTAGCCCCTGCCTGTCATGTCACCACGACTGAGAAAACCAAATTGGTTCCTGTCTTGGCGTGTTTGTGTACATTGAAGGAGCTTTCGACAATACTACCTCTGACTCTAGGTGCTCTTCTATCAGAAATCATGGAGTAGAAGAAATCATTGTCAGATATATCCACTCTATGCTATCCAAAATACTGCTTACCATGGATAGAGAATGCGATGAAGGAGTAGGGTGAAGGTTAAGAAGGGTTGCCCACAAGACGGTTTACTCTCTCCCTTACTTTGGTGCTTCGTGGTGGACTCTCTTCTCAATGATCTGCAGGAAATTGGACACATCCAAGCCCTCGCAGACGATGTGTGCGCATTAATCTCAGGACGATCACTTGAAGTTATATGCCAGTGGTCGCCAACCCGTCGATCGCGAGCTACCGGTAGCTCGCAAAGTCAATTCTGGTAGCTCGCGCTGCTCACGTTGCAAAAAATCCAAAAGTCTGAAAATCATACCAGTATTAGCAAATTTCAGAAATTTTCATAATAAATAGATAAACAGCGGCAACACTGCGGTAAGCGATTTCGCGCCGACAAACACGACGCGAAGTCGCGTCTCCGTTCTAGGATCGGCTGGAACCGATTAGCGTGTTCGAGAATTTTTTGGCTTTATATATACGCAATGCATGATGGAAAGAATAATGAGATGGCGCCTATCGTGGTCCCGTTACTTTGCGCTCAGCGAATTTGACAACTAGTTACGTGATTTTAGCTCCAGTATGGCCAGATTGCGGCCGCCGTAGCCGAATGGGTTGGTGCGTGATTACCATTCGGAATTCACAGAGAGGTCGTTGGTTCGAATCTCGGTGAAAGCAAAATTAATAAAAACATTTTTCTAATAGCGGTCGCCCCTCGGCAGGCAATGGCAAACCTCCGAGTGTATTTCTGCCATGAAAAAGCTCCTCATAAAAATATCTGCCGTTCGGAGTCGGCTTAAAACTGTAGGTCTCTCCATTTGTGGAACAACATCAAGACGCACACCACAAATAGGAGGAGGAGCTCGGCCAAACACCTAACAGAAGTGTACGCGCCAATTATTTATTTTTTTTTTTTTTATGGCCAGATTACCCTTTTCGTAACTTGATTTGGCATTTTTTTTTGTTATTTAGTCTCGGAGTTTTAGTTCTTTCTTCATGACATTTTTCTAGCTGTTCTAATTAAAATGTAATGTTTATAATTTTGTAAAATATACATTTTTTAATAATTATTTAAATAATTCACTAAGTTTTATTTAGCTTTACTTTTCTTTAACATCTGGTGGCATTGCCCGCGATGGCAGGTGTTGTTGGTGTTCTTCTGCTTTCGGCAGTCAAATCTCTCTCTCGCTACTACAGTGTTGCCTAGCTTTGTATATAAAAACGCACTAAAATGCCCATTCAAAGAAAATAACCCAACAAATTTTTATTGAATCACTTAAAGAACTTTGTATGCGTGACAAATTGTCTTTAAAATGTGCGTTTTTTTAAATAAATTTGTTATGCTTATGTACAATTTAATTTATGAGGTTTTTTTGTTAAGCGAGACTCTTTTGTTAAGGGAACGACTTTTTTGCTATATTTGAAGTTATGTAACTAGATAAGGTACTCGTTTTGTAAAAATGTCAGTATGGTTTCTTTAGTATTTTCTGGTATTTTCTTGTTTATTTTTACAATGAATATAACTCTTAATGTCCTATGTCTCACTAAGGATTGATGACCGGAAGAAACGATTACACCTCTATGGTTTTAATTCGCATTCAATAAATTCAAAGGCTTTTTAAAATGTGTAAAAAGGTTTTCAATCTTAAGAAGAGTTGAGAGAGGGGCATTTAATATTTTTGCATAACCTTAAATGGAGCCAAAAATTAAATTTGTACTTTCAAATTATCAAATTTTATAAGAGTAAAAACATTTTCATTAGCACTAAAATCTTCTCAGAGTGACCTTTTTTAACCTTTTTTTTTAATAATATAGTTTGTTTTTTAACTTAAAGTTTCGGTAGCTTTAAATTAAAAAAAAGAAACAAACACGAAACTTAAAAATTTTTGCATTTTGGGTATAAAAAAGCACTAAATTTATTGCGAAGAGCAAATGGTTGGCAATACTGCACAACTCAGCAAACGTGACGTCACGTACGCTCTGATGGGCGCAATCTTCTTTCTGTCATTCTTGTACGCAATGCACGTCGACATTGCGCTCAGTTTAATACTGAACGGCATTATCAATGTTCTGCGTGCAGTGGTTGGGTTAGAGTTCGAAACATTATGGCAAGCAGTAGTAAGAAGGCGAAGACATACCATTTCCATTCGGAATGGGAAGAACAATACTTCTTCACAGAAGTTAAAGGCAAAAGTGTTTGTTTGTTATGTAATACATCTGTGTCAGTTCCTAAAAAAGGAAATATTGAGAGGCATCA
Source organism: Anastrepha ludens (assembly GCF_028408465.1). Classification (NCBI taxonomy): domain Eukaryota; kingdom Metazoa; phylum Arthropoda; class Insecta; order Diptera; family Tephritidae; genus Anastrepha; species Anastrepha ludens. Next base: position 4,557,543 of record NC_071503.1, on the reverse strand, counting down.
TAAAACTGTACATTCGAATTTTGAGAAGGCATTCCCGTTAAATTCTGCCACCAGAAAAGAAAAACTGAAACATTTAAAATCCAGTTAATTGGACAACAGTCAATATTTTTGAAAACAATCGACAAAAATGAGGCTGCAACTGAAGCATCTTATCGTGTTTCCCAGATAATTGCACAAAAGAAAAAACCTTATGAAGACGGGGAAATCATAAAACAAACATTTTTGGAAGCTGCAGATTCTTTATTCGCCAACTTTAGAAATAAAGACGAAATAGTGTCTGCTATAAAATCTATGCAACTTTCTGCTAATACAGTGATGAGGCGAGTAGAAGTAATGAGCAATGACATTTTTTTACAGTTAAGAAGTGACTTAGATAACTGTATTTATTTTTCACTGCAACTGGATGAATCAACAGATGTAGTTGACACCTCACAGATGGTCATATTTGTCAGGATGGCTTTTAGTGATTTTACAATTAAGGAGGATCTTTTGAAGTTTATTCCACTCAAAGGACATACTACTGGGCTAGAGCTGTTTTCTCATTTAAAAAATCGCATCTCTTCTGAGAAAATTCCAATATCAAAAATGGTAGGCCTGACAACTGACGGTGCTCCAGCTATGGTGGGTTGTGATAAGGGGCTCGTGGCGCTATGTCATAAGGATGAAAGTTTTCCACAATTTCTTAGTTACCACTGTATTATACATCAGCAAGCATTATGTGGAAATTTTCTAAACTTGAACAACGTTATGAGGACGAGTGCTCAAACGTTTCAATGATGTCCTGCCTGCTATACTCCAATTTTTCAAAGAACGCGATGAACCGATTCCTGAACTGGAAAATTCGACTTGGCTCAGAGATTTTGGTTTTTTTGTGGACATTACAGAGAAATTAAATGAGCTTAACTTGCAGCTTCAAGGCAGGGATAAAGAATTAGCGTAAATGATTTCTGATATAAATGCATTTATTACAAAACTTGAATTTTGGGAACAAAACCTAAAAAACCGCGATACTAAGCATTTTCCTATTCTTTCCGAAAAGATATCCAAAAATCTAATAGAGCCCTATGACAGTAAATATCATATGGAAATAGTTTCTAACTTGAAGGAAAACTTCAAAAATCGTTTCAAGGATTTCAGCAAAATTGCTTTAGTGACGCAATTTGTTGTTTCACCCTTCATAGACAATGATATACAACAGTTTGCAACTTGTGTTATGAACAACTTTGGCGAAGACATTGACCCGATTTACACGAGGAGACATCTGGAAGGGAGGCACTGGAAATTCTCTTTTGATGTTTCATTCGCGTACACACGGGCAAAATTGTTTTCGGCAACATTTTGACATTTAATGCTTTAGCATCGTCTGGTTAGGATGTATTCTCGCATGCGCTTACATGTAAAGCGGAAAACGTTCGTCAACAATTTCTTAAATATATGAATGAAAAATGCAAACTGGTTAAATAATAAATAGTTTGTTGTTTTTTTATTTTAATATATTTATAAATAGTTGTACTTGAATAAAAAAAATTAAATTAAAAATACTTCATACATAAATAATTAACTTAAAATTAACTTGAGTATCTAGAAATTAGAAATCAACATAAACATGTCCCATAACTATTTTAAATTATACCTAATTTACTAGCAAAAATAATCGTGCATTTCCCAAGCAGCGTTCGGATGTTTGTCATCGTTGTTATCTTCCGTTTGTATGAAAACCAACACATAACTTAGAACTTTCATCCACAAGAGAAGAAAACGAATGAAGCAACTGTCAAAAATTGCTTTAAGATAAGAAATACGAATAAGAAGAGCAAAGCGTGTCGCCGAGTACGGGAGACAAAATCCCTTCTCTCTTCCCCGACCGTCCTTCGCCACCGAACAAAATGTTTCCCTTCCAGATGTCTCCTCGTGTAAATCGGGTAATTGCTGTGACAGAAATGGAACTGATGGCTTTACAAAGTGACTTGACTTTAAAATCTTTAGGTTCAAATACAAAATGTATATGGACTTTAGTAAGTAAAGATAAGTATTCAGTTTTATGTCGTGTTGCGTTGAAAGTGAAAGCGTTATTCAGTTCAACTTATTTGTGTGAATCTTCTTTTTCCAATATGAAATTTATTATAAATAAATACCGCAATCGGCTTACAGATATACATTTGGATAACTGTATTCGAATGACTGTATCAAATTATACTGCAAATATTAAAAAAATTATCGATGAGTCAGAATGTCAACCTTCTCATTAAATATGCTCTTTTTATCTGCCCATATTTTATTTATATAATAATGTACTATTACTGTTTTGTTGTTTTTTTAAGTCGCTTGTGATTTGCCATTATGACTGCAAAAAATTTTGTTACGATTGATAGGTGTGAACATGGATGTAGTTATGAATAAGTATAATCACTATAAGTCATAAGTTTATTATATATAGAACGTATATTAGTAAAATAAATACATGTATTGTATATCGAATATAACTGTGTATTATTTAATTTATGTTGGCTTGTGCAAGAAGCTCGCTGTTCATTTCAAAATCTTGAAAGTAGCTCAACACATTGAAAAGGTTGGCGACCACTGTTATGTGCAATAAAATGCAGGTAGCTCTGAATAAGATTGAGTGTTGGTGCGAATTGCATGGTCTTTCGGTGAATCCTACAAAAAGTATCTTAGTACTTTTCACTAGGAAACGCAATATGGAAGGTCTGTTACTACCCACATTGAAAGGAGTAACATTGCAACTGTCTTCTGAGGTTAAATATATAGTAGTAATCCTAGATAGTAAACTTACCTGGAAGAAGCACGTCGAGCAGAAGGTCTCTCGAGCACTAAAAGTCTTCTGGCAGTGTAAGAGAACCTTTGGCAAAACATGGGGTCTAAGACCGGCGATAGTACACTGGATGTACATCACCCTGATTAGACCCATTATTACATACGTCTCTGTAGTATGGTGGAAAGCCACAATGGTTAATTCCAGTGTAAAACCCCTAAACAGGCTACAGAGAAGAGTGTGCTTGGGTATCACAGTTGCCATGAGCACAACATCTGGTGATGCCCTTAATGTCATTCTGAACTTGCAACGTCTAGACCTTCAAATTCGAAAGGAAGCAATGAAGCCGGCGTACAGGCTCAAGTTAAGCGGAGTCTGGGGAAATGAAGTAAGCACTGGCCACTGTCAGATATACCACCAGTTGTTGGAGCGGTGCACGCTGTTCTCGATGCCGGTGGGCAATCGGGTGCCTGTCGTTAGCTTCGGTAGAAAGTATGATGTTTTAATCACAGATAAAGATCAATGGTTAAGTCCAGAGAACCTATTAACGAAACACCAGCACACTTTCTACGCCGACGGATCCAAAACCGGTGATGGAAGCGGATCTGGATGGTACTTAGACGAGGACACTAAGTACTCCTATGAGAAAGGACAGATGGGCACGGTATTCCTTAGAGAAGTCTATGCCATCTTGAATGTGGCGTACTGGCTAATTGAGAAAAGGTGGCGGGGCAACAGTATTGGAATTCATAGTGACAGTCAAGCTGGACTGAAAGCCCTTGCTAACCCACGTTGCTCTTCGAAGTTAGTCGGTGAATGTAAGACAAAACTAAACAGTGTTGCAAAACACAACAAAGTTGGTGTTATTTGGGTGCCTGGACATTGTGGTATTGCAGGGAACGAGTTGGCTGATAAATTGGCAAATGAAGGCTCTGCAAGTATGCCACTAGGCCCTGAACCCTTTCTTGGTGTCAATTCCGCATCGATTCAACTATGGATTGACGACTTCATGAGGTCTACTCACAGAGGTCGTTGGTCTGAGTTGAACTCGTGCGGAGTAGCCAAGTGCTTTATGAAAGAACCAAACAGGAAAACAGGGACCTTCCTCCTAAAACTCAGAAGGAAGGACCTGAGAGTACTGGGGGGTGTAATCACAGGGCACAGGACAGCCTGATATGCCTACCCTGCCTTGAGAATGACGACACTGCAGAGCATTTTCTCTTTAGCTGTCCTGCATTTGCAGAATCAGACTTAAGATATTGGGTTGCGGTACACTGAGTAAGGACAAAGCTCATACTCTTCCTCTTCCGGATCTCTTAAAATTCGTCAATGAATCCAAGAGATTTGTGGAAACTAATCTATCCGTTTTTATCCATCTTGTATCTTTCCTATCTCTATTCTTTCTATTGATTTCTATCCGGGTGTATTACAATGGTCTACTGACTGAGTGCTTGGACTTCTTCAACCCCCCACAAATCTAATCTAATCACTGCAACCCTTACTGGTAATTGGAAAGTAGGGGATCATATAGCCAGACTCAACCTCGCCTTCAATCCCATCTGCAGAATATGTCAAGCGGAAGGGGTGAAGGAAAGTCTTTTCCACTATTTATGTGAATGTCCAGGGCTAGCTAGGGCCCGATTTCGCTCCTTCGATAAGCCTTTCATACAGCAGCAAATTAAAGAGATCTCAGACACCGAGATAAACAATTTGCTGTTATACTTGGACCTCACTAAATGGATCTGACTTAGAAGCAAAAAAAAAGACATCATCCCACGAGGACAGTCATAGTAAAACGGTGCTGGTCACTAATTAGGATTTTTCAGTGGAAATACTCAACTACTTCAACAACATAAACAACAACAATTATGGACACAATAAAGTGCTGGCCAATATTTCGTAGCTTGACAAAATGGAGGACTATGCACTCGGTCCTACAACGAGCACCACGACTTTCACAACCCTATCCTACCTACAAGTGAAGAGTAGGAACAACAAGTTGTAAGACGGAGCGAGTTTATACACGTGTATACAGATGGCTCAAAGCTCGAAGGCAAGGTGGACGGAGTATGGATCGGGCAAAAGATACTTGTTACCTTACGCACAATACAAATATGTTTCAGCCAGGAATTTACGCTCACTTTAACCTTGAACGCAACTATAACAACAGCAACATGATTATTCATATTGATAGCCAGGCGGTATCACGGACTCCACTTTTTCCAGGTTATGTGCGAATATCTGGGGCGAATGTTTTAATAAGGTGAATATCATAGGCTAGAACAACCAAGCAGGTATACTATGGGTTCCAGGGCACATAGGAATTACTAAGAATGCAATTGCAGATAAATTATATATATAATATAATTGGCGCGTACACCCTTTTTGGGTGTTTGGCCGAGCTCCTCCTACTATTTGTGGTGTGCGTCTTGATGTTGTTCCACAAATGGAGGGACCTACAGTTTCAAGCCGACTCCGAACGGCAACGTTCTCTCTGAATTCCGAATGGTAATCACGCACCAACCCATTCGGCTACGGCGGCCGCAGATAAATAGGGCACCCCTTAAAAGCTTTACAAAATCGAAATATAGTTCCTATATATCAAAAAAAAATTGGGTTTTTCACTGAGAATAAATCGAATTTTAAATTTTGCCAAGTTAACGATCCAAAGCATAAACAGCATAATGTGCAGATGTGGGATTTCTACAATTGCGGTAAAATTATATATACACCAGTCCGGAATCCCGACATAAGCGTAATGGAAAATTTGTGGGCCTTTTTTACGAAAGAGTCCATAAAAGACATCCGAAGAATGCTGCTGCATTAAAAATTTCAACAATGGAGAAATGGCAGAACATATTGAACGTGTACGGCTTGAACCAAATGGTCCATTCCATGGAAAAGCGTCTGAAAACTATTATTGCAGATAACGGTCATCATACCACATATTAAACTAATCAAAAAATGACGTATTCACATTCTGGGTACAGAGGCAAATATTTAATCGTTTTAATAATACATATAATTTATATTATATTTTATTTTATGTTTCTTATTCAAATATACATTTAGTTCAAAATTAGTCAGATTTAAGGAAAAATATGAAAACTGCATAGGAGTAAAACACGTTTGTCCCCGCCGGCGATTTGTTCTAATTGTAACAGTCTGGTTGCCACACACATACTTCTTCTTCTTGATTGGCGCGATAACCGCTTACGCGATTTTGTATCCATTCGGACAACATGACCTAGCCAGCGTAGCCGCTGTATCTTTATTCGCTGTGCTATGTCTATGTCGTCGTAAGGCTCATGCAGTTCATCGTTCTATCGACTGCGATATTCGTCGTTGTCAACGTGCAAAGGTCCAAAAATCTTGCGCAGAATCTTTCTCTCAAACACTCCAAGCCTCGCTTCATCGGCTGTAGTCATCGTCCACACTTCTGCGCCATACGTTCGGACGAGCATGGTGAGAGCCTAGTAGAGTGTTAGTTTTGTTCGTCGGGAGAAAAATTAGTACTTAATTGCCTATTAAGTCCAAAGTAGCACTTGTTAGCAAGAGAGATTCAACTTTGGATTTCAAGACTGATATTGCTATCGGTGTTAATGCTGGTTCCTAAATGTATGAAGTCTTTTCCAACCTCGAAATCATAACAACCGTCGTGGGTGCCGATATGCGGGTGCGCCCACTGTTTGTTTGAAGACAGGAAGTACTTTGTTTTGTCCTTGTTCACCACCAGACCCATTCGCTTTGCCTCTTTATCCAGTTTGGAGAACGCACAACTAACAGTCCGGTTGTTAAGGCCGATGATGTCAATATTAAGTTCTGCGGCTCGTACGATCCTCTCCAACATCAGGTTAAAGAAGTCACACGACAGCGAGTCACCCTGCCTGAAAAATCGTTTGGTATCAACCGACTCGCAGAAGTCCTTCCCAATTCTGACGGCGCTGCTCGTATTGAGCAACGTCATCTTGCATATCCGTATTAGTTTTGTGGGGATACCAAATTCAGGCATCACGGCATACGGATAACTCCTCTTCGTACTGTCAAATGCAGCTTTGAAGTCGACGAAAAGATATCGTGTGTCGATTCTCCTTTCATGGGTATTTTCCAAGATTTGGCGTATTGTGACTATTTGGTCGATGGTAGACTTTCCAGGTCTAAAGCCACACTGATAAGATCCAATCAGTTGGTTGACGGTGGGCTTCAGCCTTTCACACAATACGCTCGCTAGAACCTTATAGGCGATATTTAGAAGACTAATCCTGCGGTAATTGGCACAAATTGCAGGATCGCCCTTCTTATGGATTGGCCATAGCACACTTAAATTCCAATCGGCAGGCATGCTTTCATCCGACCATATTTTGAATAGAAGCTGATGCATGCACCTTACCATCTTCTCCCCATCATGTTTGAATAGTTCAGCCGGCAGTCCATCGGCGCCCGCGACTTTGTTGTTTTTTAGCCGCGTTATCGCTATTCTCACTTCGTCATGGTCGGGTAGCGGAACGACCATTCCGTCGTCAACTATTGGAATATCGGAAACTTCACATTCTCCGTGACATGCGCAGCTGTCACTCTTTAACAGGTTCAAGAAGTGTTCCCCCCATAACTTAAGATTGCTCTGGATGTCAGTCACCAGTTCGCCGTCTTTGTACTTACAGGAAAACGCCCCGGTCTTAAAACCTTCTGTAAGCCGCCGAACTTTCTGGTAGAATTTTCGGGCGTTGTTCCTGTTGGGCAGCATCTCAAGCTCTTCGCACTCACGTATTTCGGCCTCTCGTTTCTTCTTTCGGATAATACGTCTGTCTTCCTTTTTCAGATCATTTGTTGGCATAGGACCATGAACACTACTGTTATAATTATTAAAAACCGGGGGCGAAATTATCGACGACGATGTAAACGGCACGCTAGAATTACCTAGTGTAGCGTGTGGTTGGCCCTTTATTGAATACGCTGGAGCAAAGACGGCGCTCGCAGTTAACAACGGCAGCGAAAAAAAACTACCACCGTTTTCAGCGGCTTGCTGGCCTGGCAGCATGGCAGCGCTGCTCGTGATAGTCGACGTCGCGAAATGTGCATAACTGTTTATGGTCGATGGCGTGATGTTGGGTACGTTCGCGATGGCAATCAGAACAGCAGTGTTGCAAATTTTGCAAAGTATCACGTTCTTCTTGAATCTGTGGCAACACTTGCAAAAGTCAAACGTTCTATTTACTCATCACGCGCGCAAATAACCTCAATAACCGGCAACACAAAATTTTTGTCTGCAAGCTTAACACAAATGCAATGGAAAAAGAAAGGTAAGCGTAATTGTTATGTATTTAATGCTGAGTATCAGCAGTGTAGTGCAAAATAAGCAACAGGGCTGCTGTATTGCTGCAGTTATACATTTTCGCGAACGTACCCGTTATTTGTTGTTGCGTTAACCGACAATTTTTGCATACGTGCAGTACATGACAAATTTTTATACATATAACGGATCACCTATAGCTGGTGCTAATGATGACGCAACGACGGGTATTATTGTTGTCGTGGCGGTGGAAGTAGCACTATCTAAATGACCTGAGCTACGCAAAGCAATCTCTAGCCTTTGGCAGTGGCGGTTTTGTTCGCTTAATCTTACCTGTGATTCTTCTAGCTGTCTTTGAAGAGTGGCGATTTGATTCTGCATTTCCAATCTTAAACTTACGGATTCTGATGAAAGGGCGGTATTTGTGACGTTTGTATACGTGCTGGCAGCAGTTGTGGCGTTGGTATGCGTGGTGGCGGCGGAGGTGGCGTCGTTTATGATGGCGGTGGAATTAGGCTGAACTTCACCTGACTCTGGTTCTAATTTGTTGACCCTAGGACTGCGGCGTTTTTCTATGGTTTCTTCCGGATCATTCATTTAAACGGCCCCAAACTTTCACTCTTTTACGGCAGGGAAAAATACGCAGTTAATCTCAAATAATTAAAACTGCGAATAAAGATGTCGCGGCTGCGACTCGGCGCGAAGTTGAAAGGGTTTGCTTTTAACGCATATGGCAATGAATGGTTTATTCTGAAAATGAATTCAATGTTGTATATTCTATATTTTATTAATATAGAAACTTACCGCAGTTTTGCACCCTTTCTTCCTTGACTGAACGTTATTCTTACAAATGCAAATGAAAAATAGAAATAAAAGGAATACGAAGAAGAATGAGTGCGCAACTTTGGTTCACAAGCAGAGTTGTACTAAATAGTATTAATTTCAATAATTACAAACTTTAAATATCATTTGTCAACAGAGCATATGAGAAACTTTTTGGAGAAAAGTAATAAACTGAATACACGAAGAAATTTGGATACCATTGACATTATGAAACAAATCGACGTGAACACCAAGATTCAGCAGATGGCCAATTTGCAAGTAATGCTTCAGAGTATCCAAGCAGAAAATGCAACATTAAGAGCCCGTATAGATCAGATCCAAGTTAACCCATCAATGATTCCACAAGCAGCAGAATGATTGGAACCAGTCAACATAACTTATACCAATCCAACCGATTTCAACCTGGACGTTTTTAAAGCACTACCGGTATTTGACGGCAACATTTCCAAATACCGCGTACCGCGTATGGAGGGAAGATGTCTCTAGACTTGTGGATCGAATTAGTAATCATAGGAATTCCAACATACACGTAAAAGCTCTATCAATTATAAAACCTAAAATTCAAAGTGCAGCAGCTGACGTGTTGACCAACCATAACTTAATATATTTAACTTTGATGCAACCAGGAATAGATTTGACAATACCTATGCGGATCAACGACGTTTACATGTGTTGCAGGACAAGATTACGGGACTCACAGAAGGTAAACACAATTTAAGTGAATTCCATGACAACGTGAATAGAGCCCTGACGTTAATCACGTCAAAAATATCTACGTCTGGTCATGGCCAAGAAGTGACCAAAGAAACGACTGATGAGGCAACATAAGAAGCGGTAAGAGTGCTTAAGCATCGAATAAATAACTCATATATTCGTTCCACCCTATACGGAAATCCTATAAGGGAGTTAGAGCATGCATTTGCAGTAGCCCGTACCATAGAGCACGATGACGAACATCGAAAGTTACGTCTAGGCTATGCCCAACATAATATACTATTCATCCAACCAACAATAAACACTACTATGAGAAACAACATCACCAGAGACGTCCCATTTATCAGCAGAAATACAAATATAACCAGGCCGCCATCACCATTAACAAAACAGGACCCATGGATACGACGTCCGGAAACACAACATTAAGGCAACCAACTCAGCATCAAAACAAATACTACGACGTGAATAGAAACAATAAAAATTGGAAAAGACCACGAGGTAATAGTGGCCAGTTCACCATCAATACCAACAACCAAAACTCATGCGGAACAACAACTTAACATCCGAAGTAGACAACTCTAGCACAATTGCAGAGACAGGTAGACAAAATCATTTAGTACGAGTAATTAAGTATTTAAACTAATAAACGGGTTGCCCAGTATAGTAATGTACGATGGGAAAGTGAATTACAGGTATAATGTTTTAGTAGATACAGGTGCAACCCATAACTATGTTAAGAAAACTTTAAAATTTAATATAACCAAAAAAGTAAAACTATTACAAGTGATATCAATGCATGGTAATTCTATAATTAATACGAAACACTCTATTAAGTTTATGAATGAAGATTTAGATTTTTTTGAAGTAAATAAGATAAATGGATTTGATTTAACATCAGAAGTAAAAGCGATAGTCGTTACAAAAGGTGAGTAGTGTAGGAAGATCATGAGGACACAATTTTGACTAAGGAGAGAAAAGTTGTTCACAAATACAACGTGAAAACTGCACAGCTACAGGAGACGACAATGAATTACTTGATATTACTAGCCGTGGTCATCATAATCGCAATTCAAGCAGAAGAAGACACCAAAATAACCACCGTAACTAACAGGAAATATATTCTAACTAGAATCGACGATGCATATTTATTTGACGAATTCAAATTTTTATTCTACGTAATTAATTGACAAAAAATTACCACATCATACTAACAAAAATTTAATAAGAACTAAAGATCCTTTCATTCTTCTCTTCTTCTTAATCGGCGCGGTAACCGCTTACGCGATTTTGGCCGAGTTTAACAAAGCGCGCCAGTCGTTTCTTTCACGTGCTAACCGGCGCCAACTGGACACACCAAGTGAAGCGAAGTCCTTCTCCACCTGATCTTTCCAACGCAGAGGAGGCCTTCCTCTTCCTCTACTACCACCAGCAGGTACCGCATCGAATACTTTCAAAGCCGGAGCGTTTGTATCCATTCGGTCGACATGACCCAGCCAACGTAGCCGCTGGATCTTTATTCGCTGCGCTATGTCTATGTCGTCGTAAAGCTCATACAGCTCATCGTTCCATCGTCTGCGATATTCGCTGTTGCCAACGTGCAAAGGTCCAAAAATCTTACGCAGAATCTTTCTCTCGAACACTCCAAGCGTCGCTTCATCGGATGTTGTCATCGTCCACGTTTCTGCGCCATACGTTAGGACGGGCATGATGAGAGTCTTGTAGAGTGTTAGTTTTGTTCGTCGAGAGAGGACTTTACTACTCAATTGCCTACTTAGTCCAAAGTAGCACTTGTTGGCAAGAGAGATTCTACGTTGGATTTCAAGGCTGACATTGTTATCGGTGTTAATGCTGGTTCCTAAATAGACGAAGTCTTTTACAACCTCAAAATTATAACTGTCAACAGTGACGTGGGTTCCGATACGCGAGTGCGCCGACTGTTTGTTTGAAGACAGGAGGTACTTCGTTTTGTCCTCGTTCACCACCAGACCCATTCGCTTTGCCTCTTTATCCAGTTTGGAGAAGGCAGAACTAACAGCGCGGTTGTTAAGGCCGATGATGTCAATATCATCGGCATACGCCAGCAATTGTACGCTCTTATAAAAAACTGTGCCTGAGCGATTAAGTTCTGCGGCTCGTACGATGCTCTCCAACATCAGGTTAAAGAAGTCACACGACAGCGAGTCACCCTGTGTGAAACCTCGTTTGGTATCAAACGGCTCGGAGAGGTTCTTCTCAATTCTGACGGCGCTGCTGGTGTTGAGCAACGTCATCTTACATAGCCGTATTAGTTTTTTGGGGATACCAAATTCAGACATCGCGGCATACAGATAACTCCTTTTCGTACTGTCGAATGCAGCTTTGAAGTCAACGAAAAGATGGTGTGTGTCGATTCTCCTTTCATGGGTCTTTTCCAAGATTTGGCGTATTCTAAATATTTGGTCGATGGTAGACTTTCCAGGTCTAAAGCCACACTCATAAGATCCAATCAGTTGGTTGATGGTGGCCTTCAGCCTTTCACACAATACGCTCGCTAGAACCTTATAGGCGATATTTAGAAGACTAATACCGCGGTAATTGGCACAAATTGCAGGATCGCCCTTCTTAAGGATTGGGCAGAGTAGACTTAAATTCCAATCGCCAGGCATGCTTCCATCCGACCATATTTTGCATAGGAGCTGAAGCATGCACCTTCCCCGCGCCTCGCCGCCATGTTTGAATAGCTCAGCCGGCAGTCCGTCGGCGCCTGCGGCTTTGTTGTTCTTTAGCCGCGTTATCGATATTTTTACCTCGCCATGGTCGGGTAGCGGAACGACAATTCCGTCGTCGTCGCAGCTATCACTGTTTAACAGGTTCGAGAAGTGTTCCCTCCATAATTTAAGATTGCTCTGGATGTCAGTCACCAGTTCGCCGTCTTTGTTCTTACAGGAAACGCCCCGGTCTTGAAACCTTCTCTAAGCCGCCGAACGTTCTAGTAGAATTTTAGGGCGTTGTTCCTGTTGGCCAGCATCTGAAGCTCCTCGAACTCACGTGTTTCAACCTCTCGTTCCTTCTTTCTGAGAATACGTCTCTCTTCCTTTGTTAGCTTTCTGTAGCTATTGCACATGGCTCGCAGCGTGGCTCTATAGGCAGCATGACATTCCTCGTCGTACCAATTTTTTTTCGTTCTCGCCGGAATCCGATTTCTTCTTCGGCGGCGGTACGTAGAGAACGAGAAATGTTGCTCCATTGCTCGTGCATGCCCGATTGTTGGGCAGTACTCTCTGAGAGCAGGAGTGAGAGTCGAGTGCCGATTCTTCTGGCTGTCTGTTGTGATTGCAGCTTTCTGATGTCGAGCATTCTGTGCGTAGATAGATGTACGTTTTTGCAGCACAGAGGCGTGTGCGCAGTTTGGCTGCAACAAGGTAATGATCCGAGTCGATATTGGGTCCTCGGATCGTACGTACATCTAATTCACTAGAAGCGTGTCTTCCATCTATCACAACATGATCGATCTGGTTTCGCGTTTTTCGATCAGGGGACAGCCAGGGTGGATTTTTTTATGCTGGAATCTGGTGCTGCAGACTATCATGTTTCGGGCCCCGGCGAAGTCGATCAGCCTCTGTCCGTTACCGGATGTTTCGTTGTGCAGGCTGAATTTTCCGACTGTGGGACCAAAAATTCCCTCCTTGCCCACCCTGGCGTGGAAGTCGCCAACACGATTTTTATGTCGTGGCGGAGGCAGTGTTCATACGAACGTTCCAAGCGCTCACAGAAGTAATCTTTGGCCGCATCGTCCTTCTCTTCCGTCGGGGCGTGAGCGCAAATTAGCGATATATTAAAAAAACGGGCGGATTATTGTGAGACGCTCGTCCACCGGAGTGAACGACAGTACTTGGAGACGAAGTCTCTCTCCCACAACAAATCCGACACCGAATTTGCGCTCCTTTACGTGGCAGCTGGAGTAGACGTCGCAAGGTCCTATGGTTTTCTTACCTTGCCCCGTCCATCGCATCTCTTGGATGGCAGTGATGTCAGCCTTTACTCTTACGAGGACATCAATCAGCCGGGCAGAGGCACCTTCCCCATTAAGGGACCGGACATTCGAGGTGCATGCCCTCAAATCGTATTCCTTAATTCGTTTGCAGGGGTCGTCATCAGTGTTGGAAGTTCTCATCCGAGGCTTTGTTGCTGTTTTCATTGGGAGGGCTTTTTAAGTGGCAGGTCCTAAACCCGGCGCACAACCAGCTATGCTGGGATGCTTCGCCTTCTCACGTTAGCTCACTCCCGAACGGGTGTTCGGAAGCTACCCAGAGGATACGTGGGCTAATCCCGGACGTTGTGAGCTGCTTGAACCATATGTAGAAGAAGCGTCCTGGCTACTTCCAAGTGAATGGCGATCAGTAACTTTCCCCACTTCCGTGGACTTCTACACATGGAACCATCCTCCTTCCATTGCTATTTACAAATATCCTATCATAAATAACACCAGCTTACGAATTTTCAATTTCAAAAATGGTCATCGACCAAAAAGTGTTTTTTAGACTAATATGAGGTCGCTGAAACCAAAAATTAATTTTTGTTTTTTCAAAGAACGGTTTCCGAAATATTCCCAAAAAATAGTGCAGTTATTACTTGCAATCTCGAAAACAGTGCACGCTATTTCTTTGAAGTGCATAAATTTCGAAAGGCACACATCGTCCCCTTAGTATTAAAATAGCCTATAAATTTTTTGATGTTTTGAGAAAATGAATTTCAAACTTTTTGTCGAAAGTAGCTCTCACTCAAATCTCGTTATGTCTGTAAATATTTATTATTTTTTGACTGACGTTTTGACCCACTGTGTGGAACTAGAATTTTACAAAATTTTGACCACATATAAAATCGACAATGGAGAATCCAAAAATTCAATAAAAAAATAATAGCCTATGAGCACATAGGCTATTGTTATACTAAGGGGACGACATATAACCTACATGGCAATATATAATTCGTGTCAGTGGAAGTCGTGGTTTGCACAAAAAAGCATTTCTGACGTTCTTTACTAAATTATCAAAGTTTATTAACTTTTTTCTGGAACAAAAAAATTTTTTATATCGACATAAGATTGGTTTTCTGAAAGACAATTTTGTCACCTACATTATATATATATACATATATATATGTCGCAGAATAGGCTTAGTTGCCCATTGTACCAATTCCAGCTAATTGCCTTGTCAAAATGTTGTTCATGGATCTTCTGAAACAACAGGAGCAACGACCGTCAATTGATTCATACAATGATGAAATACTTTAAAACTATTGGTTAGTATTGTAAAACGTACAAACTCCAAAATATATTTTTCATATAAATTGATTGGAAAATTATTGGAATATTTACAATTAACTTTGTTTTTATTAACAGGTGCTCGCATGTCGTTAAAAATGCACCTACTTCACAGTCATTTGGATTTTTTCCTCCGAATTTGGGGGCTGAAAGTGATGAACAAGGCGAGCGATTTCATCGAGATATTGCTACGATTGAAAAGCGTTATGAGGGCTTTTGGGATCAAGGAATGATGAGCGACTACTGCTGGATGCAACTTCGTGAAGATTCCGTGCAACATAAAAGAAGAAGTTTGAGAGTAAAAGCGTAGTTTCGACCTCAAAAGCTGCAAAATCACACGTGTTGACTTTATGGGTCATAACTTCTACAATTTTTCGTCGATTCAAACAAACTTAGGCTTAAAATGTAGGTGACAAAATTGTCTTTCAGAAAACCTATCTTATGTCGATATAAAAACATTTTTTGTTCCAGAAAAAAGTTAATAAACTTTGATAATTTAGTAAAAAACGTCAAAAATGCCTTTTTTTACTTTCAACAGCTTTTTTGCGCAAACTACGACTTCCATTGACACGAATTGTATATTGCCATGTAGGTTATATGTGTGCCTCTCGAAATTCAAAAAAATGGCGTGCACTGTTTTCGAGATTGCAGGTAATAACTGCACTATTTCCCAAAAATAGGTTTTTTGGGAATATCTCGGAAACCGTTCTTTGAAAAAAAAAATTCATTTTTGGTTTCAGCGACCACAAATGAGTTTAAAAAACGCTTTTTGGTCGAGGACCATTTTTGGTGTAAGCTAGTATAATTATTATAAACTATTTAAATTCACACCACTTAGAACTAAACATGTGCGAATTTTCACCGATAAGGTTGCCCTTTGCCACAATATTTACACTAGAGTGAATAACTGTAAAAATTATTTAGGCAAGAACAAGGAACAAACATTAATTCGGTATAAATCGGGACAATTTAATTTAGGAAGAGGAGAGTTAAGGAATGATTTCATTCACAAATAATAAATAAAAATAGTTAAGTAAATTCTAAGTATAATCATGCTGGGCTGAACCAATCCAAACATATTTTGTTTTTTAAGAATAACAAAAGATAAACATATTTTAAGAAAAACCAAAGATATTCATATGTATTTTAAGAATAACAAAAGATGAGCATATTTTAAGAATAACAAAATATAAACATATGTATTTTAAGAATAACAAGATATAACCATGTTTATCCTAAACAGCAAACAAATAAACTAATAGAAAGTAACAAGGCGTGTACCTAAAACAGTAAGATGAGGTATACCAATAAATACGACTGTCAAATATGTTGGCAGTTAGTCCAGTATTAACATAGTGTGAAGAACTGCAAAAAAATTAAATTCAAAAAAATTAATGTTTATATATTTCCAAAGATAGGCAAGTCCTTAACTATCTTCCAAGTCTTTAACTAGCTGCCTATCTGTACAATTGTGTGTATGGCTACGGTCGTTTCCCTGATTTGTGAGAGAATTCCCTCTAAATGAACTACCGTTAGTCTTGAGCGTCACTCCGTAGTGAAAACACGTGTTTATTCTAACCTATTTTATGTTGCTTTAATTTTTATTATAAAAATATCAGAATGTTGTTTTATTTGTGCTAAACTTTTAACTGAAAATGCAACTGTTACTGTCGAACGAGGTATGACGACATTAATCAATGCAAGTATCGAACGAGCAGATGAATATTCGGAATATCTTAAAAAACAAAAGAAAAAAGTTGATTTAACTCCACAAGAAGTTATCACCAGCGGAATTCGTTTTCTTCTCAGTATGTACGGAACGCCTAAAAAAACTACTTGCTTTCATAAATATCGATATGCATCCAAGTAAAAAACAAATGCAATTAACTTGTCTTCCTCCAACGGCTATCGCTCTCCATCAACATCTTTTCCGGGTGTATTACCAAGTTCAAGTATGGCTTGGTAATCAGCTAGACTCAACAGATTAGGGTTGGAGGTTGGTCGATGATACATAAGAACCGATTCAGATTCTACTGCCATCTGCACCAGAGACAATACTAAACACGATTCTTTACAACTGTAAAAAAGGATGCAGTGCCAATGTGGTTGCAAAAAAGTGGGTCTGTATTGTTCTCTGGCGTGTGCATTGCAATTGTGCAATGTCAAGGCCGATCGTGTTCTAATGTTGAATCAGCAACAGCAGAAGATACGTTCGGTTCCGACAAACTGGCATGCGGTACTTCGTTGTTGACGCAATTTACTTGCAGACAGGATGAAGAAGAAGAAAAAGGAGATCGAGAAGAAGAGGAAGAAAGAGAAGACTGTAATATGTATGACTGTAACCCGGATTAAAAATTTGTTTATCTACGATTTTTAATTTTAATTCCGTTTTAAATCCGGAAAATCCATTTTTGTCTTCCGTTTTTTTATTTTAATCACAACAGACCCGTGGAATAGGCCTACTGGGAAAACCACGTTAAAAAAAACGCGCTAAGTACACTACCTCCGAGGTGGCGTGGAAATGTGTGCATATTATATGTTTTGAGTAGTAGCTTCGAATGTCTAAATTGACCGGACTATGAGTATTTTTAATGATGTTATTGTCCACAGTATAACTTTTGATTTTTGTTAAAAGAAAATTTTCAAATAGCTTGCCAATATTACATAGCTAATAAAGAGATAGGTCTGTAGCAACGGACCGATTTTGAATTAGAATCTTGTTTTGGAATTGGTACAATTTTAGCACATCTCCAGATTTGAGGAAAATTGCTAATGTTATAGGCATTATTAAATAAAATAGCTACATAACGCCAGAAATACGCACAAGTTTTGCGAAAAAGAAAATTAGAGATATTATCATCCCCCGCGGTTTTTTTTATTATTCAGTAATGAGAGTGGAATTTGAATTTCATCAGCATTTGTAAGTTGTTTGTATTTGGTTATACCTTCTTCAGCAATTGTCTGTTTTGTTTATTTGTGTTAGACAAGTTTCCCCGTCAGCTGAGAGTTAGCGAGGTCAGAAAAAGATTCAACTACATGTTCAAAGAAGCTATCATTTCCAAGATTTAAACTCTGCATATGAGCTTGCTCAACGTGACATGCTGGAGCATTAACCTTATCAATTTGGCTTTGCATAATGACAGAACAGTCTTGTTGAGGAACGCCTCCCTCGAAATCCATAATACTTGCATTATCTACCACAAGTTCAGGTAAGTGCACATTTTGTTTAAGCGCACATAAATTTTTGATTTTCCTGTAAGTTTTATTAATATTATGGCAAGTAAGATAATAAGGCTCTTATTACGGATTTCCAACTTTGGAATTGAACTGGAATGAATGGCAACATCCCAGTCAATATTCAAACGAGAATTACAATCATCTATTTCAGTAATTGACACAGCACTGTTAATGGGTAGATAAAAGTCTTTTATTTTTGTAAAAAGCTCTAAATTAAAAGATTTAACGTTCATTTTGGCGTAGTCGTATATTTCACGAGGTGGCTAGGCAGAGTTCTACTCCATTGTGGTCAGACTCAAACAAATGCGTGCGCTGCTTACCATAGGGCTGATCCACGTCGTCGAAACAAATTGAGATGAAAGCTGATACCAAAAACTAAGTCTATAAAAGAATTATATTGTCCAGAACTTCTGGCAGGGTTTTGGGTAGGCAAGATTCTAGGCAGGCGACAACCTAATAGCCATCTATTCAAAACTCCTCCATTAGCATTTATTTGCACATATCTCCAGCTCGGATGACGTTCATTCAAATCACCACCTAAGACTATCTCATTTGTTCTTGCACTGAGAGCTTTCACTAATTTTTCTAGATCGTTGGTACAAAGTCTGTCCGTTTTGCTAAGCCTATTGTATGTGGCAGCGAAATCAATGCGATTGCTAACCGAAGTGAGAAGCTCTATTGCAGTTACCCCTAGAAATGTGGTTGATTCTAGTACAATTCTATTATAGTGGAAGTTTTCTCTTATAAATATTCCAGTTGCCTGGCTCTTATCGTTGTTTTTAAGTGTGTTTATTAACTGAGGAACATAATTGTAATTACGGAAAGAGATATTGTGCCGTTGATTAACGCGGAGCACTGTCGCTAGCACAACATCAGGTTTGTGTTGTTGCAAAAAAAAATTAAAGTAGTGTCTCTTCTGATGAGATATTAATGAATTGGCTTTTATAAATATACATTTTAATTTATGTCTAACCACTATAACTTATATTAGTCCTCAAACAAATAAATAGTTGAAATAAAGCAGGGGCTTTTTCTTCGTAGTTTTGTAATCTTCAAACATAAATGTAATAATATGCAAGATTTACTATTAATAATGTTGTATACAAAGTTCTCATGACTTAGTAGGTGAAAAAGTTTATATGTTGTCTCTTTTTGTGTTAGATTATAGCAAACGAATATTGGTGGTCGACTTTTTTCTTAAGATTTTTTGGTGTATTGTGCAGTCTCTTTAGTTCCGATACTAAATGGCCATTCCCTGCTACTTGAAGGAACTTCTTGTCTAATGGCAGCTCTAGATGATCTAGCGTTGCTCGTATTATGTGTTCCAACATTGACTGATTCTTGAATGGCCAAGTACGTGGAATTCTCAATTTGACTTTTTTATATAGCACTTTCTTCACGAACAATTTTAAGTTGTTGTTCATATATTAGAGCCTGTTACTCCTTGTCTATTTTCAATTGGTCCATAGCTTGTTTTAGCTTCCCCATGTGGGAGAACAATGTTTTTAATGATTCTCTTTTTCGCCCATTTTCGTGGGTGGAAGTGCATGAGCCGTCTGAATCAGAATTTCCAGACTTTTTACTTATCGTCTTAGAATTTGACTTCTTTTTTACACTAGTACACTTTCTTCCACACTACACGCACTTTTAGACATTTGACCTATAACTTCTCCGGCAAATTAAATTTTAAGCACGTGCTCCAAGCCACCACCGGCACCAATTGCGCCGCTGTGGTCTTTTTTATTGTCTTTATCACTCATATCTTAATCTTTTTTTAATTAACAAATATTGATTGAATTATTAATGACTAATTATTAAATTTTTTGTAACTAATTGTTTTTGTTAATAACTAGTGGTAGAATAACGACTGACTGCAAGCGAACGTCTGCACTCGTTGACAGTTACACTCAACGGCCATGTTTTTTTTCAGTCATGGCGGCGCTTAACAGTTTCAAATATTGTACAGCACTACAAAACAAATGCACTGATATTTTCGATCTCATAGTTCTAGGAGCAAAATACTTTTATTCATAAAACGAGCCGACCATATGCCTATTTTCCTCAACGAGGACAAAAATTTACATCTACGATTGAAGAAATCAAATAAGAATAGTCAATACTGGAATATTTCCTTTAAAAATATTTGCCAATATATATGTTTGCACCCATATATTATAGTATGTACATATGTAAATAAGTCTTCTATATGCTCGACAGCCGCAGCTGCTGTTCGTCAAGTTCGCGTATGAGGGTACATTAAGATGCAGAAAACAGCAGCAACTAGCTTATAAAAAAGTTCTGTCCCGGACATTTCGCTATTAGGAGAAAATTTCGAAAAAATTATCTTTTGTTCTCTTATAGTAGGTAAATAATTAATTAGCATATTACCTTATGTATATAGTTCACCAATTGATAAAAAGTGCACAATTACATATGTATGTATACCTAGCTTATAAAAAAGTTCTGTCCCGGACATTTCGCTATTAGGAGAAAATTTCGAAAAAATTATCTTTTGTTCTCTTATAGTAGGTAAATAATTAATTAGCATATTACCTTACGTATATAGTTCACCAATTGATAAAAAGTGCACAATTACATATGTATGTATACCTGAAAAGTTAGAAACTTACACTGAAATCAGAGTGGTGCTCATTTGGAGGTTGCTGTACATACATTCAGCCTTCGAATGGAGCTCAACGTGCCAAATATTTAATGTTCAAGCGTCTGTGAGCTGTGCAGCGCTGTTAATATTTGTCAGTTAATATTAATTTTTATTTCTAAAATTTATTACATACTTTTCCTCTTGAACACTAAAATTCACATATCGAATAATAATCTACTACTTCATAGGTTGGGTTGTATTTTGTTCTTTTTTGGTGTTGAGGTCAGGCTTAAAAAATCCTTCGCATTATATAGTAACCGTTGCTATACGTGTGTGGTATTCCACTAAAAATATCCCTCTTCTTATCTTGGATTTTCCCTCCACCCCGGGACTGCTTCCGAATTGCTTCGAGGTAGAGGGCCAAGACGGCGTCCTAAGGACACTTACTTACGCACCCTGCGCCCAGGGTAGCCTGTTTTGAGAAACCTATGCTCGATGCTCTTCAACAGTTCAGTTCAGCTTTCAGTTTCGATGCAGTTTCCATTTCACGCTTCTTTTTCGGATAATATCCTCTTCAAAATTTGCGACGGAACTCCATTTTTCTTCGCTTATCATAATTTTCTCAATCACTTCTCAGGTGTAAATACACCAATAGCTCGTTGCAGAGCTGTTCTCTCTATGTTCCACCTCTCGTATTTAACGAGGCGTGATCCGCATCGTCCATCCACCGTACCGTTCAGAGTTCTATCTCGCCTGCCAAAATGTGAGCGTTTGAATTCTAATATCGGATAAGCGAGGTACTGGGATTCCTCTTATCTCCGTTTGCGCTTTTGTGCTAGAATATCTATAGGGATGGTTTCGCTGATAACTAACACCGCTGCTTCAGACCCTGTTCTGTATAAAGAAGCCACTCTGAGAGCGCAGGTGCGTTACACAGATTGCAGAGTTTTCCGCCGGCATTACACTTTTAGCGAATCTGCCCATATTTTGCATCCGTATGAAAGGTTAGGTTAGGTTGACCTGGGTGACTGAAAGCCATCACATAGACCTATTGGTCCTTAGTGGTACCAGATGTAGCTTGACCCTTACGTAGTAGGCTTGTAGGCTTGTAGTAGGCTTCTTGTAAGAAGCCGGCTTGTAATGGTTTGGGGGTGCATATCTGCATTTGGTGTAGGAGAAATGGTACGAAGTACCTTATCGAAACGTTAACAATGTCGCCGAATGTTGTTGCAAAATGAGTTGTTTTGAAAAAATGTTCCTTACTTTATTGATGTAAGCAGGTGAACAGTAATACATGCATCAGCGTCTTCGGTGCGTAAGTACAATTAGCAACCTTAAGCGTGAATTTGGAGATTACATGTGTTCGACTGTAGGCAAAACCAGGTACCGTAAGCGTTGTTGACGATTTAAGTGACGATAGTTCCAAGCGTGTTGCAGATTTTATGGCACAGATTCATTCCAATCGAGCCTTAATAGCCGCAGTTCTTGGAGTATAATTTTAGATGTCATCAGTACTGGTGCCAGCAATTCTAGTGGGTCGAAGAATGATGAGGTAGTCGAAAGGATTGTCCGTTTTGTAATAGTAGCGTGGACTTGCTTTGGTAAAAAGGCAAATATCATCACTATTCTGATCCCGTGTGCTGATTACAGAATCGTCTATGAAAGTGAGCTAGCTCTTTATCGTTTGCAAGGCATCGATATTGTCAGCTTCATAAAGCATATCGTCTAGATAAAAAGATGACTTCACATTTAAGGCACCAACTGGGAACTCATCCAAGCACGTGACAGCCAAATAGTGTAGGGTGCACAATGCAAGATATGGAGCTGAGGCCGTTACATATGTGATGGTATTTAGCTGACATGTGACGGAGTTCTAAATTCGAAGAAGCTGGCCAAAGAATGTAGTGGAATTTACGATAATTATTATTCATCAATACTTGCGTGTACATCTTGGTGACGTCTGCCGATATAGCGAATCGAAATAAGTGAAATCAGAGCAACGATATGTTGAATTGTTCTTGTTGAATTGTTGGTCCAACTAAAAGCAAATCATTAAATGATTTTCTCGATGCCGTCTTACAGAGGCATCGAACACGATGTGAAGTTTCTAGATTCGCTACTCTGTTTGAGAATGCAATGTCTTTTCCAATTTTAGTAAACAGGCTTCTAACCGGTGATCAATTCGCCGTGATTTGAAAAACTCTACCAAAGTTGTGTTGCGTGAAAAATTTCATGTCGAATTGCCGTTACGAGTATCACTTGCCTACTTTCCGAAGTTTCCATATGCGAATGTCCACTTCTATATACGTCTGAACTATACTATGTAGTAGAATTCGGTGGTTGCCAAACCGTTGCAGCAAATGATGATTGTTGATTATGAATGTAAAAACTGGCAATCACGTTCTAAGACCTGAGTATATTTGGGTCAAGTTGGAAGCTATTTGTAGTCGATTAACTCATTGCATTTATTGCAAGGCTGTTAGTCGCATTTTCCAATGACATTGTAGATCAATATATATAATTGGTGTCTACATACTTTTTGGGTGTTTGGCCGGTTCCTTCTCCCATTTGTGGTGTACGTCTTGATGTGTGTACGAACAGCAGATACTTTTTATGAGGAGTTTTTTCATGGCAGAAATACACTCGCATGTTTGCCATTGCCTGCCGAGGTGGGACCGCTATTAGAAAAAACTTTTTCTTCATTTTGGTCTTTCACCGAGATTCGAACCTACGGTCTCTCTGATTTCCGAATGGTAGTCACGCACCAACCCATTCGGCTACGACGATCGCCGACATGGCTTACGTAATTTTAGAACTTGTGCCCAGGGATTCCAACGAACTAATGATGGCGAATGCCTTTTCTACTAGCCTTCTCAACTGCTCAGCGTTCGATTTGTCAACTGGTAAAAGCTTAAACTGTGCAGCGAGGAGATACGACGTCATGCCGACAGCTGATGATGTAGCCGTTGCAGTGTGATTCACGGTAACATTTCCATGCTCCCCAAGTTATTCCTGAATGCTTTACATAGCAACGTAGCTGTCATTTAAAGCGGCTCGCCCTTTAAAGGAAATATCCAAATCCACAAGCGAAGCACAAATGCGCAAATAGCGAGATGAAAGAAGAGCAACGTTAGCTTAGACGTATGCGGTTTTTATATACGAGCAGGATCCACCAGAAATGTACGGCGCAATTGCGGCAGATAAACTGCAGTTTAAAATACCGCGTTTATGTCAATTGACACAACAGGCTCCTGTGTCCAGGTTCCGCTCCTGTATAGAGACTTTACGCCTTCGATAGTATTCACTCCTCCTATTGCCTTTTCAGGCCACTGAGGAGGAAGTGAAACATCGGAAAATGTACAATAGCCCGATACTCACAAACTATTGTCTTGTCATCAGTTTGCTGTGAATGTTTGACTCAAGCGTCTGTACTTGTCGTTGGTTTGTCTAAAACAGTTGATCTCCACTATCCACCTGTTAGCAAAGGTACAAAAACTTACTAATAAGGGAATAGACTATATATAAACTATATTATTTATAAGATTGTTTTGTTTTTTCTTCCTTTTTTCCTCAAAACTGCCGAATTATGACTTAGCTGGATTAAGTATATTACATTACTTAAGAAATAATCTTCCTGGATCTGCTACCTAATTAATTATATTATATAGTTTAATAGTATTGAATACTTAATCTATCTTTCTGCTTCTACTGCTGCTGTCGTTTCTGGGCTTTCCTCTCCCAACCCATGCGGTTGAGCCTCGTCACGACTGTAGCTGCGAAGTTTCTGCGGCGTCCCATTTAGTAATGGTCGAGCACATATCCTGGACCAATCTTGGGTGGGATGGGGGGTGTTCGAAAGCCTTCGCCAGCATTGCTCGTTTTTCACTGGCCCGTTTTCAGTAAAAGACCACATTTTCTGCGCTCTCGTCTGTATTAGAGCAACTCGGGCAAAACGGGCTCTCGGCCAGCTGGGAACGGTGTAGATATTAATATTTGTACCTGAGTTAGGTAGTATTCAATATCACCATGCTTCCTATTTATCCGCCCTTCAAGATTTGGTATGAGTTTGTAAGTCCACCGGCCTTTGGTTGACTCATCCTATCTCCTGTGCCATTCGACCATCGGTCGCGTTCTTTCTACCGCCTTTTCTGCTACCGTCGGTTTCACTCCTTTTACTCCATATAGGCGATACAACTCAATCACATGAATATATGCTGGTATCCTTCTACCAACAACGCATATTGCGTCATCTTATACCGTTCTATAAGCGCATGCAGTACGTAGCGCGCTGCGTCTGTGGGTGCGAACCACCTCACGCATATAGTTATGTTTAGTCTCAGCCCATATCGGCGCTGCATATAATACAATTGAGTCCATCACCTATGCTAGGCAGGATTCTTGTGAGTGCTCCATTGACAGCCGCTGCTTTACAATTAACTGCTTCCAAATGATTCTTGAAGTTTAGCATCGTGTAGAACATGACTCCGAGATATCCGCCATCCGCTTACGATCTTTTCCTTATCGGACTTATCGGACCCCAGAACTGATCTCTGAGGCGCCCTACCAGTAACTTCATACTTTTTTGGCCCATTATCAGTATCGTACTGTAGAATACGATTGCAGAAATAGCTTCTGATGATGCGCAAGAGATAACATGGCCCTTTCAAAAGTTTTAGAGCTAGCAGTATGTTAGACCATTTTGCCGAATTGAAAGCATTTTTTACATCCAATGTGATGGATGCGCAATATTTCATTCAGGGGTGTTTCCCACGCTGATAGCTTCCCGAGCTATGTCTGTGACTATTCGGATAACGGTTGACCTTGCTCGTCGGAAGCCAAACGGTTTATCAGAGAGTCCGCTGGGTCTTTCTGAGTTCTGCTGCATGCGATCACATATGATACGTTCAAAAGTGTTCCCTAATGTATCCAACATACAAAGGGGCTGTCGGCAGATGGTTGGACAGGTTGCTTGCCTAGTTTAAGCAGCAGCACTAATCGTGGCAATTTCCATCGCTTCGAGATGGTTCCTTCGGCTAGGCAAGCACTGTATAGGTTGGCGAACGTGTGGGGTTTTGCCCATATAGCAGTTTTAAGGGCAATGTTAGGAACCCCATCTGGGCCAGGTGCCTTACAGTCTTTTACACGTTTAAGAGTGTTTAACACTTCTTTCGGTGCCACCGGTGGCACGCTTGGAATTGCATCTAAGTCATATTCCCCGTCGCTTGTTTCCCCCTTGTGGAGGGTTATATCTTATTTGTTTCAAGCAACGATTTTTGCTTTCTCTTCTTGCTTTTTTCAGTTCCGGCTTTCGTGCTCTGCCTGAAGGCCATTGAGGATTGGTCGTTGACGCGCTCTTATTGCTCTTCTTCGCGCCTTGATGCAGGTTTTTTTCATATCAGCTATTTCAGCAGTCCACCAGTAGGCAGGTTTGCGTTTTTCACCATATTTATATCTGGGCATCGATACATCACCAGCGGCTTCTATCTGGGCGGCCATATGTTCCGCCATATCATCCGCACTCGAGGCGGGAAGGTGCAATCCTCCACTTCACTCGATTTGCCGTTACGCGGTCTGCCAATGCCAGATCAATTATGGACCGTCCCCTACTTCACTTGAAAGTGAAGGTTCCGGAAGTATTAAGTAATACAAAGTCCATTGCCACGAAAGTTTCTTCCACAAATCGTCCTTTTGGATTTGTGTGCATGCTGCCCCAGGTTCTCGAGGAACGAGTATTGGACGCTTCCCTCTTAGTTCAAGCTCGAGGGCCGTCAACATGTGTACGAAGGTTTCTAACGACCACCTAGGTGGCGCATAGCAGCTTACGCAGTAAACACTATCTGATTTCGCCCACGTATGACCGGAGTCTGGTATCGGCTTCTTGCATTGGGCAAGCTTGTCGGTTACCACCCATGTGTCGGTCCCCATCCATATCGCAACTTGCTTTTCAGAGTCCGACATCCAACTGTGAGAGTTGATGTTTTCGTAAGTCTCGGCAAGACGAGCAACATCCACATTATTTTCAGCGAGCGTTTGCCATAGCTTCTCGACAGTAGTTGGTATTGAGTTGCAATATCTTTATGCCTTAAGTTTGTGCACCGTCTCTTGATATTGGGGGCTTTGCCGCTTCCAGCTAGGTCGCAGAGCACGCATTCATTTTTTAGGGTTTTTACATGTTACATATTTGTTATAATGAGACAAAGAATATTAGTTTATTTCGGTAGGAATCTACACATTAAGCTTATTAAATATTTTTTGTAAACTCTGGTTTTTTGTAAAGTACTGGTATAGTATCTCGTCCACATAAATTATGCAAATCTTATTAATGTAAGCTGTCAAAATACAATATAAATTAACATTCGCTGAAATGGAGTTTTGAGGTCACTTCACGATGAAACTCTTAATATTGCGCCTTACCTAGCTTATCAAACAAGGATTATATGTTCGGCCGTGGAAACTTCTCAACTACTGTAATTTCGTTAAATTTTCTTGAACCTATAACAATTTTAGAGAAAAAGTCGTAATTACCAGGGGTAGTAGCAACACCACTGTCAGTTAATTGATTACCAATTATTTAATAATCGTTACCGATTAATTGTTTACCGATGGATTTTGCTAAAAGTATGTTCCTCAACATCAAATTTATTTTTTTTCTTTTTATTTTCGATGAAATTACGACCAAACATTTTTCTTTCTGGGTCATTCCAACAATACCAAATCCGTCTATATTTTGGATAGCAAAAATTTAGCTTTTTCCCCGCTCAGACAGCACTGTGCGACGCTGCGAAGCAAGTGGCGCGCCGGCCTCACAGAAAAATAACACCATTCACCAAAATTGCTCGAATCGAAATGCATATGTGTGTTAACATAGCTACACTACGTGTAAAAAGAACCGCAACCTTCTAGTTTCAAGGCTATATTACTTATTTCGTATATTTTATTAATAATAAAATAATGGTTGTGCGCCGGGTTTGGGATCCTCTACTTAAAAATCCCTCCAATGAAAAGATAAAAAACGCCTCGGATGAGAACTTCCTATACTGATGACGACCCCTGCAAACGAATTAAGGAATACGATTTGAGGGCATGCACCTGGAATGTCCGGTCCCTTAATAGAGAAGGTGCCTCTGCCCGGCTGGTTGATGTCCTCGTGAGAGCAAAGGCTGACATCACTGCCATTCAAGAAGTGCGATGGACGGGGCAAGGCAAGAAAAACATAGGACGACGTATACTACAGCTGCCATGTAAAGGAGGCCAAATTCGGTGACGGATTTATTGTGGGAGAGAGACTTCGTCGCCAGTACTGTCGTTCACTCCGGTGGACGAGCGTCTCACAATAATCCGCATCAAAGCCCGTTTTTATTAACATCACGCTAATTTGCACCCACGCCCCGACGGAAGAGAAGGACGATGCCACCAAAGATCCTTTCTATGAGAGCTTGGAACGTTCGTATGAGCGCTGCCCCCACCACAACATGAAAATCGTGCTAGGCGACTTCAACGCCAGGGTGGGCAAGGAGGGAATTTTTGGTCCCACAGTCGAAAAGTTCAGCCTGAACAACGAAACATCCAATAACGGGCAAAGGCTGATCGACTTCGCCGGGGCCCGACACATGGTAGTCTGCAGCACCAGATTCCAGCATAAAAAGATCCACCAAGCTACCTGGCTGTGCCCTGATCGAAAAACGCGAAACCAGATCGATCATGTTGTGATAGATGGAAGACACGCTTCTAGTGTACTAGATGTAAGCACGATCCGAGGACCCAATATCGACTCGGATCATTACCTTGTTGCAGCCAAACTGCGCACACGCCTCTGTGCTGCAAAAACGTACATCTATCTACGCACAGAATGCTCGACATCAGAAAGCTGCAATCACAACAGACAGCCAGAAGAATCGGCACTCGACTCTCACTCCTGCTCTCAGAGAGTACTGCCCAACAATCGGGCATGCACGAGCAATGGAGCAGCATT
Organism: Anastrepha ludens; assembly: GCF_028408465.1. Taxonomy (NCBI): domain Eukaryota; kingdom Metazoa; phylum Arthropoda; class Insecta; order Diptera; family Tephritidae; genus Anastrepha; species Anastrepha ludens. Next base: position 4,528,807 of record NC_071503.1, on the reverse strand, counting down.
TCTCGTTCTCTACGTACCGCCGCCGAAGAAGAAATCGGATTCCGGCGAGAACGAAAAAAAATTGGTACGACGAGGAATGTCATGCTGCCTATAGAGCCATGCTGCGAGCCATGTGCAATCGCTACAGAAAGCTAACAAAGGAAGAGAGACGTATTCTCAGAAAGAAGGAACGAGAGGTTGAAACACGTGAGTTCGAGGAGCTTCAGATGCTGGCCAACAGGAACAACGCCCTAAAATTCTACTAGAACGTTCGGCGGCTTAGAGAAGGTTTCAAGACCGGGGCGTTTTCCTGTAAGAACAAAGACGGCGAACTGGTGACTGACATCCAGAGCAATCTTAAATTATGGAGGGAACACTTCTCGAACCTGTTAAATAGTGACAGCTGCGCATGTCATAGAGAATGTGAAGATCCCGATACCCCAATCGTCGACGACGGAATTGTCGTTCCGCTACCTGACCATGACGAAGTGAGAATATCGATAACGCGGCTAAAGAACAACAAAGCCGTGGCCGCCGACGGACTGCCGGCTGATCTATTCAAACATGGCAGCGAGGCGCGGGTAAGGTGCATGCATCAGCTTCTATGCAAAATATGGTCGGATGAAAGCATGCCTGCCGATTGGAATTTAAGTGTACTCTGGCCAATCCATAAGAAGGGCGATCCTGCAATTTGTGCCAATTACCACGGGATTAGTATTGTGTGTATTTTGTGTGAAAGGCTGAAGGCCACCATCAACCAACTGATTAGACATTATCAGTGGATCTTTAGTCAATACGCCAAATCTTCGAAAATACCCACGAAAGGAGAAAGGACACACACCATCGTTTCGTCGATTTCAAAGCTGCATTCGACAGTACGAAAAGGAGTTATCTGTATGCCGCGGTGACAGAATTTGGTATCCCTGCAATGCTAATACGGCTTTGCAAGATGACGTTGCTCAACACCAGCAGCGCCGTCAGAACTGGGAAGGGCCTCTCCGAGCCGTTTCATACCCAACGAGATTTCAGACAGGGTGACTCCCTGTCGTGTGACTTCTTTAACCTGATGTTGGAGAGCATCGTGCGAGCCGCAGAACTTAATCGCTCAGGCACAATTTTTTATAAGAGCGTACAATTGCTGGCGTATGCCGATGATATTGACATCATCGGCCTTAACAGCCGCGCTGTTAGTTCTACCTTCTCCACACTGGATAAAGAGGCAAAGCGAATGGGTCTGGTGGTGAACGAGAACAAAGCAAAGTACATCCTGTCTTCAAACAAAGAGTAGGCACACTCGCGTATCTGCACCCACGTCACTGTTGACAGTTTTAATTTTGAGGTTGTAAAAGACTTCGTTTATTTAGGAACCAGCATTAACACCGATAACAATGTCAGCCTTGGAATAAAACGTAGAGTCTCTCTTACCAAAAAGTGCTACTTTGGACTATGTAGGCAAATGAGTAGCAAAGTCCTCTGTGGACGAACAAAACTAACGCTCTACAAGGCTCTCATCATGTGCGTCTTAAATTATGGCACAGAAGCTGGGACGATGACAACATCCGAAGAAGCGACGCCTGGAGTGTTTGAGTGAAAGATTCTGCGCAAGAGTTTTGGACCTTTGCATGTTGGCAACGGCGAATATCACAGTCGATGGAACGATGAGCTGTATGAGCTTTACGACAACATAGACATAGCGCAGCGAATAAAGATCCAGCGGCTAAGTTGGCTGGGTCATGTCGTCTGAATGGATACATATGCTCCGGCTTTGAAATTATTCTTTGCAGTACCACCTGGTGTGGGCACGGGAAAAGAGGAAGGCCTCCTCTGCATTGGAAAGATCAGGTGGAGAAAGACTTCGCTTCACTTGGTGTGCCCAATTAGCGCCGGTTAGCACGAGAAAGAAATGACTGGCGCGCTTTGTTAAACTCGGCCAAAATCGCGTAAGCGGTTATTGCGCCAATTAAGAAGGAGAAGAAGAAAAAGGGTATGCTTCTGCGCGTACTTGAGACATAGCAGCTAAAGCAATTACCATCCGCTTGGACGTTCACACACTTAGAAGACATACTTACATACAAACTAACTTTGTGAGAGAGCGATGCACGTTTTTAAAAATTAAACGGAGGTTGGAAACCTTATTTATAGCTTACAATTTGTTTATCTTAATTCTAATTCTTACTGGATATTTCTACCTTAGAATTTTGTTTGTCTTAATTTCGATTAAAGTTTCAAATTTCTTTTTAGAATTTTATGAAGACATTGTAGGAAGGTAAATTAGAGTGAAGTTTTGATATCATAATGTAATCATTACCTCCGACAATATTTCAAAACTTAAAGGAAGAAAACCCATCAAGTGCTGTTGATATAGTGGAGGAGAGAAACGAGATCTTGGGTGCAGAACTGCCTCAGGAAATCCCCGAAAGGCACACTAAAGAACCTCAAGCGGCTAAGCGCCTAGAAAGTATTCAACATTCTCTTTTTCTGCAGGATCTCCACAGCTTCTGCAAGCTGCTGTTCTCCGTATTAGTTTCAATCACCCAATGACCGGTGACCATCGCTATGAGTTTGGAAATTGAATGGCTTGACTATCGGAAAAGATATTAATATCTATTTGAAAAACACTACTAGTTATCGACAGTTTAAAGGAGACTGAAATATTGGCTGATTTAGACAAAAGCCCGCTCTAACTTCAGATTCCATCTGGGATCCATCTGTGAAAACAGAGTTACCTACATATCTCAGTGCATTCTCTCCTTTCCTTCCAATCCAGCCTGCTTGGAAATATAGCCCTAGAAAAACCTCAAAACTCAGTTTGCGGATGGAGAGATCTGTACGAAGTATGGGGAATGAGGGAGATATCTGCGTCAAAATGCTTCCTTGTTCTACAGGAGTTTGCTTCCAGAGGCCAATCTCCTTCAACCTAATAGCGCTCTGAACAGCAATAGTTTGTACTTAAAGATCAACGGGAAGTATGTGCAGAATGACGTTAAAGGCGGGCAGTTATGCTTCTCTACTCTCTCTTATTTAGTTGTGTTATAGCCCTTCCGAAAAAGGCAAGATTAGACAACCATATGTAAAAATTGGCAGAATTACAAAGTTTCACATACAAAGTACGACATCTGGCTTGAGATCCCATTTTTTGGCGAACATAGATTTACAGGCGTAGAAAGCTATACTGTCCTTACTACAGCTTCCAATAGTTGTCAGGTACTAAACCAAGATACTTGACTTCCAACGAGAGCGTAAGGAACTGGTTTTTTAATGTAGGAAGTCTAAAAGGTGGAAGTTCTAGCGAATAGCATCAACTCCGTTTTGTCAGAATTGCCTTTAAGACCGCAACTGGCAGCCCATTCACTGAGTACAGCCAATACTCCTTCCATATGCTAATATCTTTACCCCACCCCTGTTTAAACGAGAACTTCATCAATAGCTTTTAGCCAAATGAGAGGCGAGTGACATATAGGTTTTCCTATCCTAGCCTATTTGGAGCACTGACAATTGACTTGAAATAGTCAACCACTCTCAAACAGCTTCAGTCCTCGGCCAATACGTGACCCCCCGTTCCTGCCTTAGGAATGAGGACCTTGCTGAATCTTTCAAAGTCTTTCACGGATGCAATGTATTCACAGTACACTTTCCAGGAGCTACCTTGGGCAGAGCACCGGACGATTTTACTCTTAATATATATCCCAATTTTTTAATTAATATTTTCATATATTTGTGTAATCTTCAAAAGTAGCAAGGTAAACTCCATTTACAATCATGTCAGTTCTGTGGTTTTCCGAAACTAAAATCCCTCCTTCTTTAATTCCGTCTTTGTTCTTTTCCCGGCTTATCGATTGTTTTTTACAATTTTCGAAATTTACATATTATTTTCTACTTTGCCATTCCACAATTAGGGTTGACCCCACGTGCAAGTGAGTGTAACATAGCAAAGATTTTATCTGCTCTTATGCATTTTCTTTTGAAGCCTAACCAAAATAAGGATCTGTCTACCGAGTCAATGCGGTATAACCTTGCCAGCAATTTAAGCTAAGGTGTTGAGGTACCCGTGCCGAGAGCTGCATGACTGGTAGTGCTTAAATAACCAGTCGTTAACGGTCCCCTCCGATGCCCAGGCAAGGTCAGTTGCATCAAGTGCCTTACTGCGGTATGCCGGCTCTGCCGCGGCGGACCATTTCCTTCCGTGCATACTTGTGGGGCCTAAATTTGAATTATGGAACATAAAACAACAACCACTACGGGAACAAAAAAAACTGAGAGTGTGCTGGGCTCTTGGAAGAGTGCTGGCTTCTAGCCAGGACGCAATGGTCGGACCCAGCAAGTCGAGTGCTCACCATAGCACTCCACTGTTGAAACCCAGCCGTCTACAGCCAATAAACCAACAAACGCAATCCTCTTCTCCAGCGACCTCTTATAGGGATGCCAAAAAGAAAAATAAAAAATCCTCTGGGTCGCTGCTCAAAGCGCGCTACCTGAGAGCCATATTCATTCTGGCTAAGATAGCTAAGAATGAATTAGCCGGTAGACCACATGATCGCGACGCCGAGGACAAGGTCAGATATGACCTTGACCTCCGTAGTTTCGGAGTACAAAACCATGGCCGCTAGGAAAACTTCCGACCTTCAATCACATAAAAATCCTCAGAAGCAACCAGCGGCTAAGCGTAATCGATCGCAAGATGTGAGCGGGCGAGCTGTCAACAAAATTAAAAATTTCTCGACTCAGGAAGTTGAGGGCCCTACAACAAGAGCGGTGGTTGCGCCTGCGAGGGTGGCTTATAGCGAGGTGGCCAGGGATCACCTCCAAGTTGCCCTCGTAGACGCAAAATTCCATAGTTGTAGGGAGGTGCTGGCCAATTGGGGTGCCATTGAGGAACGGCTGTCAGAAATGATCGTCGAATACCTCATGGCAAACCGAGGACAAGTACCTCTTTTCGACTCGGGAGACATCTACCGTGGCTGTAGGGTGATAAAGTGTGCCGATGAGTTCTCCAGGGGTTTTCTGGAAAAGTGCGTTACTGTAGGCAGCAATGCCTGGGATTGGTTCTCACTTAAGCTCATCCCGGCCTCGGAGATTCCAAAAAGACCCAGAGCCCGCATTTGGCTACCGAAGGTCAATCTGGAGGGTCCGAAGATCCTCCAAGGCCTCAAGCTTCAAAACCCTGAGGTTCCCATGGGTAACTGGTCTATGATCATGTTGGAGGAACCTAAAAAAACAGCTCCACGGTACTGCTGCTTATTTCTGAAGAGTCCCTGAAGGTACTCGAGGAAAGGAAGCACAAACTGCGTTTTTGCCTCAGGACAGCCAAACTCAAGATCTTCCCCGCGTCAGGTGCTCCGGATGGCGAACTGGGCGGAATAAGGGAAGTAGCAAATCAGCTCGGCGAGCTTCAGCCGTCTGCGACGGACGCGGAACCCGAAGCCAAGAGCTCCATGAAATCCACGGAGATCAGTCATAAAACAGGCTCAGGTGAGCGTCCTTTAACAGAGAAATGTTAAGGGTTCTTGATATCACTCTCTCGACTAATTCTGCCATTAGGGTTGATAATTGGAAGGTTTCTCAGAGAAATTCCTTTTCGGATCACAGGTTGATCTTTTTCAAAATCAATTTCGCACGGGAAACCATATCTCCCCACAGGAACCTTAAAAGAACTGACTGGTCTCTGTTCAATAGGGGTTTCAATAATAAAATGAACAGGCGAACTTCTTCCTACTCATCCACTGATCAACTGGACAAACAGGTGGAACACTTGCAGCGATCCTATCAGAGGGCCTTCAAAGTGGCTTGTCCAGTATCTTTTAGCAAGAAAGACCTTCCTCCCTGGTGGAGCAAGACGCTGACCGACTTGAAAAAGAAGGTTAGGGAGGGTTTTTCACGAATGCCACCAAACTAAAAACTTTAAAAATTACGGTGTAGTTTTGAATGAATACAAAAAAGCCATTAAGTATGCGAAACGCAACTCCTGGAAGGAGTACTGCGAGTCCATTGAATGCGTGAAGGATTCTGCCAGGCTAAGTAAGATCGTTTCGAGAGACCACTCCTGCAGAACTCTTGTAAAAAGAGAGGACGGGTAGTGGGCGGAATCTGCAGAAGAATCTTTGGCTATCCTGGTGAATAATCACTTTCCGGAGAATTCTAGTACCCCACGCGACATTGTCGACACGAGTCGACAGGTAGGGCTACTCGATGTTTCCCTGGAATCTATTCTGTCAGCTGACAGAATCACGTGGGCAATAAATAGTTTTTCTCCTTTTAAATCTCCTGGTTCTTACGATATCTTGCGTGTGATGCTTCAGAAAACAAGTACCTCGGTGGTTCCTATCCTGCAATAAATCTACTTGCCGTGTATCGCTCTTAATCACGTTCCCGCCAACTGGAAGAAAACGAGGGTTGTTTTCATACCCAAGGCAGGGAGGAGGGGTCACGACTCGGCCAGGGACTTTAGGCCTATAAGTCTTACCTCATTTATTCTAAAAGTGTTTGAAAGATTGTTTGATTATCATTTCCGAGAGCACATCGAATCCAAATTATCTCCAGCGCAACACGCTTACCTCAAAGGAAATCCACGGAATTAGCCTTACACGAGGTCGTAGGGACTGTGGAAAAATCTCTGGAAGGCAAACAATTCATTTTGGCAGCCTTCATAGATATAGAAGGTGCTTTTAATAACATCAGGGCGGAGTCAATTATCACTGCGTTAGATAGACTAGAGGTGAAAAAACCTATCTGTCTCTGGATCTCGTCCCTGCTTGGTTGCAGGGAAATTAATGCTGTCGCAAGAGGGGCTAAAGTCACTAGATTCGTTCACAGGGGGACGCCGTAAGGAGGTGTCCTTTCGCCCCTACTTTGGCTAGTTGCAATTGACGAAGTTCTGATAATGCTAAATAAGGGTGGGGTTAAGGTAGTAGCATACGCCGATGACTTGGTCCTGATGGTATCGGGACCGTTTCCCTCAGTTATGGCTGAGACTTTGGAAAGGTCACTGGCTGTACTCAGTCGCTGGGCTGCCACTTGTGGCCTCCGAGTCAACACTGGCAAACTGGAGCTGGTGCTATTTACCAGAAAATATAAACCTCCACCCTTTCGACTTCCCAAATTAAACAACCCCGTTCTCCCGCTCTCATCGGAAGTTAGGTATCTTGGAGTGATACTTGACTCCAAGCTCCATTGGAAGCTACACATTGAAAATCGGGGAAAGAAGGCCAGTATAGCCTTCTACTAATGCAAATCTATGTTCGGTAAAAAATGGGGACTCAAGCCACTGTGGATGTACAACGCAGTGGTTTTGCCAATTTTAACGTACGGATGCCTGGTTTGGTGGGAAGCTCTTCGAAGGGCTATAATATCACTAAACTGGGGAGGGTGCAAAGGACTACATGCATTGGCATCACCGGAGCATGTAAAACTTGCCCCAGTGCTGCCCTGAATGTCCTTTTTAACGTACTTCGCATCGACTTTTCCGTCATTTCCATCGCAGCTCAAAGTGCAATCACATTAAAGGAGATTGGTCTCTGGAGACAATGTCTCAAGGGACATGGAACCATTTTCGGGCAGTTAACACCGTATTTCTCCGAACTTCGAACAGATCTCTCTATCCGCAAACTAGAGTTTGAGGGTCGTGCTAGAGCAATCTTTCCAAATAGGCAGGATTGGATCGAGGGGAAAATCTGCACCGAAGCTTGCACCTCTGTCTTCACTGACGGTTCCAAGATGGAATTCTGAGTCGGAGCAGGGATTTTCTCTAAATCAGCCAATTTATCTATCTCCTTTAAACTGCCGAACACTGCTAGAGTTTTTCAACCAGAAGTCTTTGCGATCTTGCAGCCATGCAAAATGCTTAAGGAACGCGGGAGCGAGGGAGATATTAACATTTTCTCCGATAGTCAAGCCGCGATTAAGGCTCTGACGACGCCATTACTGATGAGCTTGCCAGGAAGGGGACTGGACTGGCCTCAGAGACCTCCTACCCGGTCATTGGCATCCCCTTGACAGTTGTTAAAGGGGAACTGCACAAATTATTTCTCAGGAAAGCGCAGAAAAGATGGAGCTCCATTTCGATATACGAAGAACTCAGAAAGTTCTTTGGACTCCTCGCCATTCTATTTCCAAACTCGTAGCTGTGTTTACCGGTCACTGGACGATCAACACACACGCGGAAAAATTAGCCTTACTATTTAACCCCCATTGCAGAAGCTGTGGGGACCTTTCAGAGAAGGAGACCGTTGAGCATTTTCCCTGTAAATGTCCGGGTTCGGCAGGTAGAAGACTAAGGTCACTGGGAGCTCCTTTCTTCGACAGCCTGGGGCAGTACGCCAACCTAAATCCAATCAATCTTCTCCATTATATCAACAGCTCTGGTTGGCTGTAGATATCTGCGTGGTGGAGGTCTCATAATGGTATCAAAAGGGCGCTTTAGTGCTAATTGAGGAGTGTCAGGTGCATTTCAACCATTTCACCTACCTACCTACCTTCTACTTTTGCAATTTTATTTTCAATTAACATTTAACCATCTGTTTACGCAATTGCTCTTACCTCATAATACTGGTAGAAATGTATAGAAATGTAAATGCTAGAAATGTACATATAATGAAACATAATTTTTTGATATTTTATGTATATAGTATAACGATTATATCTGTATTTTGTAACATTTTAAGAAGGAAATGACTATTAAATCAGTTACATTCAATTGTCCATGTTCACTTTTAGTTATGCTTTTAATCTGATCCAAATGCTTTTAATCTAATTGTCAGCAACACGTAATATAAAAATCCACTGCGTAAAGTTTCATCATCATCACGGCTGCCGTAGTCGAATGCTCCTCATAAAAATATCTGCCGTTCGGAGTCGGCTTGAAACTGCAGGTCCCTCCAATTGTGGAACAACATAAAGACACACACCACAAATGCGAGGAGAAGCTCGGCCAAACACCCAAAAAGGGTGTACGCGCCAATTATTTATATATAAAGTTTCATCATCACCTCCAAAAACATAACAAATCGCCAAATCGGCTGTAATAAAACTCGAAGAGCAGCGAATCTCCATCATCGAAGAGCTAACATCCGTACTAAAGAGCTCTGAGTAAAGACTCGTGCTAGAAATCGGTGAAATGGTAAATTTAAAACTTTGCATAACCGCGAGAGTGACTGAAGTTGAGAACTCTTGCGCCAAGGTTAATAATCTGCATGAAGAACTGGTTGCTATTCGCGCCTAGCTCACTGCATTACAAAGCAGCGCAGTTGCCACAGACATCGTAACAAACGGTCAGATTGCGAACCGGCAAAGGTAAAACGCCAAATGACAGCAGACAGGCACCACAGCTCTTTTAAATAAATTTTTGCCTTGTACAAGTCCCGCAGAAGATCTCTTAAACTCTCTGATATTGATCAGTCCGGATATGGGAATATATACATATGTGGATGAGAGTTGGCCAAAGGTGTTGCGTGTCGTTTCTCTTTTCAAGCACTGCGATTTGTTGGGCATTTTATGTGGCTTTTTGTTTAACTTCAAAGGGCAATGTCTTCGATATTTTTATTTTTTTTTGCTTTGGTTCTCAATAGCCGCCTTCGTTCCAAATACTGTTTCGAATACTAGGTAGGCAAAGAAGTAGGTTAAAAATATGTTAGCAAAGCATACAAGCAAAATATATGAGTTCAGATACGTTTTTGAACCATCTGTATGAGTTTCCGGGTCTTGGTTCTCTGCGTGACAATTTCTTTTGTGTTGGCAGATATAAACCTTTTCGTTCAGATACTCTTGGGCTTGGTGGTGGTGTGGCCGTCTTTGTTGAATCTAGTTTGACCTGTAGCATTAAATGTACATCAGAGCCTTACAGTTCAATTGAATACCTTTGTGTTGAACTCATGTCTAATCATACAAAAATGCTATTTAATAGGATGTGTTTATAGGACTCGTAAACTTACGATGTATTTATGGTATTTATTGAAAATGTAGCCTAACGAGATTGTAATAACTGGAGATTTTAACCGTGATTTACTTATTGAAAATCAAGTTTCACTGGCAATGCAAAATCTAGATATTTTCCCAGTAAACTCCACACAAACACAAAAATATATTGTAAGGTTTTGCGCTGAACGGACGTGTTTTAATATGCTAGTGTCGTGCTTTGATTTCTTAGTTCAATATTATTCTTTTGCTTTTTTGTCTCAACGTTAAAAAATTAGCATTACCTGAGACAGTGACTCCTGCATTACGCAAAATTAACAAAAAAAATAAAAAATTCAAAAATAATAACGTCTTGTTCGTGTGGCCAAAAGGTTGAAAGGGCTCAGCCGAAAGTGCAGTGCGCGAAGTGTAATGAACTTTTTCATACGCAATGTGTTGGTATCCTACCGGCTGATTTGGAGTTTTTTATGAGCTCGAATAGGAGTTTCTTCTGTATTGTCTCTGCTGCTACTCGGCGTAAATCAATCCGTTCACCCCCTCCACCTCCCATGAATGCCAACTAACGGAACTAACTCAAATGTTCAATCCAATTCATCTAACTCATCAAACATAAATTCTATTGGTTCGCTTAATCAAAGTGATAGTGACAGTGAAACCACCAATAAGCGAGAAGTAACATTAGAATCACTATACAGCATATTGGTTTCTCTTCGATCTGAGAATGCTGGTGTGCATAAAGTAATCAGTGATATTCGTGAGGACAATGATAAACTTTTGAAGAAAACTGAGAATTTGCACTCAGATCTTCTTTCTATGCAGCGAAATCTGTTGGAAAAAGATACTGTGATTTTCTTACTCACAACCTACGCTTATGCATTACTGTTGCACTTGAGAAGTTTGGTAGTGATAATGCTGCAGCTAAAGAAGTAACTGCTGCTAAATGTACCCGCCCACCGTTTTCACTAATTTTTCATGCTGCTCTTTCTTCGCCCGTCGCTACTAGTGATTTACCTTCCTCATCCAATGCTTGGTCAAGTGCTGTTTCACATTCGCACGTTGAGATTTTGGCACCAACAGTTGTTGTCTCCTCTGCTACTCTCTCACCTACTACTGCTGCTAATGCTGATGTTGGAGTTAATGTGCTATTCACTCTAATCTGTCTACACATACATACGCTAAGGTTTCGGCACCAGTCGATGCTGCCTCTAATGCTGCTCTTTTGTCCACTTCATGCTCTGTTCTTTCGCCTGCTGCTGCGGTTTGTAATGCACAGTGGACGACGGTCAATAATAAAGGAAGCAAAAAACATGTAAAAATTTATGCGCCAGTCTTCGCTGCACGTAACACTTCGCGCTCTGTTCATTCGCCTGCTGCTCCGGTTGATAATGCACAGTGGACCACTGTCAATAAGAAACGGAGCAAAAACCAAGTACGAGTAAAACGAACAAATACTTGTAATGATTTGGATGTCGCGGATGGTTACACCTGGCTTCTTTCTCTCCCTCCGTATCTGAAGATGCTATTAAAGACTACGTCTCTAAACATACAGGTACAAATTTACTTTCCTGTTTTAAACTGATTAAAACGGATGTTTCATTAACCAGCATTAAAAGGGTAAACTTTAAGTTGGGACTTCCGGAGCCCTCGTATGAAAAGTTGTTAAGCTCAGAAATCTGGCCAACAAATGTAACAGTGAAGCAGTTTCGGTTTTTGCAAAAGGATTCGCAGCAGCCGACTCCGGCATAACAACATCTTTGAATCTTCCTAGTGGTGGTCTTAAGATTTATTTTCAGAACTTATCCGGCATGCGTACAAAGGCTGATTACGAGGGGTGCCTTTTATTTGGCAGGATTTGGCAACCCTGGTGTTGCAATCTGGCAACTGACAGCTTTATCGCAAAATTTGACATTTTTTGGCTTTTACGGACTCAAAACTTTTTGAAATACCAGCGCTATTTGTGTTGTTTACACTAACTTAAAAGATTCATCTCGGTCCAAAAATGGAATTAAATCGTGAACATTTTCGTGCGATTATTTTTTACAACTTTCGACGAGGATTAACTCAGCAACATTGCATGGATGAACTTAATTCATTTTTTGGCGATGAAGCTCCATCAAGGACCAGTGTTTATCGATGGTATGGTGAATTCAATCGTGGTCGTAGTTCACTCCATGACGAATTTCGTGAAGGTCGTCCAAAATCCGTTGTTGTTCCGAAAACCATTGATGCTGTGCGCGAACTGATATTGCAAGATCGTCATGTGACCTAACGTGAAATTGAGACAATCTTAGGCATTAGTGGGACCAGCATACATTCAATATTGCATAAACATTTGACTGTCAAAAAAATTTGTTCGCGTTGGGTCCCACACAATTTGTCAGTCGCTCAAAAAAAGGCTCGTGTCGATTGGTCGAAGGAAACGCTCAAAAAATACGATCACGGGGCTTCGAGACACGTCTATGACATCGTGACAGGTGATGAATCATGGATTTACGCGTATGAGCCCGAAAGTGAACAGCAGTCGACTGTATGGGTGTTTCAAGATGAGCCAAATCCAACAAAAGTTGTTCGCGCACGAAGCACTTCCAAGCAAATGGTTGCCTGTTTTTTCGGAAAAACTGGACATGTCGCAAACGTACCACTAGAATAACGCAGAACAGTAAATTCTGAGTGGTACTCACCCATTTTTTTGCCAGTTGTCTTCCAAGAAATTAGGAAAACCAATCGCCAAAGACGGATCACTCTTCACCAGGACAATGCGAGCTCTCACACATCGGCTCAAACAACTGCATTTTTGAGCACCCAAAACATCGAATTAATGGGTCATCCTCCGTATAGTCCTGACTTGGCACCGAATGACTTCTTTTTATTCCCGTACGTAAAAAACAAACTGAGAGGTCAACGTTTTTCGATACCTGAAGAAGCGGTTACGGCATTCAGAATGCATGTTTTGGAGGTACCTCATTCAGAGTGGCAAAAGTGCTTCGACAATTGGTTCAAACGCATGCAAAAGTATATAGAGCTTCATGGAGAATATTTTAACCCTTTTTAAGGCAGAGGCGATATATTTACCACCAACAAAAACTTTGATTATCTTTTTATGTAAGTTATCAAAGGAGTCCTAATTTGTTGCACTGGCAACTAAGGAGGTCTGGTTTATTATTATAAGAAAAAAAATGACGTTTGTGTGACATTTTTTTTCTTGGCGCCACTAGCTGTCAAAAATTGCGGTAATTTTGAAAGAAAATTTGCTACTCCGTGAATCTTCATATTTTTTATTTGAAAAGAGGTAAGAAACTGTTTTTTTATTATGTATTTATGTTTATTCTACAAGTTGTTTGCTATACCTTACAAGTTACTATCGTATTTAGATGTGAGAAGACTTTCTACTCGGTGGGAAAAATATTCCCGCTGCCCGTGGCGTGTTATGTACATTTGTTGAACTAGTTCCTTCTTTTCTCAGACTTTCATGAAAAATGCCGCGCTATTTGAATGAAAATGATATTGAGCAGATGTTGGACATGCCCGATGATGGCTCAGAAGACGGATTTGAGTCTGATGAGGCAGAAGAGTTCAACGTGAATACAATGCAACGGTTACTTGAAGCATCTGATGATTCAAGTGACCTTTTACAAAATTCTCCCACTCATTTGAATTCTACACCTAACAGTTGTTCCGAGTCAGGTACATCTACAATAGCACTATGTTCACAATTAGGTAACTCGCAGCCTGTTAGCATATTCTTCCACATATACGATTTATATGGGTCATCGGATCCTGGATTTCGTGTGAATGAAATAGCTGAAGTTATGCCAGTAAAACGCTTCAAGAAAATTTTAGAGACTTTGCATTTGAACGATAATAGTCAACAACCAAGTAGAGAAGATGTAAATTTTGATAAATTGTATAAAATTCGTCCTCTTATATCTTTACTTAGTCAATCATTTCAAAACAATGCCTTCAATTCCTCTTCCCAAAGTATCGATGAGAGCATGATACTATTCAAAGGAAGGTCCAGTTTGAAGCAGTACATGCCGCTAAAGCCCATAGAAAAGGGCTACAAAGTATGGTGCTGTTATGATAGTAGCACAGGGTACTTGTATAACTATGAAATTTATACAGGTAAAACAGGACAAGGAACAGAAGAGGGCCTAGGGGCTAATGTCGTAAAGAAATTGTCAAGTAAATTAGCACAAGAAGATTTCAAATCTCATGTTACATTCGATAATATTTTTTGCGATTTTTCTCTCATGCAGTACTTGCATGAAAAAAATATTTATGCCACTGGAACAGTAAGAAGAAATAGAGCAATTTTACCTAACATATTATAATAAAAAATAACACAAAAAGAAACGGCAGAAACCAAAGCCTAAAGTTGAAAAAAGGTGAATTCAAGTGGAGAACTAAACAAGATGTAGCATTTACTGTGTGGCAAGATACTAAAGAGGTTTTATTGTTGACAACTGCATTTCATCCTAAAGTGGAAGTAACAACTGTACAAAGAACGCAAAAAAATGGCACCAGGGAAGCTGTAAGTTGTCCTATGGTTGTGAAAGAATACACCAAAAGAATGGGCGGTGTCGACCGTTTTGACCAAGTGAAGGGGACGTATGCTGTCGGAAGGAGAGGTAAACGCTAGTGGTTTCGGATATTCTACTTCTTGGGTGACGCAAGTTTGACAAACTCTTTCATTTTATATTCCCTAACGTCGAGAGTAGAACAGCTTACCAACTTAGAGTTTTGGGTGGCTGTTGCCAGAGGATTGATTAGTGGCTATAGCAGCAGAAAAAGAAAATCAAGCTTGCCTACATATATCTGCAAGAAATCACGCATAGCATGCCCAGAGGTATATCAAAAAACTGTAAATGCTGTACCTGAAGAACTGTAAACTTGTAAACGTAGGTGACCATATGCCAGCAGAGTTGGAGACTTACCGACGCTGTAAATTGTGCAGCACAAAGGTCAAAGATAAGCGTAGCAAAATAAAATGCAGCAAGTGTAATGTCCCTCTTTGCATCACGCCTTGTTTTGCACAATTTCATAGAAAATAATGAAATAATAAACATTTGACTGTCAAACAAATTTGTTCGCGTTGGGTCCCACACAATTATTCAGTCGCTCAAAAAAAGGCTCGTGTCGATTGGTCGAAGGAAATGCTCAAAAAATACGATCACGGGGCTTCGAGACACGTCTATGACATCGTGACAGGTGATGAATCATGGATTTACGCGTATGAGCCCGAAAGTGGACAGCAGTCGACTGTATGGGTGTTTCAAGATGAGCCAAATCCAACAAAAGTTGTTCGCGCACGAAGCACTTCCAAGCAAATGGTTGCCTGTTTTTTCGGAAAAACTGGACATGTCGCAAACGTACCACTAGAATAACGCAGAACAGTAAATTCTGAGTGGTACACACCCATTTTTTTGCCAGTTGTCTTCCAAGAAATTAGGAAAACCAATCGCCAAAGACGGATCACTCTTCACCAGGACAATGCGAGCTCTCACACATCGGCTCAAACAACTGCATTTTTGAGCACCCAAAACATCGAATTAATGGGTCATCCTCCGTATAGTCCTGACTTGGCACCGAATGACTTCTTTTTATTCCCGTACGTAAAAAACAAACTGAGAGGTCAACGTTTTTCGATACCTGAAGAAGCGGTTGCGGCATTCAGAATGCATGTTTTGGAGGTACCTCATTCAGAGTGGCAAAAGTGCTTCGACAATTGGTTCAAACGCATGCAACAGTATATAGAGCTTCATGGAGAATATTTTAAAAAACAATAAAGTGATTTTCGATGATTAAAATTTGTTTTTGTTCTCTAATCCCGAAATATAAATGGCACCCCTCGTATGCACATTCCCTTAGTGCGCAGTTAAGTTACGACATCTTCGTTCTTGTTGAGACTTGGCTAAATATAAGTTTCTACGACAGTGAATTCTTCGACCCGAACTTATTTAACGTTTTTCGCAAAGACAGGGATGCTGCAAAAACAGGGTGCTTGCGCGGGGGGGGCGTTCTTGTTGCTATCAAGTGTCACTTAAACGCATTTTTGTGCCCCCTCATGAACGGAGACTCTCTGTTGGATCAGATCTGCGTATGCATAAGTTGTCCCAATTCACAAGGCTCTATATATTTACTTGCCTCGTATTTGCCGCCTGAAAGTTCATATGAGCTGTATAAAGCGCATGTTGATAACATAGTATATCTAGTCTTAAATAATCTAAATGACAATAATTTACATATGTGTATTAGGTGATTTGAACTTAAGTAAGATAAATTGGTGTACTAGTGTCTCTAACTCTATTCTCACACCAAATAATGTTACTGCAAATCATGAGTTATATTTTATTGAAAATATTCTCAGTCTTAAATTATTTCAAATTAATAATTTTTTTAATTCTCTGAATAGACCTTATATTTGTAAGTGATAACATAAACTACAAGATCAATGAATGTTTGAATCCCATAACTCCTAAAGATAAGCATCATTTACCCTTAGTTGCCAAACTCGACTTTTACTGTTTTGCCACTATTCGGTCTGGTGCCAGGTTATCATTCAATTATTCATTATGCGATTTTACCAATGTCAATGACTTATTACTGGACATTAATTGGGATAATTTATTTGCTGAACTTGATGCATCTAGTAGTTTTTCTGCCTTTACGTCCATCTTGTCTAATCTCTGCTTAGATAACATTCCGCTCAGAAAAAAAGCCTTATAAATTACCCTGGTATTCTAAGACTTTGAAAAAGCTTAAAAATCTTAAAAATAATTATTTCAAGAAGTTTAAATCTACGAAGAATCATTTGAATTTCGTTAAATATAAGCGAACGTTAAAGGATTTCAACGATTTAAATAAATCTCTCTATAATAGCTATATTAACAACATGGAGTTAAACATTAAAGCAAATCCCAAAATCTTCTGGAAATACATAAAAACTAGAAGGAGTGGTGCCAGTGATCCCACTGGTATGTTGTTCGATAATAGTCAAGCGTGAAGCCCAAGTGAAGCGGCAAACTTATTTGCTGAGTTTTTTTAAATCCAATTTTGTTGACGAAAAACTTGATCCTTCGTCCGACTTTTTTTCTAACTTAGTTTATGCCCTGAACTTTGGAGGTCTTTTCCTCTCTCATGAGGATATTAGTAAAGCTTTAGTTAAGTTGGAGCTGGCGAAAATCCTCCACTGAACCCTCCCCGAGGGTGCCAGCTAGTAATAAGTACCACAGTTTTCCTATTTTTTCAGGAGGTACTTAGCTAAGTTAAGGGTACTATAGGTAGGGTTCCATACTCCTCAATAGTACAGCACTACTCAAAGTACTTTTAACGTGGTCGGGGGTGAAGGGCTGGATAAAGGTGTGATGCGACCCGTGCCGAGAATCTGTCAGGCTTGGGGCCCTTCTAATAAATAACCAAGTCCGGAACGGAGCTTACGGATAACTGGCGCCCTCCGTAATAACTAGCCTTACCCGTGTAGCTCGGAGCTATGCATGGTCGGACATCCTTTCTCCGACACTCGTGGGTCCAAAAATGTAAAGAGGCTATCATAAAACAAACAAAAAAAAGGAGATCGGTCCTCCTTCTAATAGACCGACAGGAACAAACAGTTCCGCAATAAGAGCAATGGTCGCACCGAGCTCAAAGAAAACGCCATCCATCGCCTTAATAAGTCGATCGAAACATACAGCGACAGCGACAGCCTCAGCGAAAGTGAGGCAGTTGACACACAATCAGAACTGGACACAGGCCCAAGTACAAGTAGGGGCGCACTAGCCCGGCAGTCAACTGCGATTCAGCCCCCAAAAATGGTCCCGACCGGAAGCACTGCTACTGCTAGCTCCGGTACCGAAGGATGGACGCTTGTGAGGTCGGTAGACCCAGCGAAAGCGAGCTACCAGGATCGCAGAAACGCAGGAGGGTGCACGAAACTCACTCAAAGGAAGGTGAAATGTCACAGGAGTTGAAAGAGCGGAAGCGATCATTCCTGATTTCAACCCCGACTTCAAACCAATACAATCGGCTCCAAAACGACAACGGTCCTTGGAGGATAATAAGCAAAGCGCAAAAAGGCACAAATCAATAGGCGTGACGCCCAGAAGATCATTTGCGGTGGTTGAAAAAGACCGCTTTATCATAGGAGTCCTGGACGAGAACCATCGTGAAGGTATGATCCCCAAGGCCCAATGGAAATGGATCGAAGCCGAGCTAACGAAACTGGCACTGGAGGTTATTCTGGAGAACCCCGGCCCCCCGCCTGCGTGCGAAGACTTATGCTGGCACCAAGGCCAGATAAAAATAATAGCGTGCGACGATGAGAGATCGGTTCAGCTGTATAAAGAGGCCATCTCCAAAGTCGGCGAAGTGTACCCAAATGCCAAGCTAGTGGTCGTGGACAGGAAGGATATTCCGTCCAGGCCGCGAGCAAGGGTTTGGTTACCTTCAACCGTCGAAGACCCGGAAGAGATTATGAAGCTCATTCGGGTCTTCAATCCGGATATCCCAACGCAGGAGTGGAGGTATGTCAAAACACTCACCAACAAAAACAGCGCGGAAGAATCGAAAGAAAAAAAGCGCGCCACCATGCAGGCTCTCCTGCTCCTCACAGAAAATTCAATTGAACCGTTAGCGAAATGCAATGGGCAATTGAGATACGGTTTTGTAAAGGTGAAGCTTCACATTTATAAAACCGACGCGGATGCAATTGAGTTCCTCACCACGAAGGAAAGTGTAAAGCCCATGAGCGAACTAGAACCCATGAGCGAAACTGAGCCAATGAGCGAAGACGACCATCCCACCGAAGAAGAATACGCCTCTTCAGGCTCAGAAATGGGCTTAGGGAGGTTGTACTTCGAACGGGAGGGTAAGTATTCCGTACAACAGCGTAAGTATTCCGAAAGGGAACTTTTATGCGAAAACAAAGAAGACCCAGACATAACGCTAACAGCTGATGCATCTTCTGCAGATAAACCTACATCATTGTAAGGAAGCCTGCCTTGCCCTCCTGGATCATCTGGCAGAGGATCAGCTGGATGTAGTCCTCATCCAGGAACCCTGGGTACGGAATGGCGAAACCTGCGGTCTGAGGACATCAGGTTTTAAAGTATACAAGACCAATTGTGAAGGTAGTAAAAGAGCATGCATAATTGCAAAAGCACATCTTAACATATTTATGATTCAACATTTCAGTAACGCAAATACTGCGACGGTTAGCTGGGAAGTGAGCGGAAGCAACATTTGGCTAACCTCGTTCTATTTTGCTGGAGACGACACAGGTCCACTGCCGTCGCCGCTAATAAGAAGCCTTGTGGAAGACTGCAAAGCACACAACCGCAAACTAGTCCTAGGAGGTGATGCCAATGCCCACCATACCGTATGGGGGAGCTCGGATACAAACGAACGAGGTGAGTCTCTCTGTAATTATATTATACTAGCGAACCCTCGCCCGCTTCGCTAGGCGATAAATTCAATGATTTGCTGAAAGAGTATAAAATTAATACGAAACAAAGCAAATTCTTTGATCCAATTTCATTCGAACTTTATTGTAACACTTTTTGGTAGACAACGTTTTTGGGTTTTCCATCTTTCGCGTAAATGAATCATGACGATGGTTTGCCTACTCGTGAGCAATCTACATACAATTGACCATGAGAAAAAATTGGGTATTCTAAATTAATACCGCACATTTGTAGAGACTGTCCTTGCGCCTTATTAATTGTCATAGCGAAGGCAAGGCGAATAGGGAACTGCAAACGTTTGAACTCGAATGGTAAATCCGTCGGAATCAGTGGGATTCTGGATATCAAAACGTCTTCTCTTTTATACTTGCCTTTCAAAATTGTTGCTTCAATAACGTTACCCATTAGCTTCTTCACAGCGAATGTTGCGCAGCATAATAATCAGTGCTCCAATTTTTAATCGTAAATTATGATGTGGTAGGCCTGGCAAATCGAGTGAGTTTAAGAATTCAGTTGGATAATTTACGACATCATCTTGATCAGTAATAGTGTCCATTGACTTATAGTACTTATATGCAACTATGTCACCAGGTATTTGATCCAAAATATCATTGACGTCCTTATTTTTCCCAGCTAAAATTGCTCTTTCGCTGAGCCAATCATGGTTTTTGTAATGTTGAACTATGTTTGGAAATACACTCTGATCAATGCCTCTTTAGATGGTGCAAAAGTGCAGAAATTGTTAGGCAATGTAATCATTCCTGTTGGATCGACAGACATTTGGCCATTTCCGATTTTCAGTAATTGGTGTGAAAATTCAGCTGCTGACGGATCGTTCTGTAGTTGAACACGTACGTTTGTAGCAAGTGTAAGCGTGTTGATATGTCTCCATAAATACGATGATTTTAAGCATGCATTGATGTCATCTGCAGCCGTAGATTTTGGGATCACAGGTAATGTTTGCCTGAAATCTCCAGCCAATAAAATCATGGCACCTCCAAAGACTGTTTGGCTTCCTCGTAGATCTTTCAAAGTTCTATCAAGTGCTTCCAATGGTTTCTTGTGTGCCATAGTACACTCGTCCCATACGATGAGCTTACATACTTTAGAACTTTTGCCATTTCAGATGTTTTCGAAATATTACATGTTGGTGTTTCATTTACCTGCATATGCAAAGGCAACTTTAATGCAGAATGTGCTGTGCGACCGCCTTCCAGTAATGTAGCCGCAATTCCGGAAGAAGCGAGTGCCAATGCAACGTTATTATCTGATCGAATTGTTGCAAATATCAATGAAATCAAAAAGGTTTTTCCTGTTCCCCCAGGAGCATCCAAGAAAAACAATCCATCAGTTTCATGGCTAACATTATTCATGATTGTATCATAAACATGTTGTTGTCTATGTTTACGCTCCGTCGAAAAAGATTTGCAACTTAGCAATACGACACAAATCGTTTCACAATAACGAAAAATTCGCATATTTATTCAAAAAAAATTGTACATATAAAATGAATGTTAATTCGAAACTTAATCTTAGAATCGAGCAAGTTCTGCGGCAATTTTCACTATAAACACAATTTGTACAATATTTTGATTTTTTTTTTTTTTATATGAAGAAAATATTACAATAAAAAAAAATTTTGGTTTGGTAAAAACCTTCCCCTAGTGGATCCCTCTAATATGAAAACAGAAGAGGGTTCTGAATGAACACTCTTACTCCGATCATCGCTACATAGAAATAAAATTTTGGGGGAAACAACTCACGGGCCCCGCCCGCCAGCAGGAACTTGAAAAAGACCAACTGGCATATATATACGGGAACTTAAGGAAAGGCTTCCAAATTCCCAAAATATTACTATTGAAGACAGAGAATCACTGAACGAACACGTTCAAATCCTTACGGAGGTCTGTAGAACTGCGCTAAACACGGCTTGCCCTTTAATTAAGTATAAGGGGAAGAAAAAGCCGCCCTGGTGGTCAGAAGACCTGACTACACTAAGAAACGACAGCAGAAGACAGTTTAATAGAGCGAAAGCGACACGAGAGTAAAGACTGGGACTGCTATTACAGTAAGCTAAAAATTTACAAAAAAGAAGTTAGGAAAGCGAAAAGGTCTGGTTGGAGAACGTTCTGTGGAGAAATCGAAGGAACCACAGAGGTTTCTCGACTGCGTAAAATCCTTTCAAAAACCACTATTCCACCGGATAGCTCCAAAAACCGGACAGGAGTTGGACTCTTCGAGTGACGAAACTCTGAAGTTGCTAGTGGACACACACTTTCCCAGCAACGAATCATCTAACGTATTAATCAACAATAGTACAGAAAGACCAAACTCTGACATTGAAGAAATAATCACTGAAACTAGGATAACCTGGGCAGTGAACACGTTCAAACCATTTAAATCACCGGGCCCAGGTGGATTATTCCCGGCCCAAATACAACATTCACTCAACTACATCATGGAGTGGTTGACGGCCATATTTAAGGCTGTTCTGAAACTTAAAAGTGTCCCATCAGTATGGAAAGAGGTAAAAGTGGTCTTTATTCCTAAAGCGGGAAAAAGTTCACACACGACACCTAAGGATTTCAGGCCAATTAGCCTATCCTCCTTTCTGCTAAAAATATTAGAAGAGCATATTAGGGCAAACATCAGCCCTAATAAGCTCAGTATCTCACAACATGCGTACTGTAAAGGGTAATCTACTGAAACAGCACTTAACTCACTTGTTATAGAAATCGAGAAGTCAATGTATAATAAAGAATTCACACTGGTAGCCTTTCTAGATATCGAGGGCGCGTTCAACAACATCCTACCGGATACCATAATAAAGGCACTGGCGGATTTCGGGATCTCTGGCGCTCTGGTAGAGTTCATCAAAAACATGCTCTTGAGCAGATTTGTGATCGCAACCCTAGGGGCCTCAGAGATCAAGGAAAAAGATAGCAGAGGAACACCTCAAGGCGGTGTGCTGTCCCCTCTCCTATGGGTGCTGGCACTAAACTCATTGCCAAAGAGCCTAGAGGAGAGAGGACAATACGTCGTAGCATATGCGGACGATGTTGCAATGGTAGTAAGAGGGAAATTTCCCAATACACTTAGAGAAGTCATGCAAGATTTACTAAACATGGTTGAAAACTGGTCAAAAGCAAATATAGCTCCTCTGACTCTAGGTGGAACGGCACTGTAATTTAGTGATGAGGCCCGCTACTTAGGCCTAATACTAGACCGAAAGCTAACTTGGAAGGCAAATGTCGAAGATAGAGTAAAAAGGGCGACAATAGCACTATACTCTTGTAAACAGCTGATAGGACTAAGTTGGGGTTTCTCCCCATCTATTGTATACTGGATTTACACGGCAATTGTCAGACCAATCCTAACATACGGCATATTAGTATGGTGGCCAGCTCTAGATAAATTATACATTAAAAGAACCATGGCACACGTACAAAGAATGGCCAGTCTTTGCATCTGCGGGGCCCTCAGAACCACACCCACAGATGCACTAAATATTATGCTTAACATTTTACCAATAGAGCAATACGGTAAGCAAACAGCTGCCAAAGCAACTCTCCGACTAAGAGAAATCGGCCTACTCAGAACGAACCAAAGAGGACACTCCTCAATTTTAGAACAATTCCCCTGCATTCCCAGCACAACGGATTTCTGTAGGACCAAGGACATCAATTTTAATAAATCCTTTGCCACAGTATTTCCTTCCAAAGAGGAATGGGATAACGGGCTCATTGTTAAGATAAATGACTTAAACATCTACACAGATGGCTCAAAACTGGACAACCAACTAGGTGGAGGGGTCTACTCCGACAAACTCGGAGTATACCAATCATTTCGCTTACCTGATCATTGCAGTGTATTTCAGGCGGAAGTCACTGCCATAAAAGAGGGACTTAAAGAAATAAAAACGAGAGAATTATCCACAAATGAAGTCTTCATTTACTCGGACAGTCAAGCGGCAATAAAAGCGCTGGAATCAAAAACGCACTCGTCAAAAACAGTTCTAGAATGTTTTAAACTACTAGATGACGTATCTAAGTGCTACAAGGTGCACCTTATCTGGGTACCAGGCCACAGGAACATTGCAGGAAACTGTAAGGCGGATGAACTTGCAAGAACCGGTACAACGCTCGATCTCGAACCGGATAAGGCGCTGATACCCATGCCAATAGCCACTTGTAAATTACTTATAGACAGGGAAACCACCAAAAAGGTAAATACAATCTGGCAAAACCTCACAACATGCAAACTAAGCAGACAGACATGGCCGAACTGGAACAGCGATCGATCGAAGATCTTGCTAAGATTCAACAGAGAATCTATAAGAAAAATGATAGGTGTTTTAACTGGTCATTGTTTAATAGGCAGCCACGCTAGAAGGTTAGGACTCCCGTACTTCGATTTCTGAAGCTGTCTTAATACAGAAGAAGAGGAAACAGTCAGACACCATTTATGTGAGGGTGAAAGCCTAGCTATGAGAAGGCTGCGCACTCTTGATACAGCATTTCTAACCGATGTAGCGGATATAGCCCATCTAGAACTAACGAGGCTCTGCTCGTTTATTAAAGCCACCGGATGGTTTGAAAAGGAACACGTAGAGTAAGGATAAGCTCCAGTTGTATCACAATGGACCTGCGGAAGGTCTAAGTGTGTCTTATGACAACCACCCTACCTACCTACCTAATTAAGTTAAATTCATCCTCTCAAACTAATGCTGATGGACTTTCAGCAGTTTTGATAAAAAGTTGTCCGGCCTTCGTCTATCCCCTGAAAATTATTTTCAACAAATCTTTATCGTCGGGGTATTTCATTGACGCATGGAAGCTCTCTTTCATTACGCCCTTCTTTAAGAGTGGCAATAAAAATGGCGTTAGAAATTATAGGCCTATCTCTAAGCTGTCAACTATTTCCAAAATTTTTGAGCACGCGGTCTATGCAAAGCTGAGTTTTGCGGTTAAAACACTAATTTGCCCTAATCAGCATGGGTTTATTGCTAACAGATCTACAGTATCTAATCTGGCTGTTTTTAGAGAATACTGCATTGATTCTTACGCAGCTGGCTTCCAGGTCGATTGTATTTACCCCGACTTTTCGAAAGCCTTCGATAAAGTTTCTCATAGAATCTTAGTTAAAAAATTAGCTTGTTTTGGCTTTCATTCAGCATTTCTGCAATGGATAAACTCTTATTCGAGCAATAGACGTTGTGTTGTAATAATTGATGGTATTTCATCTACCCGCTTTGTTGCCTTCTTTGGTGTTTCGCAAGGAAATATCTTGTGACCGCTTTTACCTATTTGTGTTATTTATTAATGACATCAAAAGTTGTTTCTCATATGCTATATTTTTGCTTTATGCTGATGACCTTAAGATCTTCTCAGCGATGAAGACTTAAGAGGATGCCATTAAACTGCAAGCCGATATGAATAGGCTTTACTTGTGGTGCCAGAATTCACGACTTTCGCTGAACTTATCCAGGTGCTTTCAAATATTTTATTCGAAAACATCTAACATTTTGTGCACTAAGTACAGTATCTCGACATGTGTCCTGCAGTGTGTTAGTGAGTGTAAGGACCTTGGCGTTATCTTTGACAACAAATTCTCTTTTAATAACCATGTAAATTATATTACTTCAAATCTTTTTCGATGTTGGGCTTCGTCAGACGGATCGCCACTAACTTCTCTGATCCCTACACTATTAAGGGGGGAAGCTGGTCTAGAATTTCGAAAAAATCGAAAAATTTTTTTTTGTCTTAAAAGGTGCTTTAGGGTCTTAGAAATAATATACCAAATGAGGGATGCCAGCAAAAATGTCTAAATGCCCAAATGTTTCATTCGACGGCAGTGCCTCGCAGGTATGCCCCGAACGCTACTTACAACTTTAAACGCGTTTTTCTCGAAATCACTTTTTTTAAACTGGCCGAAGACATAACTCGAACAAATCTTTACCGATTCTTACGAAATTTTGACAATACATTCGAAATACCTTTCTCCGGAGACGTACGTAGGATTTTTTATTTATATTACATAGTTTTTTTTTAATCAACAATTTTATGTCGTTCTTTATAGTGAATATTGTAACTTTTTGTTCAAACGTGCACCATTTCGCGAAAAAACAAAATATCGAAAAAATCCTACGTACGTCTCTTTCTGTTGTTATATAGAAACTAAAAAAATTTTATTTTTTGATCCAGGACAAAAATTAAGGAGTTTACGTCTTCGGCAATGGATCCACTAGAAAAAAAGGCGCCTTAGGAGAACTGCTGGACAGCGGCCATTTTGAAATTAATTCAGACGAAAAATTTTGTATTTGTACCATGAAAGCTATATTATTAAACCTATTTCACAGATTTTCGATTGATTCCTTTGTTGAGTCAAAATAAATTCATAAAATATGCCCATTTTTTGCGCTCTAGACCAGCTTCCCCCCTTAAGTTACTCTATACATCTTTTGTTAGATCCCATTTAGAATATGCTATCAATAGAATCGAACGTGTGCAAAAAATATTTCTTAAATATGCCCTTCGGTCTCTGTATTTTATTGATCCCATGCCATCATATTCTGCTGATCTCATGCTTTTAAGTCTCAAGTCCTTAGAAATTCGTAGGTATATACTGTGTCTGTCTTTTACTCATAATATTATTACTGGAGCAACTGATTGTCCCTACTTGTTGGAAAGGACTCGATTTAATACTCCCCAGCGTTCTCTTAGGAACTTCTACCCTTTTTTGTGGGGAAACTTTAAAACTAAGTATGCTAGTAATGCTCCCCTTACTCGTGCTTTACGGGAATTAAATTCCGTTCAAATTGATGTTGTTCTCGATTTTTCGCTTTCAAGAGCAGCATTTTTAAATCTCCTGAATTCTATATTATAGTTGTTTGTAAATACATGTATATCTGTAGTTTAGTCTAAGCAACTTTTATATCATAGTCTGTAAGGATTGTAATTCATAGACTTAAATAAATAAAATAAATAAATAAACTCCTACACATTTCACACAAACAAGCAGCACGTTCTTGAACATATATATATATATTTATATATATTTTCTTTTTTTTTTATATATAATATCTCCCCTTTATTTATTACAGTGTGTTATATATTAACAATATGTATTTTTTGTATTGTACAATTAGGGTCTATTATGTTCTTTTACCACTGTAAGAAGAACCTGTTATTATTATTATTGTTTTTTGTGATTACACTGTAAATCTTATAGTTAGATCAGTCGGTGTGAGTCGCTTTAATCTTCGTTTGATAATTTCTGCCGGTGCTATTTTACGCATTTCTTCGTTTTGGTGGACTGACAGCCGATGTATATGCTTAGTGCTACATTTTGTGATTGTTTCTTGGATAGTGTCTACGTTTAAGTCACGATGTATGGCTTCATTGGAAATAAACCAACCAGCATTCGTTATATTTCTTTATATTTTGGATTGTGTTCGCTGTATGAGTTGAATATTTGTGTTTTTAGCCGTTCCCCATATTTCTATTCCGTAATTCCAGATAGGAGGAATAATTGTTTTGCATATACTCACCTTATTATAAAGTGATAGGTTCGATGCTCGTCCGATTAGCCAACTTAATTGCCGGCACTTATCCTTGATTTGATTTCTTTTGTTAATGATATGCTGCTTCCATGTTAGTTTTTCGTCAATAGTTATTCCAAGATATTTTGCTGCTGGGCAGATTTTTACTATGTTGTTTTTTAAGGTAAGATTATATTTTGATGTCTTTTTGCTTGTATATATAACTTGTATAGTTTTGTCTTTATTAACTTCTATACCCCATTCGTCAAACCAATCTACTGTATTGTGATTGTAAGTGATACATCGAAAATTTTAATCTTCAACCAGCTCCCATCTAAACTTTTTCTAAGCTTGTAGTAGTAGTAGTTGCCTGATCTCCCATCGGGCGCGTCCCAGGTAGTGGATAGGGAAGCCCTGGCATCACACGAGTGGCCTTCCCTGATGGGGTGGGTTCAACACTCGTATGATGACTCAAAGTTGGCATAGAATCCGGGTGCCATCCGCGAACCAAACTGGGTAGGGAGGAGTCCCGAACAAAAACCATCCTTGGTAATGGACAACACACAGGATATTACTCCAGGTGGAGTCCACACAAGTGGCAATCCACCCGCTTCGGCGGCAGGGGCATGGATTCTGAAGGCCCTAACCATTACCCAAGTCTCTCAGCCCTACGAGCGAGAGCGCATCCTGGAGGGGATGGGGGTTGCTATCGCAATCTCCCCTCCTTCAGAGTCTGAGAAACGTTTCCTGGTCCGGAGGGCCTGAGTTGTGAGGTCTCTTCGGTGGCTGCACGACCTGCCAAAGAAGCAGGGAAATCGAAGAACGTGGCAAATAGGGAGAGAAGAAAGCGGCGGGCAAGGCGCATGCGGGAGAAATCCTCATGTGGCTCTGCCGGCCCTTCTGCGTCTGTGTCTTCCAAAAGACCTCGGTCAGCGGAAGTGACACCCACGGAAGCTACCGAATCCTCGGTGGCCACGGGCGCTCCCACGTTGTCTCGCTCTCGAGGTAACCGGAGAAGGACGGTGGCTGAAAGCAGTACACCTCCCTGCCCTGCGGCTGCCGCCAATGGCCGAGCCACGACCCCCCAAGGAACGAGCGCGGTCTTGGCGCGAGTCAATGTGGCGGGAAAAGGTTCTGCTGAGCGACGTCTCTATCGGCGCCTCGACAAAATGTCCAGCACAGCTGTCTGCCCGGCGAAATCTGCGTCAGTGGAGGAAGGGGAGCTGGACCCTCGCCCAAGCACATCCAAGGGTGCGGCCACGTCATCCTATAGCGAGAAGGCTGCTGGCCCACGACCTGTGGCTGTGATTGGTAAACTGGGCTGCCTACAGCGGATGCCCTATCCTGTCTACGTGCCCAGAATCCAGGCATCAACACGAGGCTTTGGCGAGTCCTCTCGTACACTAAGAGCAAAAACCGGGATGGAAAGGAAGGGGCTGCTCTGGTTGTGTGAGTGGATGAAGCCAGTGTTGATGTCATGGGCTCACGGTACGGAAACCGTCTAAGTCTCTTCTTTGGGACGGTCAGCTTTCACGTCTTTCCCAAATGATTGGCTCGGACGGTTCCTTTAGCTACCGTCCCTTGACGGTGACGCAGATTAGCTTGCAGCATTCCAAAGCCGCTGCACTAGTAAGTAGAAGGCTTACCCAGCTGCACACATCGCCCCACATAACAACAGTGCAAAAGCCCTGGGTCTTTAGGGGCCGTCACTGAGGCTTAAGTGCGTTGAAAGGGGCCACGTTACTATATGACAGGCATTCGAGCAGACCTAGGACCGGTCCTATAGTATCATCCCATCAAACAGTGACGGGTCTTGAGCAATTCTGTTGCCAAGACCTGGTAGCGGCTGAGTTGTGTTACAGAGGTAGACGCGGATGGTCGAAGTTTGCAATTGCATCTGCTTTTTTTCCTTACGATGCTCTGGAAGGGCCACCCCCCGGGAAGGTCACTAGTCTCGTGAGGTTCTGTGAACGGCGCAATCTGGGTCTCATCCTATGTTGCGATGCTAATGCCCAGCATACACTCTGGGGCAGCAGCAAGTAGTTACAATGGACAGGGCTCTCGCCTATTCGGATTTATCGCGTCTTCTTGCCTAGACATACATAACAAGGGCTCACAGCCAACGTTTGTAACAGCTAGAAGGCAGGAGGTGATTGATATCACCCTATCAAACTCAAAACTTGGGTGGTCAATCAAGAACTGGAGAGTCCTTGCCGAAGATTCGTGCTCGGACCACAGGTATATTGAGTTTCAGTATGGCGAGGAGGCACAAATGCCATTGCCCTCTATAAACCCCCGAAAAACAGACTGGTAGAAGTTGGTTTTTACGCCACCAAGAAAGAAAAGAACAGGCCATTGAGGCGGCTTTTGAGAAACTCAGCGCTGTCCTAACTGATTGTTTTGAGTCAGCCTGTCCAATTCAACCTCTCCCTAACCTGACTCACGTTCCCTGGTGGAATCGAGAGCTTCAGATGTTGAGGCGTGAGTCGAGAAAACTTCTAAACCGGGCCCTCAAACTTAACCTTGCTGAGGACTGGGAGCGATACCGTGATGTTCAGAAGAACTACAAGAGGCTTATTCGGGAATCGAAAAAAGCCTCATATAGGGAATTCTGCAGCGGTATTGAATCTCTGAGTGTCACAGCGAAATTGGTTAGGATCCTGAAAAGGGACCCAACTGCAAAGCTGGGGTCACTTAGGAAATCTGATGGCTCCTTCACGGAGCGGCAAAGTGAGACACTCAGCCTGCTGATGGAATCTCACTTTCCTGGTAATCAGATAAGCGTCAGCCGGCAACAGCCCTTATTGATAGAGGCAGTTGTCAGAGCTGGTACACCTTCTCGTCATGACTGGTTTGTTGCCAGATCTGTGGTGAATGAGGCCGCCATTCCATTGCCATCAAATCTTTTGGCGGCTACAAGTCGCCCGGACCAGATGGCCTATATCCTGTCGTGCTGAAGGAAGGCATCTTTTTAAACATAGAGGGGGCGTTTGATAATGCCACTTTTGACAGTATTAGGCACGGCGTAGACCGGGTGCTGGTAAATTGGATTCGTTCGATGCCCAAAGAATCGTTTCGGTGCGAGCAGAGGAAGATCTGTTGGTGTCATCCGGGGTTAACAGAGGCTGCCCCCAAGGCGGTGTGCTGTCTCCATTGCTCTGGTGAATGGTAATCGATCTCTACTCACCACCTTAAACGATTCAGGGCGATGTTGCTTGTTTAGTAACGGGCCCTTCGCTTATGAACATCTGCAGAAAAGTGCAGAAAACTCTGGATCGGATTTACACTTGGTGCTGTGTGAATGGGCTATCGGAAAATCCCGCCAAGACCAGAAGGAGGAAGCTTGATGGAAGCTAAATGGAGTCACAATCCAGGTATCCAAAGAAATTAAATATCTTGAAGTAATCCTCGATAGTAGGCTCCTATGGAAATCATACGTTGAAACAAAGACATCCAAAGCACTGACAGCTTTCTGGCAGTACAAAGGTGTCTTTGGGAAAACGTGGGGTCTCTCTCCTAGCAAGGTCCTATGGATCTACACGGCTTTGATAAGACCTGTTATCACCTATGCATCAGTGGTCTAGATGAGTGGATCTCTCTAGTGGGTGTCAGGAGGACCATATCGAGACTACAACGCACTGTGGCCATCTGTTGCACCGGAGCATTTCCAACTTCTTCAGGCCCGGCATTAGATGCTATGGTTTACCACCACTTGATGCTTTCATCCAAGGAGAGGCCTTGAAGGCCATCTGTAGGCTGAAACACAATGGGAACTGGTACGGCCTCTGTCCGGCATTGGAACACTGAGAAGGCATGGATGTCGATCCGACGATTCTCTCCATGCCCCTTGCCTCCATGCCATCAAGAGTCGTACTTGAAAAGAGATACAGTGTAGTGCTACCAGAGGCTCAGTTGTGGGAAGACTCAGAAAATGAGCCCGGCAAACACTGTTTTCGCATTTTTACGGATGGCTCCAGGACCCAGCATGGCTCCGGTCCTGGGGTCTACGTGGAATCCAGCGGGACAAAACTGCTCTTTGCTCTTGGAATGCATGCATCTGTGTTTCAAGCGGAGGTGTATGCAGTTAAAGAAGCGATGAACTTGTTGTGGAAAAGCGGTGGAGAGGCAGATCTATATGTGTCTGCAGCGACAGCCTAGCTGCGCTTATGGCCTTAGACAGCCCTTCAACCCCATCAGGGGTAATCAAGTCCTGTAAATCCAAGCTGAACTATGTCGGTAGACATAATAGCCTCATGCTAACATGGGTCCCGGGACACGTGGGTATCCATTTCCTCTGTGAATGCCCTGCCCTATGGAGGGACAGAATGTTAACCCTGGGCAAACCGCTGTTCGAGAGTCTCGAGCAACTGTCTGGCTTAGACGTCAACAAGGTTCCTAAGCCGCACAGACTGGATATAGTCCTGCTGCAAATAACTGTTAAACAATTTGGTAACGAGGATGTGGCAACAAAATGGTGCGGAAGCGCTAGTTGGATTCTGGCTGAATCACCACTCTAACCAACCAACCAACCCATGTCGGTAGACATAATAGCCTGATGCTAACATGGGTCCCGAGACACGTGAGTATCGCGGGTAACGAGACCTCTGACTCCTTAGCTAACATGGGCTCTAAGGCCAACTTCTTTGAATCAGAGCCCGTTTTGCCACTCCCTTCTGCGGTCATCACAGCCACGGTTAGCAAATGGGTCACTACCAACCACAAGCGAGCTTGGCAGGCTGAGAGAGGCTGCAGATGGACTAAACTGATGTTACCTGTCATGTCCGATCGACTGTCGCAAGCCCTTCTGTCATGAAGCAGATGGGAGTGCAGACGGCTGGTTGGACTGATGACGGGCCACTTTCTGTGGGCGAAGCACATGGAAAGGTTGGGTATCTCAGACACTGTACTCTGCCCAGCTTGTGAAGAGGATGATGAGACGGCGGACCACTTCCTGTGTGTCTGCCCCGCCTTCGCTCGAATCATGTTTGAGGTCCTTGGCACTGATGTGTTAAGAAGCGATCATCTTGGCTCCTTGGCACCACAAGATCTACTTCTTCGGAGATCGGGTAGATTTAAAGAAAATGAGAAGGGAATCCAAGTGTAGTACAATGGACTTAATTAATGTCTGAGTGCTGCACTTGCTAGTTTTCCCGACAAAAAAAAAAACACAAAAATAAAAAACACAAACAAAAAAAGAACTGAACGAAAAGTTTGTGCAATTATCCGAATGTAGCAGTAAGGATGGTTCCATATGTAGAAGTCAACGCAAATGGAAAAGTTACTGATCGCCAGCGAGCTAACGTGAGAAGGCGAAACATTCCAGGATAGCTGGTTGTGCGCTGGGTTTGGGACCCGCCAGTTAAAAATCCCCGCAATGAAAAAATCAAAAAAACCTCGGCTGTGAACTTCCTATACTGATGACGACCCCTGCAAACGAACTAAGGACTACCTGGTTGATATTCTCCTGAAAGTAATGGCTGACATCACAGCTAAGAGATGCGATGGACGGGGAAAGGCAAGCAAATCATAGGACCATGCCATGTAAAGGAGCGCAAATTCGCTGTTGGATTTGTTGTGGGAGAGAGACTTCGTCGCCAAGTACTGTCGTTCACTCCGGTGGACGAGCGTCCCGCAATTAAGCATTAAAGCGCGATTTTTTATGATCTCATTTATTTGCGCCCATGCCCGACGGACGAGAAGGACGTTCGAACAAAGATTCCTTCTATGAGCGTGAGCGTCTGGAACGTTCTTATGAACGCTGCCCCAGCCACGGCATAAAAACCGTACTTGGCGACTTCAACGCCTGGGTGGGCAAGGAGGGAATTTTTGGTCCCACAATCGGAAAATTCAGCCTGCACAACGAAGCATCCGGCAACGGACAGTGGCTGATCGACTTCGCCAGGGCCGGAAACATGGTAGTCTTCAGCACCAGATTCCAGCATAAGAAAACACACAAAGCCACCTGTCTAGTAGAAAAACACGAAACTAGACCGATCATGCTGTGATAGATGGAAGACACGCTTCTAGTGTATTAGATGTACGTACGATACGAGGACCCAACATCGACTCGGATCATTACCTTGTTGCAGCCAACCTGAGCACACGCCTCTGTGCAGCAAAACACGTATATCTAACTACGCAAAGAATGTTTGACATCGAAAAGCTGCAACACAACAAACAGCCAGAAGAATTGCCACTCGACTCTCACTCCTGCTCTCTGAGAGTACTGCCCAACAACCGGGCATGCCCGAGCA
This sequence comes from Anastrepha ludens, assembly GCF_028408465.1. Taxonomy (NCBI): domain Eukaryota; kingdom Metazoa; phylum Arthropoda; class Insecta; order Diptera; family Tephritidae; genus Anastrepha; species Anastrepha ludens. The sequence goes on along the minus strand of NC_071503.1, from coordinate 4,495,670 downwards.
ATGGAGCTACATTTCTCGTTCTCCACGTACCGCCACCGGAGAAGAAATCGGATTCCGGCGAGAACGAAAAAAAAATTGGTACGACGAGGAATGTCATGCTGCCTATAGAGCCACGCTGCGAGCCATGGGGAGAGGTCGAATTGACGTGGTGGAATAGCGATACCGCGGCTAAAGAACAACAAAGCCGTGGCCGCCGACGGACTGCCGGCTGATCTATTCAAACATGGCGGCGAGGCGCGGGTAAGGTGCATGCATCAGCTTCTATGCAAAATATGGTCGGATGAAAGCATGCCTTCCGATTGGAATTTAAGTGTGCTCTGCCCAATCCATAAGAAGGGCGATCCAGCAATCTGTGCCAATTACTACGGGATTAGTCTTCTAAGGTTCTAACCAAATATTTACAATACGCTAAATCTGGGAAAAGACCCATGAAAGGAGAATCGACACACACCATCTTTTCGTCGATTTCAAAGCTGCATTCGACAGTACGGAAAGGAGTTATCTGCATGCCGCGATGTCAGAATTTGGTATCCCTGCAAGGCTAATACAGCTTTGCAAGATGACGTTGCTCAACACCAGCAGCGCCATTAGAATTGGGAAGGACCTCTCCGAGCCGTTTGATACCAAACGAGATTTCAGGCAGAGTGACTCGCAGTTGTGTGACTTCTTTAACCTGATGTTGGAGAACATTGTATGGGCCGCAGAACTTTATAGCTCAGGCACAATATTTTATAAGAGCGTACAATTGTTGTAAAAGACTTCGTTTATTTAGAAACCAGCATTAACACCGATAACAATGTCAGCCTTGAAATCCCACGTAGAATCTTTCTTGCCAGCAAGTGCTACTTTGGTGAAGTGACGCTTGGAGTGTTTGAGAGAAAGATTCTGCGTAAGATTTTTGGATTTTTGCACGTTGGCAATGGCGAATATCGCAGTCGATGGAACGATGAGCTGTATGCGCTTTATGACGACATAGACATAGCGCAACGAATAAAGATCCAGTGGCTACGTCGGCTGGGTCATGTCGTCCGAATGGATACAAACGCTTCGGCTCTGAATGTAGTCGATGCGGTACCACATGGTGGTAGCAGAGTAAGAGTATGGCCTCCTTTGCTTTGGAAAATCAGGTGGAGAAAGACTTGGTTTCACTTGGTGTGTCCAATTGGCGCCGGTTAGCACGAAAAAGAAACGACTGGCGCGATTTGTTAAACTCGGCCAAACTCGGGTAGCGGTTATCACGCCAATTAAGAAGAAGAAGCAGTAATATATGTGGTGAAATGTATAGTGAATGTATGAATGAAACAATACCTGATTTTTCCTTCTCTAATATTGATGATTGTGTACATAGTTGTCGAGTCCGCTCTTAGTGTGAAATCTATTGCGATTGGTCTAGATGGCATTCATTATGTAACTTATGTCTTAAATAGCATTTTGATCACGTATGTTGATCCTCAACATTGACAATGGTCGCGTAGCCTTATTAACATTATAAAGCTTTCGGCACTGTCAATCACGAAACTCTAGCTTTGAAACTTAGCACATTGTTTAAATTGTCATCGGCAGCATTACATTCAATAAAATCAGTGACCGCTCGCCAGGGATTTGTGCCGGGGACAATATATCTACCTATTTACCTTTAACTAAAGGTAATGGCGTTGTTACTCACTGATGACGCAACATTGTTTCATTATAAATTTTGTCACTACCGCTTAGTCCACCGCCGAAGTACATCTCATGAAGCAAATTGTTCTCCAAATTTCACCGTATTGAGGCAGTATTCGCAAACTTTTTCATCTTTCTTGCGCCACAATATATGTATGTACGTTGATGATTTGCTTCGTCTTCTTTGCTGTTCAAGTCGATACATCGATACATTTTCTGTATATCAACTAAGAAAACTTATCTGTGTATGCATGGCTTGTTAAATCCGTTAGTTGAGCAATGCTGGTCCTTCGGCGTCATGGCTTGCCGAATTACGATCAAGCGAACAAAAGCAGAAAAAGTTGTGTCAAAAGTTATCTGACCCGACATGATCCACCCAAAATGAGGTTTTGGTCAAAATGTATGTATGTTGATTGAGATAGAGGATGCGGTTTTCCGGTTCCAATATTTGGGCAATCTTATTTGAGCCAATAATGAGGTCAACTCTTTTCGGCTTGTAGTATTTGGTATCGGCGAGAACAAGTCCTAGTAGATGTGCCACAACCTGTGACACAAATTCCATACTGGGCATCTGTACTGTGAGTTGCTTCACAACATAAGTAGACTCAATATGAGCAACAAAGTTTTCGTTGCTTCGTTGGCTTTACCCTTGCGGTGCTCACACTCACCAACGTAAACGTACATTCCGTGTCATCTGACACGATTATACTACTGACTACCCCATGTAAATGAAAACTCACTAACGTTCCGTTACGTAGTATCGTAGATCGTGTATAAATGAAAAATTTTGTATTGTTTCGTAAAAACGTGTCAGGTGATTGCTCTTTGACCTCACAGTGTTGCCAAACCGTACATTTCGAGTCATTTAAAAAATAAACTTGGAAAAAAATTAATTTTTATTAAAATAACTTAAAACCAATGTTGAGTAATGTTATTTATAGATAAATGAACTATTTGCATTTGTTAATTTTTGTCTTTGGTTTATTATAAAGCCTTTTTCAATAGGTGCGCTTCAACTTTTTTCCGATAGGGAGGGCGAACGACGCAATATTTTTTATTTTTCGCTTGTCATTTGTAAACTTCATTAGTATACATTTCATCATGGAACGCTACACACTTGAGCAACGATTGCAAATCGTGCAAATTTTTTATGAAAATAATCGATCTGTTGCTGCTACTTTAATCCAGATTTTTTCCAAAAAATCATCTTCAGTGATGAAGCTCACTTTTGGCTCAATGGCTTTGTCAACAAGCAAAATATGCGTTACTGGGCAGAAAGCAATCCACACGTGATTCATGAGGCACCATTGCATCCCGAAAATATCACTGTTTGGTGCGGTTTACATGCCGGCGGCGTAATTGGCCCATATTTTTTCGTTGACGAGAACGATCGCCACGTTACTGTGAATGGAAATCGATACCGCGACATGATAAACGATTATTTTTGGCCGCAATTGAATAGTATGGACTTAGACGACATGTGGTTTCAACAGGACGGGGCCACAAGCCACACAGCACACGCTACAATTGATTTGTTGAATAGTAAGTTCGATGAGCGCATTATTTCCAGAAATGGACCGGTCGAATGGCCGCCGCGCTCGTGTGATTTGACGCCTCTGGACTAATTTCTTTGGGGTTTTGTGGTCATGCCAAAGAAATCGAATTTCATACTTAAATGTATATGTTCAAACTCGATAATAAAAAAAAAATTAGTTAAAAAAGTCAAACCGTTTGTGTTTTATTCAAAAAAAAAGTTGAAGCGCTCTTACTGAAAAACGCTTTATGTTGAATAATGCTACAAATATGTTCTTATTGTCTGTCATTAGTTCGCTACAAAACGGAAATATTTGTGTAATTACTTCCTTACGTATTTCATGAAAATGTCGCTTTGTGTCTAACTTTCGTATGTATGCGTACTTTGAGTATCTGTCAATACTAGATAGATATTTTTCGTTTTGTATGTAAAATATGTCCATTGGTATTGAGGTTCCTGCTACTTCTGGTGTTGGTGTTTTTCCAATTAAATGTTTATTAAATATTAAAAATGCTCATATTTATTTTCCGTACATATTATAAAATTTTTTACTATTCTTTCTGTGTAATAACAGGACTCCATAATCTCTTTTAAGTTGTTTCTCGCGTTTCTGTGTGCTCTTTTGTGTGCAAAGTTTGCTATTTCTTCTTTCTCTTTATCTATTATTATGTCGTTTAGTTTTATTTGTACGAAGACTTTTGGGTAGGCTTCGAATGTTGCTTTTAAAAGAGGTTGTGTATCACATAGATAATAAGATGGGAAACTTTTTCATTTTGAAAGAGAGCGCGCCCATGAGGACGTTTCAAAACTTGGCAGCACTCACACATTATGGGATTTTGAACAGCTGATAGGCGAAATGGCAGGCTGACAGAAGAAACACGCCAAAAATAGCTGACGAAAACAGTTCGTTTTTGCTTAATGGGGAAATAACGGGTTGAAATGTTTATAATTATTTGTCTTAAACTTAATTCTATTGAAATGTAATAATTTGAATTGAAGTGAGTTTGTAGAATCCAAAGCTCGTTATATCCTTTTCGACTTCTACTTTTAATTAGTCTTATGTACATAATGTAATTTTATTGAAAACTGTGTGTTGGTTTATGTAAATTTGTATATACATACGTAAATATTCTATGTTTGAAAAGCGTAGGTAAGGTAACTGAATTTGTGTTTGAGATATTTTACAAAAGTTAAAGGTAATCTGCTTTAACTTATTCTGTTCGTTGTTTGAGAATTTTTTTTTTTTGTTACCCACTTTCTGTGTTATATTAAAAAATCGCAATAAGTCATGTTTTTAATTATAACTTATTCTTTTCGGGCCCATAACTTTATTATTATTAAATTACTTATGTATATCAGCTTTAAATAATTTCATTTACATATAAATTTTTAAATTTTTTGCTTATTTATGTAAATATTTCATACGGATTGTGCTTATTTTTAGTATATGTAGGTGTTTACGAGTAATATACTATTGGGCAACCGCACACTAAATACTAACCTCAATGGTGGTGTGGAAACTAAAAATTCCCAATTTTTGTTTAAAAAAAATACCCAAATCATGTTTCTACCGGTGGGGCAATATTGGCAAATGGTATAAAAAATGCACATTTTTCAGCGCTCTCACGAGAAAAAGAGTTTCCCATCTAGTCATCTATGGTATATCATGCCATAACTTTAGTTCACTGTGGAATGCTGTCATTATCTTTGGTTTAAGCACTGTCTTGATTATGGTGAGTAAGAATTTAGTGTCTGAAAATGTGATAATAAATCGTTCGTGTTGGGGATATATGGTGGATATGACTAGTTGGTTATAGTCTCCTTTTTTTACAAGAGTTTCAGGGAGTTTAGCAATGCTATTATCATACTTGTCTAATATTCCTGACTTCTGATATTGCTGCCGAGTGTACTGATTCATTGGAGCTGTTGAAGATTTGTCTTGATGGTGCGTCTGCTACAACATTCTCGTGCCCAGGCTTATATTTCAGTGTTGCTCCGTATTCTTCTATTTGTTTTTTCCATCTTTTTTGTTTTGTGTTTGGATTTTTGAGAGATGGAGAAAATTTGTGACTGGTGGCCTTTGTAAATGGTTACGTCTGCCATGCTGTATATATAGTTATGTCATTTGTTGAGTAGATGTGTTCAGTTTGACTAAGTGTCCATGATATGAAGGCAATTGGGTTTTTCCTTGACTCAAGACTGCTCCTATTGCATATTTGCTTGCGTCAGTTGTGAGGTCGAATCCTGAATTGAAGTCTGGCTGATAAAGCTCTAATAGTTCTGTAGTTTATTTTTCAACGTTTCTACCGCTTTAAGTGCTTCTTCATCTACATAGTTCTTTTTTTACTGTTGACCATTTGTTCTTTGAAATGTTGCCATTTTTACAACGTAAATAAATGGTTAAAGGTTTGCGTATTTGTGCAAAATTTTTTACAAATTTTCTATAGTATGAGGCTAGGCCGAAGAATGATCTGAGTTCTTTCAAGATCGTTGGGGTCCACTGTTATTCTTCAATTTTTTATTATGTGTCCTAGGAATTCAGTTTGCTTTTAAAAAAAATCGATTTTTCTTCTGAGATTTTCATTTTGGCTCTGTGTAGGGTTTGTACTATATTGCTGATGTCTTTCACTTGTTGCTCTCCTATCGTATAGTTCAGCTTTTCACTTTTCTGTGTTTTGATACTTTCGCGAAACTTCTGGAATAATTGAGTAGATTCTCTTTAGCTTTCATTTTCTTTAAATTATCTTCTCTTAATATTAAATCGAAATCTTTAATTTCATCTCTTTCGAATAATTCAATTTCATGTCCTATTAGGTTTATTTTTCTTTTGTGTGTTATTATGGAGCTACCATGCAAGGTATTTGTTTTATAGGTTCGCTCAGTAAGATACTTTTAGCATATTCATAATTTTTTTTTACGTAACTACTTGTGGCGCCTGTATCTATTAATGTATTCACGGGCTTACCATCTGGTGCTGTCCTGTGGAGTGTGGGCTGTTGTTGTTGTAGCAGTAATATAAGCCCTGTCAGTGTATATCACCGGTCGTTTTCGTCTAACTCATCTAAAGGTAGGTCCAGGAAACATGCTATTTCGACAGGTTGGGTCCAAAGGGAGGGGGGTCTTAGATGATTTGTTTGGTATGTCGGGGTCAATTCTGGAAAAGTAGGAGTTTAACCTGCTACTATATCCAGAACGTAATTGTGCCAGTGTTACGCGCGTCCCACGAGGAAGCTGGAGCTCTTCATCTGCTGTAGGGGGTGGTTGGACTCCGATTACGGCATTCGGTGGTCTGGAACTTAAGAAGGTGGTGATGGTCTCCCGATGAATGTCGTTTATTGTTTGTTTAAATACTGGACCAGTAGATGCCAGTTCGTTTTGTCCTGGATCTCGTCGACGTAATTGAGGAGGTGTGTCCTGACGTGCCGGGTAGGCGGCTCAGGCTCAAGCAGGTGCCTGCAAGGGTGAAACCTGCGGTAGCACCCTAACAGGAACTGCTTGCTGAGCAGTCTATTGTGCATTTGTGCCGCGATTTGAAGGTGTTGAAGAGGGGACATTATGGGGCAACCCACTGCTGTCCGAATAGCAGTGTTTTGGCAAGTCTGGAATTTTATCCAGTGCGTGTCACTAGTTCCAGGCGACCAGACAGGCGCAGCATAGTTTAGAACCTGCCGGCCAATTGCCTGAAATATCGATAGCGACAATGCATTGTATTTGCCCCAAGTGCTGCCGGTAAGCGATTTGAGGACCTTGTTGTGATATTGCACATTGGTGGAAATTGCGGTTGTGTGCGCAGAGAGAGAGAGCAAACAGTCGAAGGTTACACCAAAAATTTTGAGATTATTAGCAGTCGGAATCGGTGTGTCATCGACTTTTACCTTGAATTGCAGTTTGTCCTTCTTTGTCCAGATGGCAAAGATGGTCGCCGTGGACATTGTGGGGGATTCCTCGCTGTGAAAAAATGAGAAAGGTCGGTGAGGTAGACGTTCGCTTTGGTGCACAGGCCATCAATCTCATTGCCCGACGCCAATATTGTTGTTGAAAATTAAATACCAACAAATTAGTACTCTTTATTTAAATACTTAGAAATATCCGTTATTTAATGAGAGAGAAAATCTCAACTCAGTAAAAATCTAAACTCAAACCTTGTATTATCTTTTATAACGACTTAAAATATAGTAAGAATCTGACCGCCGAGACTGCTCGAACTCGGGGCGAAAATAGCGTGTTTTATTTAATATTTTTTCATATGGTGCCGAAACCAGGGACGACAGTTGTGTAATCAGATTTTTACTAGCGTGCGGTTTGTTTTAAATACTATATACATATATTAGAAGCGAAAAGTCATAGTAAAAACTATAAATTTGAAAGTGAAATTCGTGAGTCCAACGAAAAGCGTGTAGAAATGGAAGCGGTGTATCGGTCTACGTGCCGAGCACAAGTCACTAAATTGTGCAACAGCGTAAGCCAATATTTAAAATCTATAATATTTTATATACTAAACTAGCAGACCATAGTGATCCATCAAGGGTCGAGTCCGAGCTGATTGTATTATTAGAGAGGCATTCAAATCTAAAACCCGCAGATGAAGCCATGAAAGTCTTTGTCAGACAAGACGATTTTGCAAAGAAATGCGATACCATAATTGAATATGATGATTAGGCGGTAACCACTTTAGCTCAGTTGGAGCATTTTATTCGGGTTAATTTCAAAACACGTGCTCAAGCATCAAATAACTGATATGATGGCGAACGGCAGGTTGTAGCGACGGAGGGAAACAGTCTCTATAGTGGTATAAAACTTAAGCGTTTTGAGTTAAAAAAGTTTGATGGAAACTTCGAAAATTGGCTTCCTTCCTGGGAGCAATTTAAAAGAGCAGTGCACGAAAATCCAAAATTGTCCACATTTACAAAGTTTAATTTTTGGATGAGGCGTTAGTAGTCAAGGCCGCTGCTTCCATAGCCGGTTTTACACCCAACAAAAAGTGTTACAGCGAAGTCATATCTCTCTTGCAAGAATAATATGGAAACAATGAAAAAATCGTCGAGAAATTTGTTCTGAAATTAATGAATATTAGAACGGTGCAGTCTACAGCAGATATATTTGGATTACGGCAACTGTACAACTAGGGTACTTCGACTATGCGATCGCTTGTAGCATTTCACATATCATCGGCTCAGTGCGATAAAATGGTAAAATCAATTTTGTTGAAATCTATACCAACAACATTGCGTGAGCAATTTTACCGTTCATTGGAAAGGAATGCAGCTTACAGTACAATACTAAATTACAGAATTGATACAGTTAAGGAGAGCACAAGTAACGGATCAGAAACTGATCAGATAAATAAACTTCTGAAATTTTTAAAGTCCAAAATAGAAGCCTTAGAAAATGCGCAAATGTCTGAGCGAGACAATAAATTAAATGTGAAGGAAAGAAGAGTAACACGGTTTCGAGATGGAGGTACTGAAGCGGGACTCTTCGTAGGCAACAGACAGCACTATCAATGTGTTCTTTGCAAAACAAATACGCATATCACGAAAAGCTGTAAGAGCGACCTACCTGTCGAAGAGAAGAAGCGTATATTGAGAAAAAACGGTAGATGCTTTCGATGTACAAACCGTAACCATAATTCCAAATATTCTAATGCGTAATAGGTGAAATGCGACAGATGTATCAGCAATGTGCGAGCGACAACTACGAAATGACAAAGAGCGTAATGAAAAACAACCAAAAAGTAAAAGTAACGGGGAGTCTACAGAAATAACGAGTACAGTGGGCGCAACAACATTAAATACAAATATTGAATTAAAAGAGACTGGTATTTTTCTCCAAACCTCAAAAGCAATAATTAGCGAAGTGAATAGCGGTCACAGCATAATCTCTATTGGCATCAAGAGCCTTTCCTTAGAAGGAACAGTGTTTAATATTAGTGAAGTGGATGGCCGTTATGTTGTGTGGGTTTGCCTTGGAAAAATTTAAACGAAAAATTGAATAGCAATAGAGAAATCGCAGAACAGAGATTGCACAGTTTGACAAATAAATTGTTGGGGGGACAATAATAAACTTATTGAATATGATGGAGCGCTTAGAGATTTAGTACAAAACGGCAAAGCGGAACAAGTTAACGACTCAAATAGTGAAATAGTGTACAATATGCCCCACAAACCGGTTTATAGTGACGACAAAATCACTAAAAAAACGCGAATAGTTTTTGACGCATCTTCTAGCGAACCAGGTGTCTTATCTTTAAATGATCATTTGAATGCGGATGACAACCTCGCAGCAGATTTGCTGAAAACTCTTTAAGATTCTGTTCACAAAAAATAGCGATAACTGCGGACATTGAAAAGGGTTTTCCTCAGATCGAGGTCGCGGAAAATGATCGAGACGCTCTCCGATTTGTATGAACTTGGAATGGGGCGAAGCTCTAAGTGGTGATAATATGAAACTGGAAGTTCTTTCTTGAAAAATCAATGTGGTGGGGCGGTTTTAGGGAACGCCTAATAAAAATTGTTAAAGATTGTCTGAAGGCGGCCATAGGAAGAGCGAATTTTTCCGAAAACGAATTGATAACGCTACTAACTGAAGTGGAAAGTGTAGTCAATGCAAGACCATTGACTTACATAAGCAGCGATCACAACGAATTGGAACCTTTGACTCCAGCAAATTTTTTAACTAACTTTGAACCTCTTTTACTACAAACAGATTACAAAAGCGATGGCTCTTCCTTGGCGAAGACGTGGCAGCAGCGGCAATCTATAATAAAGAGGTATACGAAGAGATGGTGTACAGAATATTTAAGCGCACTCCGTACCATACACCACAATAGAGGCGGCCCAACCCGTAGTGGTAAGGTCGGGGACGTTGCCCTACTACACGATGATAATAAACCTCGGCTCTAGTGGAAGCTAGCGGTTGTGCAGCAAATTTATCAAGGAAGAGATGGTCGCGTTAGGGCTTGCGATATCCGGCTGCCTGATCAAAAAGGTTTTGAAGCGCTCACGCTTTTAACTCGAATTTGAATTATTCTATTTGTATCTTAATTTTTGTTATAATTCTGTTCTGAGGTAGTTGACTATGACTGATCGTTCAAGTGCTATTACTTCATTATAGGTCTCTTTGTCATTAAAATTTATTTTATACTTTTTAGTTCGATTGGCAATAAAAGCGTGTTTTTTAGTTTTTTAAACTATTTTTTATTTTCTAATATACTTTTTAGTTCGATTAGCAAAAAAGCGTGTTTTTTAGTTTTTTTTTTAAACAATTTTTTATTATGAATGAAAATTATTGTTATCATTGCAGTCAGTGAATTAATGTTATATTTAATTCCTTTCTTATCGATTTGAGTCTAAAGATATGCAGTTATCGGCCGTGATAAAGAATTAATCGGGATGAAGAACTTATTTCGTGGAGGGAGCCTGAGAAACGGCTACCCCACTCCATTGGCCAGTTTTTTGTTCGATTTGCGTGGTGTGGTGCACTATGAATTCCTTCCACCTGGCCAAACTGTTAATAAGGAATATTATTTGAGCGTTATACGTCGTTTACGTAAAGCAATTTATCTAAAAAGACCAGAATTATGGGCCAACAACTCTTGGTTTTTGCATCACGATAATGCACCGTCTCACACTGCACTCGTTCTTCGTGACCATTTCGCCAAAAACTCCACGCATATCGTTCCGCAACCACCGTATTCGCCTGATTTGGCTCCGTGTGGCTATTCCCAAAACTCAAGAGACCACTCCGGGGAACGCGTTTCGAGTCGATTGAGGAGATAAAAGCTGAATCGAAGAAGGTGCTGATGGCTATACCGGAAATGGACTATTTGGCATGTTTCGGGGATTGGAAAAATCTTTGGCATAAGTGTATTTCATTGAGAGGGGACTGTTTTGAAGGGGATGAAATTGATTTACAAGAATAAATAAAGATTTTTCATTTTACAACCAAATTCACCTTACTTTTTGCCCACAGGTAAAAAAAGATAATATTAATCCGGGCAATCCTAATAAGGATAATGGAAAACTTTTATCAAATTATTGCATTGTCATCGGTCCTTGATAGGTGTGCAAAATTTCAAGTCGATCAGATTTTTAGAAGCCAGTGAAAATTAAGCTCAAAGATTCCGTTACATACATACATACATACATACATACATACATACAACCCGACCTAGTAAAAGTGTGTTAATATAGAGAAGACTTTAGAGCATTATAAAAAACGCGCTGGAAATGCCTGGGAGCCCTACAGTTTGAGGGTGTGGAGGATATCTCAAAAGCAGATCCTCCTGCGCTGCTTAGGTTTTCTAAAAGCCTTGACATCCTACAGGATGTGCAGAGAGGATATAGATTATAAAAAACGCGCTAGAAATGCCTGGGAACCCCACAGTTAGAGGGTGTGCAGGATATATCAAAAATAGATCTTCCTGCGCTGCTTAAGTTTGCTAAAAGCGTTGACATCCTACGTGATGTATACTTTAAATGTTAATGTTAATAAAATGCGTGGTTTAATGCCAGTCGGGTTAACCTAACGTAACCTATACGAAGATGCGGGCACTTGCCAAGAAAAATAGGCTTATGGACATCTCAGGCGCATGAAGAAAAATGTGGTGGGCCCGTTTAATGAATGAACGAGCCGTGCTTTGAGAAATATGCGCCTGTGCTTATGCATAAAATAGTTATTGTTGTGTGGTTGTCGGCATTCGCGCTGCGCATGCTGCTGCTTCTGCGCCTATGAAGGTATTTTGTTTTTGTAAATATAATATTTGGAATATAAACTGGGTGACGGCAAATTTCATAGGATGAAAAATGAATGAAGGGCACACATATATTTTTAATAACTTTTACACAGGGAAGAGCTAATCTTTGCCCACATATAGCAGCATATTTTCTTATTTCCCACAAGATATTCAATAATTGAAAAAAACTATTTATGTAGTTTTTTTCGGAATTCATATATGGGAGGTTGAATTAGTTTTAAAGGTGACACACAGATGGCGCTATTTATCACTTTATCGCGTTGGCAATACTGAATATATATTCATGACAAAGCCTCATCCCTAGGCTTTGTTTATCAGTATCTGTCATTTCGCTGAAGTATAAACAACGCAGTGTTTTCGTGCTCCGAGTATGTCAACTTTCGTGCCGTCGAAACGCAATTTGCGGGAAGCTTTGCTTTTCTGCTTCAATTTGAAAAAAAATACAGCCCAAGCCCGTGAATTGCTGCAGGAGGCCTACCCAGACCATACTCCGTCGATTTCAACATGTGAGTACTGGTTTCGACGATTCAAAAGTGGTGATTTTCACACCGAAGACAAGGAGCGTCTTGGCCAGCCCAAAAAGGTCGAGGACGCGGAATTGGGGGAATTGGTAAACGAGGACTCGTGCCAAACCCAAGAAGAGCTTGCTGAATCATTGGGCGTTGATAAATCAACCGTTTGCAAGCGTCTAAAAGTGATGGGAAAGATCCAAAAGCAAGGACATTGGGTCCCGTACGAGTTGAAGCTGCGCGACGTCGACTTTTTACGTGCGAATTACTGATCGAGCGACAAAATCGGAAGGGTTTTTTGCATCGGGTGGTGACTGGCGACGAAAAATGGATCCACTACGATAACCCAAAACGCAAAAAATCATGGGGTTTGCCCGGCCACGCATCAACGTCGACGGCCAAGCAGAATATTCACGGCAAGAAAATCATGCTCTGCATTTGGTGGGATCAGGTCGGCGTCGTATATTTTGAGCTGCTCCAACCGGGCGAAACAATCACGGGGGATCGTTACCGACTGCAATTGATGCGTTTAAGCTGGGCATTGAAAGAAAAACGGCCGGAAACGGTAAAAAGGCACGACAAGGTTATTTTGCAACATGACAACGCTCGGCCGCATGTTGCTCAACCTGTCAAAAAATACCTTGGAACGCTTGGCTGGGAAGTGTTACCCCACCCGCCGTATAGTCCAGACATAGCTCCCTCCGATTATCATTTGTTCCGACATATGAGTCTCGATTTGGCGGACCAGCGGTTCTCCTCGTACGAGGCTACCAAAATATGGGTTGAGTCATGGATAGCCAAGCAGCGGCCAGAATTTTGGAGAAACGGCATCCGGAAATTGCCCGAAAGATGGGCGAAAGTTGTAGCTAGCGATGGCCAATACTTCGAATAAAATATTTTGTACCGTTTTTTCACAATAAAGCCCCAAATCTTCGAAAAAAACCTTTAAAACTAATTCAACCTCATTCATAAATTTATAAAAATTAAATGATTTCACTTGCTCACATACATACATCCATCTGCTTTGGTCCAGTCAAACAAAGCAAACACTTAAAAAGTAGCTGTTAAGTACCGTTATTCAAAAATTTCAGTTAATAAATCGTCGTTGGTATTACATACATATCTACATAGCCAACCGGCCGCTCAAAGAAGATGTCCAGAAAAGATGTAAGCTCCATTTGAAGGGAATTCGACCAAAATCTGAGAATTACTGTTCCAAAACAGGTCCAACATATCGCCGAGACCTTCGGAAAAAGTGTTCATGCAAGAAATATTAAGACAATTTTATAAAAATTACGATTTTTTCAGCATGACACCACGTAAACGCCTCTGATTTCAGAAAAAACCGTCGCATTCGGCTTGAGTTTTCAAAGACAAATATTGACAAGGGAATCGATTTCTGGTCTTAAGTTTTATTTACTGATTAATCGAAGTTCAATATGTTTGGAAGTGATAGCGGTGCTAAAATATGGAGGAGAAGAAATGCGGATATGGTAATGAAAAATTTGATCCGTACTGTCAAGCACTGCAATGGTAGTGTAATGGTTTGAGGAGCTACAGCAGCAAGTTGAGTAGTACCTCGCTGCCGTCCTTATACAATCCCAATATAAACTGCCCCGAGAAGAGAATAACTGGAAGACTGCACAAGTTGGCTGCTGGAATCTAACAAACTTTATTGAAAAATATATTTTAATCTTAATCTTAGGAATACAAAATTTCCTAAATGTATTGACTTAATTGCGTCAGCTTCAGCTGCAACGGCAACCGCTGCTATAGCTGTTGTTATTTCGGAAATTTAATACCTTAGCATATTTTTGTTTCGTCTGGAGAACCCTTGCAGTTGTGCCTCAAAACTGCAAGCGTTGCAGACCATCAAATACTGCTTCTAGTGGAAATGCGGCTGACATGATAGTCATGTGTTTACTTGCATCTGGCGTTGGAAAGATGAACTTTATTGAAGGTACTATGGACTTACTGAATATTAAAGCATTCAAAAAGCTAGTTTAAAAGTCAATAAACTTCATCAACTTGTTTCCTGTCCAACTACCAATTGGAGCATAGGACGCCTAATAATAGTTTAAAATTTTACAAGACTTTAATGACATAAATATTTAAATAAAATAACTGTACAATATTTGCTACAAAAATTTCACAAAAAACAAATATAGTATATAGGCAAATACAAATTTTGCCAAAGCATCAGATATGCTACATTTGTGCATACATGCAAATGTATGGATGAATATACTTATATGGATGACTATATGGTATATATATGCATGTATGTACATACATTTACCGTACACTTGTTCAGTGCTTAGGTAAAGACAAATCGACAACGCATTTGCTCCCCTAGGATCGGAACGACTAAGCTGGAATCTAAGCTATCGTGGGTGTCAGCAGGTCGCGGATAGTTGCACGGTTTGTAGTAGCAGGTTAGCTGCGGATAAGTGCTAACAAATAAGCAACCCTCGGCAATGAGCGGCAGGAACGGAGGATGCGGTATAAAAGCTAGCTATTCCAAAGAGGTTACTATTGCAAAGGCGAGTTACCACCGCTTTAATAAAATCAGAGTCCACTTCACCAAGCACGGGCATGGAGAAAATATAAAAATCCTGAAGTGACTATCTTATATTGGGCGGCTCCCTGGCCAGCGTCTGTTCTCTATGTTAATGGTGGCTTTTAAACTATCATCATCGGTATTTAGGCTGAGTCCACTAAGGTCTCAATTATGATATACTGGAAACCGTTTGAACATACTAACTTGAGCTGACGACTATATTTTCCTGTTGCCTTAGTAAGCGGAGTGAAAACGCTGAAACGGCATTCAGGCTATTAATCCATACACCCCCGCCGCGTTAAAATGATGACAAGCCCCTAAGAACGCTTCATATCCTGTCGCCATTAAGTGACGGCGTAGGTCTAACTGTAACATTCCTAGTTTACACTGATTGGGCTCTGAACTTAAACTCTAATAAGAAGCTTAGAAGAAGATAGCCATAGAATCATTTATAAGTGACTACGTATCGATATATGGATAACAGCTTAGGATTTGGGCCCACAAACCATGCATTTTAAAAATTTAACTTAACTTAACCTCTTTCAACAGTTATTGCAGAGTGTAGTAAAGGCATCGGTGAATTACTTAAAAATCCATTAGAAAGAAGCTCAAGGTTGGTATACTCTCCACCAGAAACGAGAAACGAACGAGTCCTTTGGCTTCATGAAGGCGATGACGGCTGAAGAAATATATTGAGGCATCGGTGATAAAGTTACTTAGCTGGCTAAAAGGGCAATTCACAATACCGCTGGAAGAGAAAGTCCTGCTAAAAGAAATACAAATAACCGCATTCAAATCGTTACAACGAAAGGGCATGCAGCAACTGAACAAATGGATACGGTTAATTCCGAGAACAACCGGAAGGGTTCAGCGCAGAATAGCCCCAAACCAGATGAGAATAAGGCAGAAAGGAACAGCACCAAACAAAGATGACAGAGGCGAATGGGCACGATTGTAGTCGAAAACAGTAGCAGCAGTAGCGGGGTGAGTCTATTGAAGCGCTGGTTAAGCTAAGCAGGTTTCCGAAATCGAAAGAAATCCTCGATTCAACTGCCACGACTGCACGTTTCCTCATTCTCTGGCAGATTCACTGAACAGTACAGCTTTCACGACACTTTCAGCAGACTTAGTCACCAAAGTATTAAAGTGGACTCAATTCAAAAATTTCGATACTTAAAACAAGCACTTCCAGCCGATTGAGATGTCGATATACACCATACGTATGCCTTTAACTGAGTTAAATTATGCTACTGCATTGGACTTCATGATTAAGCGTTACAACAACCCACGTACCTTGTTTCCGCGCCCAGCCTTTATTGGGCCAGCACCTTAAGTCCTTTGCGCTTTAAAATGCACCAGGATCAAAAACTGCCTCCAGTTTGACCAACATGATTAAGCATTACTGCATTTCCTATTCCTTACAAGGACTTCTCTTGCAAACACTGTTCCACAGCCATCACCCATTGAGTGGGTAGTAAGATAGAGTCATAATCAATAAATTTTGGGCAAGTGAGCATATTCCTCGGGTGAAAAATAGAGGAAGAACATCGCGACGAGCTGCAGAGGCGAGCTACGATGTCCTTGCTTGTATAAGTTAACTTTTTACAATTTTTGTTTATAAAAAAATAACATTTTTCTTTTGCGGCTTAAGCCGTTGTGTTCACCTTATTGACTAAAAAGTAACTGATTTACAAAAATTTAATAAACATAAAGCTAACTTACGCGACGGCATCTGTTACGTTGCAACTGTTGGTGAATGCGTCGAAAGGCGTTCCCAAGGGAAGTGCAGATGCAATGTTAACTTAGCTTGTACGTATTTCCTGGCCTTCAGGTGGGGTCTCGCATTACTTTATAGGTGAATGCGTCAAAAAGTTTTCGCACGGGAAAGTCCTCGGACCAGTTATGTTTCTAGTCAAGCATACCATCCACTAGGTTAAGGACTGTAATTTGTTTCCCCACCCTAATGTTTAACTCCCCCCTTTCGAAATTAAATCGAGGACAGACGAACAATTCATGTTCTGCGTCTTCTACAGTACAAATCGTCTTCGTGTTAAACCTGTATAGATAGGATTTAAAACACCCGTGTCCAGTCAGTTTTTGGGTCAGATAAGAGTCTAACTGACCATAGCTTCGGTTAACCCATTTGGAGATTATGGTAATCAAGCGGTACGTCCAACGCTCATTGGAGGATAAACTCCATTTTTCTGCCATCTACACACACTACACTCTTTTGATTCCTTACGTATAGGGTTATTCAATAGGTTCACTTCAACTTTTTTCCGATAGGGAGGGCGAACGACGCAATATTTTTTATTTTTCGCTTGTCATTTGTAAACTTCATTAGTCTACATTTCATCATGGAACGCTACACACTTGAGCAACGATTGCAAATCGTGCAAATTTTTTATGAAAATAATCGTTCTGTTGCTGCTACTTTAAGAGCATTACGGCCATTTTACGGTCCATTTAACAAGCCCTCCCGTTTTGGGGTTAAGTGAAGTCATTGGTCTACAGTAACAAGCCGGCGACGATTTGTGAGCTCAGAGCCAATATTGAACGCGAAATTGCTGGAATTTCGGCCGATTTATGCAAAAGAGTTGTCGAAAATTGGGTTCAACGATTGGACTTCGTAAAACGTGCACGCGGTGGTCATGCAAACGAAATCGAATTTCATACTTAAATGTATATGTTCAAACTCGATAATAAAAAAAAAATTTGGTAAAAAAGTCAAACCGTTTGTGTTTTATTCAAAAAAGTTCAAAAGTTGAAGCGCTCTTACTGAAAACCCCTATATAATCAGCCATGCTGGACCAGCTATGTTCTTGTAAACTTTAACGCACTCATTTGCCATTAACCTTATTGGGAGTAGCCCTGCAATAACCATAATGGGGTCCTCTGATACGGTACGAAACGTGAAGCACACTCTGAGGACAGTCAATCGGTGCACAAATTCCATACACCTAACATATGAGCTGTAGTTGGTGGCTTATGCCCATGTTGGAGCACCATTGGCGAAATGAAACAACGGGGTAAAGTAACCTTCCTCGGTTTTGTCTAGGACCTCTCGTATTCATCATTACGCGTGTTAGCGCCGTTACTACCACTTTTGTTTTGCTGCTCGCGTATAGGGGCTGTTTGAAATTAAGCCTATGGCCAATTATATTGGTCGACTCCTCACTTTTATGGTCCGCAATAGTCAGACCGTTGTTGCCCAGCCATTCCTTTACCATGCCGATAGCCTGGTTACAAATTGCTTCAACTTTGTGGAGTAATTTAGCCACGGACATAACAGCAATATCGTCAGCAAACCCCATAAGGTAGGTTGAGGCGTAAGACTCCGTCGTACATAATATTCCAGGAACCCAGGACTGAACCTTGTGGAGCTCCGCCTGTTATTTGATATAACCGTATAACCATCGAGCTCCTTCGATTGCCTTCTACGTAATGGTTTTGACCACAACTACAGCATCTGTGGTTGAGCGAGCTTTGTAGAATCCGAATTGCCGGGATGTTAGACCGCTTGCATCATCACTAGCAGCATCAATACGATTTGCGATTAACCGATCCAGAATTTTGCCTGCGGTGTCGAGCATGCGAAGGGGGAGGTAGCCTGTAGTATCTTCCGCAGGCTTGGATCTTTCTGGAATTAGTACCAAACAGTGATTTCCACTGGGTTGGAAATGTGCCTTCTTTTAGTGTTGAGTTAACATTGTATCTCGCTCGTACCAACCCGCGGGCAGCATTCACGCTTATCAATTGGGAGCTATTAGTCCCACTGTTCCAGATCGACGACTTGCATTTTACATTAGAGGTCCAGCCACTGCGTTCTTGGTGCTTATAAGGTTCACTGAGTATAGCAACATCATCATCATCTTTGTGTTCTAGTATGAGTAAGACTTGAGCGCTTTCACAATGATTAAGATTAAGTTCCAAGATCTTCCTTCCTTGCGTATTTCTTCTAGAGCTCTCAAGTATTGTGGACACTTGCTGCTGATCATCGCATGTTCTGTGTCGTTAATATTTTTCTTCTTGCATCATACAGCTTTCTTCTTGTCTGCAGTTTTTGTTCTGATGATCTTTATTGTAACATTTAAAGGAGACGCTGGTGTAGTCAGCTGGGATTTTACAGCTTGCTGCCATATGCCCATATTACTTGCATTTGAAGTACCTTTTTGGCTCTACTTTCTCCCGTATGCGACAAATTACAAGGCCTATTCGGATTTTCGGCGATTTCGCCGTAGACGAATGGGTTGGTGCGTGGCTACCGTTCGGATTTCAGAGAGAGAACGTTGGTTCAAATCTCGGTGAAAGACCAAAATGCAGGAAAAGTTGTTTCTAATCGCCCCTCGAAGGTCAATGGCAAACCTCCGAGTGTATTTCTGTCATGAAAAAGCTCCTCATAAAAATATCTGCCGTTCGGAGTCGCCTTGAAACTGTAGGTCCCTCCATTTGTGGAACAACATCAAGACGCACACCACAAATAGGAGGAAGAGCTTCGGCCAAACATACAAAAAGGGTGTACGCACCAATTATATATATATATATATATATATATATATTCGGATTTTGTTAGCTTCAATCAGCTTGGTGGCGATATCCGGTGTTACCCTATCCGTCGCCGTGTGCGCTCCTCCGTAGGTCTTTCGTAGGCCCAAAACAACTGAGACAGGCACGTCAAGCTCTTTGAACTGTCTTGCTATCGCCTCGTGTACTTCTTCTTGGGTGATGATTTCATCAAGGTCTTGAACTTCAACTTGCCTCAGCACCATTAGTGCCCTGACTTCTATAGTCTCTTCTAGGACCGCTTTTACAGCTCTATGAATCTTGGAAGTATTTTGATCAGATTATTTTCCCAGCACCAGTAGTAATTCTCCTTTGACAGTTCTTTTGCCCCTTGTATATTATTATTCAGCACTTTGAGATCTGGCTCTGATGTAACCCGCTTCAAAATTTCAGCATATGAAACATATCAACAAGCATCATATTATAGAATATCGAAAAAAAAAAATGAATTTGGTACATTTTATTTTGATGCTCCCATTATATATACCTATTATATTCAATGTACTCCATCTACAGTTTTCATAAATAGTGGCCGATAATCACAAATAGATGTTTCCGATTCCCAATTTCTCTGTTGGCTATGTTTGGGCAAGAAGATCAAATTTTGTTGCTTGATATTTGCGAGTTCCCTTTTGGTGTTGCTCATCGTGTTCACACATGGAAACTCCATTGCTGGCAATTGTTTTTGGTTTACAATACACAACAACATTCAAAAGACCGAGAACACATAGGATGTTGACAGCACGAGCGTCACAAGTAATGAGTTGAAGTAACACTGTATTAACACAATCTTACAAATACCTATTAAGTGCTTCCAAGCAAACGTAATTTTTGGCATTTCTATTCCAAATGGCTTCCTTTGAAGTGTTCTGAAAAACTAATATGAAAAGAGTTGATTTAACAATCGTGTTCTCTAATTGAAACATCAACGTTTTGACGTGATAACGTCTTATAATTCGATTTAACAGGCTGCACGCACGAAAAAATGTGTCGTTACCTTGCTCATATGTAGTTACCTTGCTCATTAGTGTTACCTTGCTCATATTAGTGTTACCTTGCTCATTAGTGTTACCTTGCTCATATTAGTGTTACCTTGCTCATTGCCGTTACCTTGCTCATTGCATTGAATGAACTGCAAGCGAAAGGGCGGAACGAACGACAAAGCAAACGAACGGCAACGTTCGACATCTTGCTCTCTCCTACTTAAGTGAGCGTATATATGTATGTATGTATATGCGCAAATGTACATATATAAATTCACGTATTTGTATTTGCATATGCCTTCTTATTGATTATTATTAATTTGATTCACTTGAAGAATTTAAAATAAAACCAAGTTTGTTAATAATACCTGTTGTTTTAATGTTATAATTATTAATTTTTTTATTATATATGAAGGAAAAAATGTATTTTAATATTTACCATATACCTTATAAGATATGTTGTCTATACTAATATTATAAAGAGAAAAACTTTGTTTGTTTGTAATGAATAGGCTCAAAACTATTGGACCGATTTTAAAAATTCTTTCACCATTCGAAAGCCACATCATCCACGAGTAACATGGATTATATTTTATTTTGGAAATAGGGCTCGAGATATAGGTCAAAACGTGGATCCGGGTAACCTTCGGATGTGTATGTACAATATGGGTATCAAATGGAAGCTGTTGGTGAATGCTTTAGTCCAGAGTATTTTTCATGCTGCTCCGTGACTAGGGTCTCGAGATAGAGACCAAAACGTGGACCCTAGAATGTGTTTGTACAATATGGATATCAAATTGAAGCTGTTGGTGAATGCTTTAGTACAGAGTATTTTTCATGCCGCTCCGTGACTGGGGTCTCGAGGTATAGGTCAAAACGTGGACCCGGCTAACCTTTGGTTGTGTATGTACAATATGGGTATCAAATGAAAGCTGTTGATAAGTGCTTTAATACGGGGTAATTTGTTATGTTATGTAATGTTATGTTATGTTATGTTATGTTATGTTATGTTATGTTATGTTATGTTATGTTATGTTATGTTATGTTATGTTATGTTATGTTATGTTATGTTATGTTATGTTATGTTATGTTATGTTATGTTATGTTATGTTATGTTATGTTATGTTATGTTATGTTATGTTATGTTATGTTATGTTATGTTATGTTATGTTATGTTATGTTATGTTATGTTATGTTATGTTATGTTATGTTATGTTATGTTATGTTATGTTATGTTATGTTATGTTATGTTATGTTATGTTATGTTATGTTATGTTATGTTATGTTATGTTATGTTATGTTATGTTATGTTATGTTATGTTATGTTATGTTATGTTATGTTATGTTATGTTATGTTATGTTATGTTATGTTATGTTATGTTATGTTATGTTATGTTATGTTATGTTATGTTATGTTATGTTATGTTATGTTATGTTATGTTATGTTATGTTATGTTATGTTATGTTATGTTATGTTATGTTATGTTATGTTATGTTATGTTATGTTATGTTATGTTATGTTATGTT
Source organism: Anastrepha ludens (assembly GCF_028408465.1). NCBI lineage: Eukaryota > Metazoa > Arthropoda > Insecta > Diptera > Tephritidae > Anastrepha > Anastrepha ludens. Next base: position 4,473,577 of record NC_071503.1, on the reverse strand, counting down.
ATGTTATGTTATGTTATGTTATGTTATGTTATGTTATGTTATGTTATGTTATGTTATGTTATGTTATGTTATGTTATGTTATGTTATGTTATGTTATGTTATGTTATGTTATGTTATGTTATGTTATGTTATGTTATGTTATGTTATGTTATGTTATGTTATGTTATGTTATGTTATGTTATGTTATGTTATGTTATGTTGTGTTGTGTTGTGTTGTGTTATGTTATGTTATGTTATGTTATGTTATGTTATGTTATGTTATGTTAAAGTATATTATGTTATGTTATGTTATGTTATGTTATGTTGTGTTGTGTTGTGTTGTGTTGTGTTGTGTTATGTTATGTTATGTTATGTTATGTTATGTTATGTTATGTTATGTTAAAGTATATTATGTTATGTTAATGTTAACTCATTCTCTATATCCATACAAAATATCTATCAAACAAATAAAATTAAAATTTTCTTTTGAAAATGCAACCATTCAATCAGTATTTTCTTATGACGTTATCACGTCAAACTATCGTCAGTAAACCGACTTTACAGACAACCTCTTTTTTTTTTCCGAAAATTAATTTAAATAAAACAAAGTTTCGAAACTATTTAGAAATTAACACATTACAATGTATATTTTTGGCTCAATATTACCTTTAATTGAATGGATTGAATTGGTATAATATTAAACCTCAGATCGATGTGCTTAAAAAAATGAATTGATCTAACATATTCTATATACATAAGTACTATATATATCCATACTGTAAAAAGTTATGTACAGCATTGCAATTTTTTTTAAAGACTGAACGAAGGTGATGCAGGCAATGTAATACAATACCTTTGCACCATTTTTCAAATTTGTGTCTGGCTGTTTGTCTTTTTATCTCTTTGTCTATATGAACGTACTAATCTCCGAAACTACTGAATGAAATTTTTATGGGGTGACTAACTAGACAGTAACCTCGGCATGGGACTTTTACCAAAATCCGCAAATAGACAATGGATACATGCCAATTTAAATTTTAATGGGTAGAAAATTTATTTATTTTGAATAAAACTTAATTTTTTAAAGGTGTATATTTTTTGTTATTGTTTTTTTTTTTCTAGAATTTTTTCAACTGAAATGAAAATTAATTTCGTTTGTACATACTATACATATACATATATAGGTATGTAGCTTTGAAAACGAACATGACTTATTCAAGTCATCGATTTCTTATTACGGTTCCTTAAAGGAACTTGTAAAATTGTTTGTATATTTAATTCTCTACTGCAATCATGCGATGTTGCGCAAAATTTGTCTAAAAATATTCATTTCTTAATAACCAGTGATAACACAATAATAAGCGACAGGTCTGCAGAGGTACTCCTTAGGGGGGGTCCTCTCTCCTGTCCTCTGGATTTTGGCAGTGAACTCCTTGCTACTGACGCCAAAGAGAAGGGTTGCCACTCTAATTTTCAAGGGTGTGGAGGTTCCTTTGAAAGAGAATGTTAAATACCTAGGACTCATATTAGAAGCTTATGTGAAAATCTAATATTGAGAATAGGGTTCAAAAGGCCAACATTGCGTTGCACACATACAAAAACACAGAAGGAATCTAATGGGGATTAACACCTCGTATCACATACTGGCTTTACAATTCGGTAGTTCAGCTTATTTTACTATATGGAATACTATACGAAACTGCTAAGCAAGGTCCAAATAACTGCATTTTTATGCTTCACCGGCGCTTTAACGATCACCCCAAATAAAGGGCTCGAAGTGCTAGTCAACTTACCTGCTCTACATCTTGTAGGAAAACACATGTCCGCTGCTTTAGCGCTAAGACTTAACAGTATGGCGCTATGAAAGACCCGGCGGTTCGTCCACGCCTCTATACTATATACTGCATAAGAGTTGTTATAACCATGAATCCGATTTTCTTTACCGACACCCAGCTTCGACAAGCTCTTCAAGACTAACATCTCGTCAAAAAGAGAGTGGCAAACTCGAAGAAAGAACAGGGGAAATAAATTTCTACACGGATGGATCCACGCTAGAAAATAAAGTTGGCTAAGGAGTTCGGTGGCCGCCGTAGCTGAATGGGTTAGTGCATCACTAACATTTGGAGAACGCGGTTTCGAATGTCAGTGAAGCATCAAAATGAAAAAAGTTTCTTCTAATAGCGGTCGCCCCTCAGCAGGCAATGGCAAACCTCCGAGTATATGCAAATGGTTCTCATAAAAAAATACTTACCGCTCGGAGTCAGCCTAAAACTGTAAGTTCCTCCATTTGTGGATCAAGACGTACACCACAAATAGGATGAGGAGCTCGGCCAAACACCCAAAAAGGGAGTAAGCGCCAATTATATATATATGGAGTTTTTTCAAAAAAATTGAGACTAGAATTTATCGGTTAGACATCCAGACAACTCTAGCGCATATCAGACAGAAGCCATAAAGGAGGATACTGTATACCTTAAAACACACGCCATAACAAGAAGTACGATAAATATCCTCCCGGACAGCCAGGCGGCCATCAAATCGACGAAAGCAGTTATACTAAAATTAAAGGTTCCTCAGGAATGCCTGGCAGCTTTAACTGATATTAGCGCCGTCTTCACGGTCAGCCTTATATGGGTTCCGGAGCATAGAGATATTGAAAGAAAATGCGGGACCGATGAGCTAGATAGAAAGGGCACTAAACTTCCACTTCTTGAAAACAGAGGCAACATTGGAATTCCTATGACCACTTGTAAATTAAAAATAAAAAATAATATTCTCCAGGAGGCCAATAGGTCATGGAGGGAAGAAAATACTTGGGTTTTAACCAGCTAATCCTCATCATGTTGTCTCTTTGCCGCGGGGACGAGGCTTAAGTGGTGGTTTGACCCCCATATCAAGAGGACCACTAGTAGTATGATTATAAGTCGAACATGCCTAACGTAGTATACTCAGTTGTTTTTAATTTAATTAATGCATGCTTCATATTTTAAATGTTCCTTGCATGAGCTGCACAAGCTAACACAAGCATTTTTCAGCATGTGCCTAAATTGTTTGTCCGCACACTCAGTGGAATCAAATTTCATTTCTCTTTGTTGCTAAAATTTGTTAAATAAACGTTAAGTAAACATGTGTTATAGAATATGTAGAAATAAGTAAAATAAGTTTAAAAGCTCGACCATATCTTAATGATCAACCAATAAATATTTGACAATAAAACCTGCCGGTTATCCGGCATTCGTTATCAAATAGAAAATCGGCTTTTATTTATTACATGGCGATCCTGCCAGCTTGAGCATTGATTTTGCTAAGCTGTTAAATGCAAATTTCTTGCACAACCAAAGTGCAAAATGTTGCATGAGTGCTTACCATATTTGCACCAAAATTGCGATATATTTGCAAGTGCCCTAAAAAGCACCAAAAATTCACAAAATATTAAGTCCTGACGTGATCTGCCAAAACGATCCGTCAGCTGCGGAAGGAAGCCAATACAACCAGTAGAAAAATAGATGTCCAACCCAGCTCAAGGGCCGCAACCAATCTCCTTGGAGGAATACAGAAGACGGAACGGCCTTAACAAAAAACCAACAGAAGTTTCCATCCCAAAGGTGAGCAAACCAAAAAGAAGAGGAGGCTACACCACCAGACTAAAAAGAGAAATAAGCTTACTCATCAGGGAGGTAAACCAGCAACCACCAACATCCTGGGAAAAATCTAGTGCAATCTGGGAGCGCATAACCCAACTAGAATTCCTGCTCCAGCAGAGAAAACAAATCAAGTAAATGTATTGTATATCTTTTAAATAAAACCCTGTGCATGATTGAATGCAGACAGTTAGAGCCTGTAAGCGTTAACCGCTCGAGACAAAGATAATTTTCCAACAATTTTTTTTTTCCTATTAATATGGAAACAATTCAAATGAAAAAAAAATACGATAAAAAGGTTAATTATACAAAAAAAAAATTATATTTAGAAAGGGACAACTTTAAAAAAGCATATAAATGCATAAGTCAGAGTAGCCAGATACAGTTAGAAAACATTTAAAAAATCTAGTTAATACATTAGAATCAATTAGAAAAATTATTCAAGAGAATTATACTAAATTTACTAATATACATCAAAAAGAAACACGTGACTTATTTAGGCAATTAAGAGACTCATTGGTAAAAATAATAGCCAAGTATAACATTAAACAAGATATATCGCATTCACTAAGTGAACCAATAACACTTAACTTCAACGAAATTTTGTTAACGACCACATTAGAAGCAGTTTCAGAAGAAACAACAGATTCCGATACAGACATAGATTCTGATCAAGAAGTCGAAATGACACAAAACATAGTAGAATTTCTAAACACAGCCGCAAGGCTAGTGACTGATTTCGACGGTAAGCCAGAAAATTTACGTTCTTTTCTAGATGCTCTAGCGCTTCTAGATACTCGTACAATAAAAGGTGAACACGAAACCACAGCTATATCACTTATTAAAACAAAGTTAAAAGGAAACGCGAGAAACCTTATTACAGCGGAAAGCACTATTGCAGCAGTTATTGCCACACTTCAAAGGACAGTCAAAGGTGAATCTGTTGAAGTAATATCGGCCAAAATAATGAATATAAGGCAAAACAGTAAGCCAGCTAACAATTACTGTCAATTACTGTAACGAGATCGAGACTCTTACAAAATAGTTAGAAAATGCTTATATTATAGATGGATTATCTACTGAATTAGCAAGCAGGTATTCTACTCAAATAGCCGTAAAAGCAATGACCAAAAATTGCAGCCTTGAAAAAGTGAAATTGATAATGGAAGCAGGCCAATTCAATAACATGAATGAGGCGTTACTTATTGCCTTTATAGGAAGTTGTACCGAAACTACTGGTCAACAAAATACAATATTACATTTTGGCCAAAGACCATCTAATAATTCTAACAATCGATTTCCAAGAAACGCCAGATTTCAGAGAAGAAACAATTTCTCAAAATAATCAAAATAGAGCAAAATATAATGGCAACCACAGCAATAACAGTTTTGGCAATAGTAACCAAAACTACGGATATAGCAATAGAGGTCGCTTCAGACCAAAGAGACAAAATCAAAACCGGAACGTAATAAGCAATGTCAGATGTACTCAGTCCGAAGAAATTAATCCGGAAAACTAGAAATTTCCTCTAAGATATATTCACTCAACCTTAGTTATTGTATTTTCGTACAATTCAAAATATCAGACTCAAATACAGTTGTAACATTATTAGTAGACACAGGAGCTGATATATCATTATTAAAATATAATAAATCCACTTTTCAAAAAATAAATACTGGACAAATAAAAAACTTAAGCGGTATAGGACAAGGCAAAATTAGATCCATTGGTACGATATTTTTCGATTTAAAATTCAGAAACTACCTAATACCTCATGAATTTCACGTTATACATGACAATTTTCCAATGCCTTGCGATGGCATAATAGGCATGGATTTTATGAAAAAATTCAATTGCATATTGATCTTTACACAAAACCATGATATCCTAATATTAAGACCGGATACTTTGTCACATAACATAGAAATACCGATATCAACAACGTATAACGATGAAATAACCATACCACCACGGTCAGAAGTAATACGCAAAATTAATCTACCATATTCTCTAAAAGACACACTAGTCCCATACCAAAAACCACAACTGGGTATCTTTATGACAAATACCCTGGTAAAAACAAACAATGCCTATATCCGTATAATGAATACCACTCACAACACAATCTCTTTAAAACAGAACGAAATCCTTACAGAAAATGCCTCTGATTACGACATAATAACTGATAGCACATATGACAGACATAGAAAATCGGAAATTCTTAAAAAATTGACAAAAATTTTTCCAAAACCACATGAAAAACAGTTAACAAAACTTTGCTCCGAATACAGCGACATTTCTGGGTTAGACACCGAGCCAGTTACAACTAATAATTTTTACAAACAAAAATTAACGGTTAGAGACACACAACCGGTATACATAAAAAACTACCGTATACCCCACACACACAAGGAGGAGATCGAAAAACATGTGAACAAACTCATAGAAGACAAAATAGTTGAACCATCATTTTCTGAGTACAATAGTCCAATCCTACTAGTGACCGGATTTCATCAAATAGAACTTGAGACAAAATCTAGGGATATAACATCTTTCTCAACCAACAATGGTTCATATAGATTCACTAGGTTACCGTATGGTCTAAAAATAGCTCCTAATTCATTCCAAAGAATGATGACGATTGCTTTCAGTGGTTTAAAACCTGAGCAAGCCTTCTTATATATGGATGATTTAGTCTTCCTTGGTTGCTCTGAACAACATATGCTTTCGAATTTAAAAGACGTTTTCAATTTATGTCGAAAACATAATCTAAAATGACTCCCAGAAAAATGTTAATTTTTTATGCACGAAGTAACTTACCTCGGGCATAAATATACAAATAAGGGCATACTTCCAGACGGTAACAAGTACTCTGTAATTAAAAATTATCCAACACCCACAGACGGAGATAGTGCAAAAAGGTTTGTAGCATTTTGCAATTACAACCGAAGATTCATTAAAAACCATACATACATTGGGCAATAACATATTTCAGACCCTATATCTACGGTACAAAATTTCTCGTAAGGTCTGAGCATAGACCACTGTTTTACCTATTTGCTGTGAAAAATCCAAGTTCTAAATTAACACGAATGAGACTAGACTTAGAAGAGTACGATTTTATAGTTGAGTATCTTAGAGGAAAAGACAATCACATTGCGGACGCTCTGTCGCGCATAACAATAACAGATTTAAAACAAATAAATGAGAACAATAACAAATCATATAAAATAGTGACAAGATCAATGTCTAATAAAAACACTAGTTCAAATACACAGCAGCATAACAATCATAATAATGATAAGGCCAGTATACATATATGTTCCTATAAACAACACTGACGTAAGGAAATTTTTTAAATTAAAGATCACTCCCACGAGATGCTACATCAAACGGGGAAAATCTATAAAAGCATATAGAGACACTTTTTCCTAGGCTCGATAAAGTGGCCGACATACAGGAATTAAAAATTTGCAAGTGGCACCAAGCGAGAAAATTTTCGAATTTATCTCGGTAAATGATTTTAAAAATAAGGGCAATGAAATATTAAATAAAGTAAAAGTAGCGCTACTAAACGAGGTGAACCACATTAAAGACACTAAAGCTGTAAATGATATTCTAAGACAATATCACGACGATCCAATTCTTGGACGACACTGCGGAATCTTAAGAACACTCATAAAAATAAAAAGACTTTACTTTTGGAAGGGTATGGCAAAAGATATTACTAAATACGTAAGGACTTGTGACAAATGCCTGAAAACAAAAATAACAAAGCACCAAAAATGCCCAATGACTCTAACACCAACACCGTTAAGTGCATTTGACTCAGTTTTTGTTGACACAATTGGTCCCTTACCTACCTCAATAAATGGAAATGTTTATGCAGTCACGATAATATGCGACTTGTCAAAGTATTTGGTCACAATACCAATACAAAACAAAAACGCAAAAACGGTTGCAAAAGCAATCTTTAAACATCTTATTCTTACCTACGGTCCAATGAAGACGTTCATTTCAGAAATGGGTACAGAATATAAAAATTCAATCCTAACGGAACTATGCGAATTGCTTAGAATTGACAAATTAAGCTCAACCGTATACAGACATCAGTCAATAGGCGTTGTCGAGCGTGTCATTAAAGTGTTCAATTCATACGTAAGATCCTACGTATCAATTGACAAAGACGATTGGGATGAATGGTTACAATATTTCACATACTGTTTCAACACAACACCTTCGACAGTACACAATTATTGTCCATACGAATTAGTTTTCGGGAAAATACCCAACGAATTTCGTCAATTCAAAGATATAGACAAAATAACACCACTCTATAACATCGACAATTACGCTAAGTAAGTTAAATTTAAATTAGAAATAGCACATAGGAGAGCTAAAATTATGTTAGAACAATCTAAACTTAAGCAAAAAACGAATTATGATAGGAATACATTAGATTACAACTTTAGTATAGGAGACCTAGTTTTACTTAGAAATGAAGCGGCTCTTATAAAATTAAAACAATAGATAATAATAATCATAATGTAATAATAGTTGATAAGAAATCCCTAAAAGAACAAAAAGTTCACAAAAATATACCAACAAAAATTATATATACACATAGTACCGCGCGGTCCTCAACAAATAAATAATATAATGTTAATTTTATATAATTATAAATCTTTCATAAAAACACTTAAATTTAATTTGTACATAATATTAATCATTTTTATAAACGAATGTTCATACAATACAGTTGTATTAGCATTCTTCTAAAGAAGGGAGGTGTAGTATGATTATAAGTTGAACATGCCTAACGTAGTATACTCAGTTGTTTTTAATTTAATTAATGCATGCTTCATATTTCAAAGGTTCATTGCATGAGCTGCACAATCTGACACAAGCATTTTTCAGCATGTGTCTAAATTGTTTGTCCGCACACTCAGTGGAATCAAATTACATTTCTCTTTGTTGCTAAAATTTGTTAATTAAACGTTAAGTAAAGATGTGTTGTAGAATATGTAGAAATAAGTATAAAAGTTCGACCATATCTTAATGATCAATCAATAAATATTTGACAATACAACCTGCCGGTTATCCGGCATTGGTGATCAAATAGAAAATCGTCTTTTATTTATTACACCAATTCAACACGAACTAAAAGGGAAGCCCCATATGGGAATTGGCTAGCCATTCATTCGCTTTACGGCGAAATTGGTGGCCATCCAATCACCATACGAAGATCACCGTACCGACGAAGATTCCTTGTTATTCCTAAATACCCGTCATCTCATTGTTTCCTCTCTTTGCCCACTCCTAATCCAGGGTGTTATGCGACAACGTGCCCATTGGATTGCAGCCAGGGGTTTACCAAACCGGCTGTATCTTAACGGCGCCTCCCTAGCACCAGGCCGCCTTAGGGAGTAACTGTGGCATTGGCACGGCATGAAGCGCTGAATTCCCCTTTACACTACTTAGGCAACTGCGCTTGCCTTGTCGAGCAGGTGCTCGTACGAAAAAGATGAATTAAAATACTGACTCAAACGACAAAACTTCTAGTGTAACGGAAGCAGGTTACAGTGGTCATAGTGCTACTGCCACACATACGAAAAACCCTATGCAACGCACGGGTGCCATAGTCCGTGAAGACTCGGAGCTGGAAAGTATTGCAAGCATGAATACTAACGAGGAACAACCTTTATTTCGCTCTCCGGTGAAGTTTGATGATGCTAGTTCTGTGAAGAAGAAAGGGCCTAGAGCTAAGTCAACCAAGTAGGAGATGCAAGCGAAAGCACGCTATAAGGCTGCGGTCAAAATCTGCTACCAGTTTAGTGGTATGAACAATCTGACGCAAGCTGAATCCGAACGATTGGCAGGGGCTAATGGGAAGTTGAAAAGGGCCATGCTCACTTTGCAAATCGGGCTGGGTGTGCTGCATCAAACCCGGAATTCGCCAATAAGATTGAGGAGAGACTGGTCGAAAAAAGGCAGCGATCGACCGAAAGCAAAGGTAGGATGCCCACCACAAAAATAAAGTGCAAAAACGTTGCTGCAAAGCCAAACGTGAAACACACACACAAAGGACGACAAAAACCCAACAACGTCCAAAGCAGCGGCGGTGGCCACTGAGATTGCCAAAATGCTCCTGACTGTGGCACTTATTGATCGTGGTAAGCCACTGGGGAAAGTCGCAGAAGCAGTGGAAAACAGTGGAAATGAAGTTGTTGGAAGCTCTCTTAGCAACATTGTCGCGGATCCGAATGCAACTAAGCCTTCATTCGATGGTAAGCCGCATAATGGCAAATATATACAAAAAGTTACAGTAAACAATACTTTTTAAAGCTAGCATAAGCACAAATTGGAGGATGATGAAATAAGCTCATCCAGTAGTGAAATATTTACAGTAAACATAAACAATTATTTGTTAAGGATAGAGTAAGCAAAAATTTTGTATAAAAGAAATTATGAAGGAATAAAATGACTACTTCAAGTTTGAGTTTGAAATCAAGCGTTGCATTTATTTTTAACGCTCACGCGCGTTACAACATTAATTGGCGATCCTGCCAGGAGTCGTCAACTGTAAGCGAATACCTCGTGCGAGAGGGCATACGGTCGGTGAAAATAAAAATGAGTACCCCACGAATCGGGCGAAAAAATAACACAATATATTTTTCGGAAAAAATAAAAAATATCCCATGAATTGGGTGAAAAAATAAATTTTCGGAAAAATTTTTTTAAACAAATTAAAGATGGCAACACGTATGAATGAATAGTTGGAGGGAGGAGAAAGGACTAAGAATACTGTATATCTGCCAAAGGAACATTATCAGGACGACACCAGAATCAGGGTTATATTAATGTAAGTTATTATTAATAATTATTAGAAATGCGATAATATAGCTGTGAATTTATCATAATAAAACAACCGTAGAAATAAGGTAAATGGGAAATAGTTCAAGTACCCCTAAATACGTGCGTCTGTATTATTGCAGTTACTGTGGCAGTAATCACAAAGAATCTAAGTGCCCACACTTAAATAAGAAGATAGTGAAAAAGTGTAATTGAGTGAAAGATTTATCGAGAGAATAAGTGCAAAAGGTGAGGAAAGGACCTTGAAAAAATTTTTATACAAGAATAGACACTGGACGATATAATAATTAGATTTGCAAGAATGGCAGTGAATAATTTATCTGCGGAAGATATAGCTAGATTAATAGCTACTCACACCGCAAACTTACGTATTGAAATAGGTCAATTGAATAACCAAATTATTATTATTGACGATGCATTAATGTGTAATGAAAGCTTGGATATAATTCGATCTTTGCACGCGTTTTCAGGTAAATCATATGAGAGTAGGAGATGCGAACGATATTTTGACTAATCATGGGGCTGTATTGAATTTAGAGGCCATATTTGCTAGATTGGACTTCGCATATGCTGACAGACGACCAATTCATGTAATTGATCAAGAGATGAGTATTTTAAGACAAGGATCAAAATCCCTAATATATATATATATATATATAATTGGTGCGTACACCCTTTTTGTATGTTTGGGCGAAGCTCCTGCTCCTATTTGTGGTGTGCGTCTTGATGTTGTTCCACAAATGGAGGGACCTACAGTTTCAAGGCGATTCCGAACGGCAGATATTTTTATGAGCAGCTTTTTCATGACAGAAATACACTCGGAGGCTTGCCATTGCCTACCGAGGGGCGCCCGCTATTAGAAAAATGTTTTCCTTAATTCTGGTGTTTCACCGAGATTCGAACCAACGTTCTCTCTGTGAATTCCGAATGGTAATCACGCACCAACCCATTCGGCTACGGCGGCCGCCAATCCCTAATAGATTATTATAATGAGGTAAACCGTAAATTAACTTTACTAATTAATAAGACCATAATGGCGCATGGTACCAATTCAGAAATAACAAACCAACTTAATATTAAGATTCGTGACACTGCTTTGAGGACATTTATTACTGGTTTACATCCTCCACTTAACCAGATACTTTTCACATTGGCTCCAGCCGATTTACCAAACGCTTTGGCTAAGGCTCAGGAGCTTCAGTTCAATCAAATACGATCAGAATTTGCACTGCACTTTTCTAGAGCTTGAAAGCAGGGAAATAATGTTATTGGAATTTATCAAAATAATTTTAGAGGTGATCAAAAAATGGTGTTCCAAAATAATTTGAGATATCCATAAGTAAGACAGAAAACAAATGTAAATTTCTCAAAGCCAGAACCCATGGATACTTCATCTGGTAATGCTCCTGTGGTGCAACGTGGGATGTTTGCAAGACCACAACAGGATAATGCTTTCTCTGGAAATATGTTTAATCCACTGATAAAAAGAAATGATATTACAAACTTTAGTGGTCAACCACCTGCAAAGGCTCAGAGAATCAATAATATTAGTGAAAATCATTTTTTAGGTCAAACTTCCACCTGCCCTACATATTCCGGACAGATCTGCAAACCGGAAAAGTAATGAGGATACTAATAGATACCGGTGCTACTAGTTGTTATTATTAGAAAGGGAGTGTTTGACAATGGACAGGAATTAGCAATTAAGAAGAGGGTAAGGAATATTCGTGGTTCGACCGTCATTGATTTGTTTCATAACGTACATCTATTGGGATGTATGGAAAGATTTTATGAAATAGATAATTTAGAAAGTGATTTCTTGAAAGGAGTTAATTTTTTGAACAAGATTAGAGCTAAGATTGATATGGAAAAAGAGTTAATTAATTATGGGAACGAATATTCCGAAAAATTACGGTTTTTAAGTAACAATGAGGATGGTTGTATAGGAAAATCCAGAACGATATTGAAATCTTTGGGACACGGAAGTCCTAAAGCGCCCGCCGAAGGTAATACCGGCAATACAAAAGGAAAAAATGAAAATTCAAAGAAGGAATGCTTTGGAAATACAAAAGCTTTCATGGGACAAAATTGTCTTATGACGCCAGCTGATGAGTCATACCAGCATAAAATAACAAATAAAGAATTAACTTTGGAGGAAGAAACCTCTAAAGCGCCCGCTGAAGATCATTCCAGCAATATGTTAAATAATTTTCAAGTTGAAAATTTGGAAATGAGGAATAAATTTTCTAAGAAATATGAAAAAAATATTGGTGAAAGTGAAGGTTTTAATATTCCTCTATTGAGAAAGGATGTAATTAGAATTATAAAGGAAACACATAAGAACATTGACATGGATTTGCCTTTCAGGACAGACATAAAAGCGGAAATTAGAACTGAGGATGACAAACCCATATGGTCGAAGCAGTATCCGTATCCTGTGTCTGTAAATGATTTTGTTAATGAGCAAATTGGAAATTTACTAAGAAAGGGTATAATAAGGAATAGCAAAAGTCCTTATAATTCTCCTGTTTGGGTTGTTCCGAAAAAGGGAATGAACGAGGATGGAAGTCCTAAACTAAGGTTGGTCATAGATTTTAAAAAATTAAACGAAAAAACAATATTCGATAGGTACCCCATGCCTAATTCTGAGGTGATACTTTCGAATTTTGGGGAATCCAAATATTTTTCAACAATTGATTTACAGTCAGGATTTCATCAGATTTTAATGCAGGAAGGTGATATTGAAAAAACAGCTTTTTCAGTTAATAATGGGAAATATGAGTACTTACGGATGCCATTTGGGCTAAGGAATGCCCCTAGTATATTTCAGAGAGCAATGAATGATATTTTAAGTGAATATATCGGTAAATTTTGCCAAGTGTATATTGATGATATTATAATATTTTCGAAGACATTGACAGAACATATTCAGCAGTTAAAACAAACAGTTGAAAGATTAAGGGAGGCTCATATGAAAATATCTCTTGAAAAATCAAGGTTTATAGAAACAGAAGTTGAATTTTTGGGATACGTAGTATCTCATAAGGTTGTTAAAACAGACCCAAAAAAAGTGGAAGCAATAAAAAATTGTCCCATACCTAAAACTTTACGACAATTAAGGAGTTTTTTGGGATTGACAGGATATTACAGGAAATTTATTCAAGATTACGCTACAATAGCTAAGCCACTGACAAAGCACTTAAAAGGAAAAAATGGAGGAGTATCGCAGCATGTATCAAAAAAGACAAGGATTGATCTTGACCAAGAAGGTATAGCCGCTTGTGAAAGGTTAAAGGATGTATTATGCCAATGCATTGAATTATCGCAACCTGATTTTAATGAAAAATTAATTTTAAATACCGACGCTTCAAGTGTAGCTGTAGGGGCTGTATTATCACAACGAGTAAACACATAATATTTATTTCAAAGACTTTGAATTTAACCGAGCAGAATTATGCAACTAATGAAAAGGAGCTTTATGCTATTGTTTGGGCATTGAAAACATTGCGACATTACCTTTATGCAGTAAAAGATTTAGAAATTTATACGGACCACCAACTGCTATCGTTTGCGATATCTGAAAGAAACCCTAATGTTAAAATGAAAAGATGGAGGGCATTTATTGAAGAATTTTCGCCAAGAATAATCTATAAACCCGGAGCAACAAATGTTGTGGCAGATGCACTATCGAGACAGCAGTTCAATAATTTAACAGAATCGAATAATGAAATTTCAGAATCTGATGATTCATTTGCGAATACACAGCATTCAGCCGAGAGTAGTGATGAAATTTCAATTAGGGAAACTAACAAGCCATTGAATAATTTTAAACAGCAAATATTAATAAATCAAGGTGCAAAAATTACTACCCAAGAAAGAGTTTTAATCTTCAGTAACACTAGATTTTTAATAGAATATGATAAACCAGAAAATATAATACCTGTTCTTTCTGAACAATTAAATCCAAAATTGGTTACAGGAATATTTTGTACTCCGGAAGTGGCATATGAAATAAAAACCGTATTGATGGATACTTTTCCGGTAACGAAATTTTTACGTGTGAAGTGTTTTCCAATTGATGTCACGAATAGAGAGGACCAGGGTAATATTATAGAGCAAACACATGGTCGAGCGCATAGAAATTATGGGGAAAATTTGGCACAGATCAGGGATCAATACTATTGGCCCCAAATGGTGAAGCAATTCCAGCAATATGTTAGAAATTGTCAGGTATGTAATAAGAATAAATACGATAGACAACCCGAAAAGGTACCAATAGGAAGGGCACCAATTCCAGAGAAAGAAGGTGAACCAGTTCATGTTGACATTTTTTACGCTCAAAAACTGAAATTTTTAACTTTGATTGACTCTTTTTCTAAGTTCTTGATAGTTAAGCATATTGAAGATAAGACAAATTTAATCGAAAAGATTTTGAAAGCTTTACAGGTATTTCCGGAAATAAAGAGAATTACAGTGGACAATGAACCAATTTTTGCATCGGCTCAATTTAGATCATTTGCTAATAGATGTAATATTGAAATATATTATTGCGATCCAAGACATTCAATAACTAATGGTCAGGTAGAATGGTCAGTAGATGTTTAAAGGAGGAAATGAATTTAATAAGTGATTTAGAATCCATAATTAGAGCAGCTCAGCAATACAATAAAACTATTCATTCGACAATTAAAGAAAAACCGTACGAGGTGCTTTACAATAAAAAACCACATGAAAATATAAAAGATAAATTAAAATCGGCACAGGAAGTCATGTTGAAGGTACATAATAAAAGACGAAAAGAAAAAAATTAGACTCCATGTCAGACAGTATAGGAGAAAGTTATAGGTGAAAGGAATAAATTAAAACCGAAATATAGGAGACAAAAAGTGAAAGAAGATAGGGGAAATAGCATAATAATTCAGAAACGCGACAGAATAATTCACAAGGATAATATTAAATCTTAATATTTACAGAATAAGGTTGGTGCTATTTGCAGCATTCATATCTTTCGGGATGACGGACATTATTGATTATACAAGGGAAGACTATGTTTTAATAGAAGACGGAGATGTTTTATTATATGAAGATTATGGGGATATTTTTTACATTGCAAATATAACTTATTTTACGAGCTTATTGGAAGAAATGAAACAACAAATGTTCAATAGGAATGAATATATTCATGTAAATGGAAGTAAGACAATGCGTACGGATTTTGACGTAAATGAAATTGAATACGAATTGGAAATTGAATTAATGGAGACATTAATAGAGCAATTGCAAGAAAAGGATTATAGATTTACAAGAGGTATTAATGAGTTGGGAACATTGTGGAAATGGATAGCAGGAACACCGGATCATGATGATTTAGTATTAATAACCAATAAATTAAATGAATTAGTGGAAAATAGTAATAAACAGTATACCACAAATTCACAGATGTTTAAAGCTATTACGCATTTAACTGAGAGGGTTAAAGAATTACAAGGAAATGCACATATTAGAATGATGAGTAAGCGTAGAAATAGTTGTATCATTAATGAATTACAGAATTGAATACAAACTATAACTTTGGCAAAGGTAGGAATTTTGAATCCAGCTATTCTGCGCATTGATGAGATAAGAAATATAACACGACATGAACACGGACGAATAACGATTACAGATTTAATAGATGATTCACAGTTTAAAGTAATTCAAAATAAAGAATTAATTGTAATATATATAAAATATCCAAAGGTATTGTATTATTTCAAATTTTATAAAATCCGGGCTATAGCGCAGAAAGATGGTAAATTGATAATTGAGGATAAAAAAGCGAAGTGTGGAAATGATTATGTGAATGTAAAAGAATGTAAAGAAGAAATAAAAAATACAAACTGTAAAATTGAAGTAAGGAAATCTTGTTTGTCGAAAATTTTGAATAGCGCAGAGAGATGGTAAATTGATAATTGAGGATAAAATAGCGAAGTGTGGAAATGATTATGTAAATGTAAAAGAATGTTAAGAAGAAATAAAAAATACATACTGTAAAATTGAAGTAAGGAAATCTTGTTTGTCGAAAATTTTGAATAAAGCAAGAATCCAATGCAAAAAATTAAAAGAGAAAAATGAAGAAATAGAAAAAATAAAACAGGGGGCCATATTAGTTTCTGGAACGCATGTAATTGATGAACACACATTAGATGGAGTTTATTTAATAGTTTTTAAGAATTATACTATAATTGATAATGTTACATACGAAAATATTGATGAAAAAATTTGGAATTATGTAAAAATTAATTATATTAATAACTTTGAAATAACTGAGTATAGTTAATATATAACTGAGTGAGTTAATACCCTATTCTGGTAAGCCGCATAACGGCAAATATATACAAAAAGTTACAGTAAACAATATTTTTTAAAGCTAGCATAAGCACAAATTGGAGAATGATGAAATAAGCTCATCCAGTAGTGAAATATTTACAGTAAACATAAACAATTATTTGTTAAGTTAATACCCTACTCTGGTAAGCCGCATAACGGCAAATATTATATATACAAAAAGTTACAGTAAATAATACTTTTTAAAGCTAGCATGAGCACAAATTGGAGGATGATGAAATAAGCTCATCCAGTAGTGAAATATTTACAGTAAACATAAACAATTATTTGTTAAGGATAGAGTAAGCAAACATTTTGCATACAAGAAATAATGAAAGAATAAAATGGCTACTTCAAGCTTGAGTTTGAAACCAAGCGTTGCATTTATTTTTAACGCTCACGCGCGTTACACCATTAATTTGCACTGCGTCTGCTACAAATGCAGGATTGAAGCCAGAACTACATCCTCCAGATAAATAAAATGGCGGAGGACATCATGTACGAACGATTTAGGAAATTGGAGTGGGCCATTGGAAGCGTGTTCATTCGTTTCAAAAAACGCAACCCAACGGATAAAAACCAAAACACGCTCAAAACTGGCGGGGTGGAGAAGGATCTCAGCTATGAAAACATCCTCAAAGCCTCTCCTAACCTCTTTCATAAATCTCTTAACGAATAACTCTAAGATTGTGGAAGATTGGAGAGTATTAAAAACGCCATCTTTGTGCAACCACAAAAACGTACATTTCAAAATAACATTCTTGGCCCAGCTAAGGAGAAAAACCTTCAGGAATTCTAGAAACACAAGCTGGGATCTGTTTAGGAAAGAGCTATCGCAAAAACCATAGAAAGCAAAAACGAAGCAACTGGGCTCATGTAATTGTTATCAAAACACCCTAAAACGCCCAACTTAATACGTAAATCCCACGGGAACTGGTCGGATAGTTGTGAAGAATCACTACAAGATCTAGTCAGCTCGCAATTTTCAGTATGCATAGACTACTTAGGTTAGGAGCCTGTAAGAAATAACGTAGAAAACCTCCCGAAAGACATTATTGCAACGCAAAAAATAGAGTGGGCTAAAAGCATTTTTTACTCATTTAAATCACAGGGTTTAGATGGAAGTTTTCCAGCCATGCTCCAAAGGATGGGCAATCTGTTGGTACCATGGCCAAAACCGATATGCACAAGATGTTTCAGATTCAACTATGTGCCAGTACTCTGGAGAGGAACAAGGGATGTGTTTATACCGAAAGCAGGTAAAAGCAACCCCACACTCTCAAAGGAACATATATTAGGCCAATCAGTTTGACCTCATTCTTCCTGAAAACCCTTGAGAAATTTCTCGACGCCCACATTAGAGAAAATAGGGTGTCAGACATTATATCTAAGGTCCAACACGCATATACTAAAGGCAGGTCAACAGAGACTGCGTTACACTCACTAGTGTTAGTTCTAGAGAAATCCCTAGAGTATAAGGAATACACTTTAGGAGTATTTCTAGGCATTAGTGGTGCATTCAACAATGTGTAGAGGGAAGCCTTTCCAAGGGACTAAGATGCAACAAATACAGAATGCGCTATTTATTCATGGATAAAGAACCTTTTAAGTTGTAGAATAATATTGTACGTGCGGAATTGATTGGGGTTTGCAGGGTTTGGTAGGGATGTGACCTCGAGTCGAAAAAATCGATCATTTAATAATCGATTTTTTTCGTTTCAAGATAAATCGATTTATAAAAAATCGATTTTTGAGGGAATAATCGATTTTTGTGGATATTTCGATTTTTTAATACGAAAAATGCATATTTGATATATAAGTATGAAAAAATATCTAAAAGGACGACTTTAAGATTATAAATACATATTCAAATTAATGATACATATATACATTTTTTAGTACTCTTAAATATTTTATTGCAGTAAAAATAATACAAAACTATAAGAGTACAAAATATAGCAATATAACAAACAAAACTAAGAAAATAAAAGAAAGCTATCTTCAAGCTTTTAGTTTAAGTAATAAAAAAATTCAATTAAATAATTGCCACAAATGTTTTGTATCAATTAACATTCGACTAGAATCAAAATAAAATTAAACGATTAATTTAAGTATTAAATATAACGAGAATTGTTGGGTATGAACATTAAAAAAGAAAAGGAAGCTTCCTCCAAACCTCAAATCAAAATTTATCAGAAACTTAAAAAATTATTGCCATAAATCTTCAGTCAAAGAGTTTAAAAATAATAGTTTTGGTAGTCGCTTTCCTAAAATACGGTTTCGAGTTTTTCTGACAATATTCCCAGCCTTCGAAAATAATCTTTCAGCTGGTGCAGAAGTGGCCATCACTGAGAGGTGTTTCAAAGCTAAGTCTGTTAATTTTGGAAAAGTTCCCTCAGAACTTCTCCATACATCGAGAGGGTCTACTTTAAGATTTGATAATGGCGCTGCGATATATAAATCTATCTCTGTATTTTTTGTCATTGACGTATTAGCAGCCATTATTTTGTTATGGTGTACCTGCCATATATCTTGATCGTCGCTGGCAACTTGTGATGAAACAGATGATTCAAAATCGGTCACCAGTATAGTATCATCATTCCTAGTATTTAAACTTAGGCATCGGTTGGTATAATTAATTGTTTTTGACAAAGATAATGGCTCATCTAAATGAATTTTTTTGAATCTAGGATCCAAAAACGTTGCGACTGAGAAAAGGTGAACTTTCTGTATGTTTTCAAATCTTTTTTTTAGTTCTGTTTGCAATGAATATTTGAATTGATTGGCCAAATCACTGGTTATCGGTATAGCGTCTAACAAAGTTCTCAAGCACTTGATAATAGGTATAGCTTTACTAGCTGTCACATATTTTTCAGCGCTCATTTCTTCGGTAACATTGTGAAAAGGCTTTAAAACTTTTCCAATTTCTTTGAGCACAACGATTTCGTTTGCTTGAAGCATTTGGGGTGCATTCGGATGGTTTATTAAAATAGATCCAATTGTGCTGCTCATTAACACAAAACGTTCAATCATAAATAATTGTGAGTTCCATCTTGTAGACACATCTCCGACCAAATGCTTCAATTTTCCTTCAACAACGCTTTCCTGCATTTGCATCTGTCGCAATTCTTCAGCGCCTACACCACTTTGGTGGAACCAAGTTACGATTTTTCGTACTTTATCCAAAAAAAGTTTAACATCAGAGGAACTCACAGAATTTTCAACTACTAGATTCAACGTATGTGCTAGGCATCGAATATGTTTTGCTCTGCCGAAAGTAATCTCAATAGCTTTAACCATGTTAGCGCCATTGTCTGTAGTAACACTCACAATTTTGTCATGCGACAAACCCCAATCTTCACAAACATTAAGAACCATCTCCGATAAATATTCGCCTGTATGATTGTCATGAAGCGGTTCACATGCGATATTCACCGATTTCATTTCAAAATTTTCTAATATATATTATAAAGTGAACAGTCACGCCTAAAAAACTTCTTAACTGCATATCCTTCCATTCATCTATTGTAAGATAGACGTTTTTAACAGACCGTAATTTTTGTTTAATAAGGGTCTTTTTTTCGTCATATTTAGTATCAATGAGATCTGTGATAGTTTTACGACATGGAACCTTGTACAAAGGAACGATAGTTTTCATTAGCTTTTTGAATCCTGTTCCTTCCACCATATTGTAAGGAAGACTGTCCCGGCATATCATTTCTGCGATGCTGTTTGTTATTTGTTTATTTTTTTCTCCATCTGAGGCATATGCTGAAATTCTTGAAAAAGCCGCTCCGATAGTTGATCTAGCCCGTTTTGGAGTTAACGACGAAGCCTCAGTGTCTGTCAATGGCGAATGCACCAATGAATCATTATGCCTCAAATTGGTAGTATCCTGGACATCAACTTCATGTGAATTCTGCGGTGATAAAAATAAAAACAAAATATAATTTAAAATATTTTAAATAATAACTATTACATCAAATAATGAGTTTTACCTCGTCAGCTTGTAAGACATCAGAATGTTTTCTTTCCATGTGCTGTTTCAAGTTTGTAGTGTTATTGCATGTTTTTAACTCTTTTGGGCAGTATTTACATTTTGCGGTTGCATTTTCCTTCCTTATTGTAAAATACTTGCGCCAGCAGCTTCTGGGTGTTTTAGCAGCGGAAGACATTTTTATGGTTAAACCAATATTTATTTCGACACTTCAAAGCTTCCAAGAAATAAATAAAGGCAGGATCACAATTCATTACATATTTGTACGTAAAGATGGCACTGATTTTTATCGACTTGTTCACATTAGTTAGCTTACTTATCCATTTTATCATCCGTCGCACAGATGGCACTATTTACAAAAATCGATTTAAAATGTGTAACTCATATAATCGATTTATTAAAAATCGATTTTCGCCTTTAATAAAATCGACTACAAAAAATCGATAATAAGAAAAAAAAATCGATTAAAGCAAAAATCGATTATTTTTTAACATCCCTAGGGTTTGGTCGCACAAACATTTGTTTGTATTTACTCAAATAGTAATAAATGTATAGTATAGGGTTATTCAATAGGTGCGCTTCAACTTTTTTCCGATAGGGAGGGCGAACGACGCAATATTTTTTATTTTTCGCTTGTCAATTGTAAACTTCATTAGTATACATTTCATCATGGAACGCTACACACTTGAGCAACGATGGCAAATCGTGCAAATTTTTTATGAAAATAATCGTTCTGTTGCTGCTACTTTAAGAGCATTACGGCCATTTTACGGTCCATTTAACAAGCCGTCCCGTTTTGGGGTTATGTGAAGTCATTGGTCTACAGTAACAAGCCGGCGACGATTTGTGAGCTCAGAGCCAATATTGAACGCGAAATTGCTGGAATTTCGGCCGATTTATGCAAAAGAGTTGTCGAAAATTGGGTTCAACGATTGGACTTCGTAAGGCGTGCACGCGGTGGTCATGCAAAAGAAATCGAATTTCATACTTAAATGTATATGTTCAAACTCGATAATAAAAAAAATTAGTTAAAAAAGTCAAACCGTTTGTGTTTTATTCAAAAAAGTTCAAAAGTTGAAGCGCTCTTACTGAAAAACCTATATATTATATGTTCAATTACATCTATAAAATCGGATAATATCTAATGACATAGATCTAAGAATTAGATGTACAGAGAAAACAAATTATATACGAATAGAGCATGAGAACATTGATGAGTTATTATAAAGCATATTAAAATAAATTAATTTCAATCTGTTTTTGATTATTATTTATCCTAATCACCAATCAATGACTCATCATATCCAAAACTGTGACTTAAGCGTGTACTGTTTCATAAATTTATATGCCCAAGCAAAATTATATCGCACTGCAACAAAACAAACAAATAACTTAACGAAACGGGTGAATTTACTTGTAAAATATTGGGACATAGCTCAATAGGTATGAATTATCGGACCAATAGGGATTATATGACTCCGAAATACAATTTGGTGAACAGATCCCGGACAACAATAGAAGAAGCGGGGTGGAAAAGAGGTATACAACCTAATACCAAAACGCTTAATATATTTACTGACGGCTCGAAAATGATGAACGGAGTAGATGCAGGGATTTCTTGCGCTGAGCTGGACATGAAGCGGCAAATTAAGCTCCCTGACCACTACAGTATTTTTCCAGCAGAAGTCTTTGCGATAGGAAAGTTTGCAGAAATAGCACTGGCAAAGACATTGAGAACTCCAACATAAATATATATGTTGACAGCCAAGCGGCAATAAAGGCAATAAACTCATATGAAATTTCATCGAAAAGCTTTCTTAGGATCAGGGAAACCATATAGAGACTAGCCACTGGCAAAAGCGAAAATCATGTGGACACAGAATGCAGATAAAGACGCCAGGTTTGTACTAACCCTGTCTAGAAAAGAAAGCAGAACTGTCGTAGGAATACTGACAGGCCACAATTTGTTAGCGGGACACGCATACAAGATGGGAAGTACAATCAATGATAGCTGCAGATTTTGCAATGAATTAGAAGAGAAGGGAATTCTTGAACACCTTCTATGTTCTTGCCCTGCATTAGCTAGAACCCGAATGAAATGTTTAGGAGCTCTACAATATGAGATATTAGAATGTCTCTCGGGGTTAGAGCTTGAGAGCTTACTCAGATTCACAACAGACGCAGGCTGATTATAAGAAGCCTACTACAAGGAAACGTAAGGGTCAAGCTCCAACTGGCACCATTAAGGGCCAATAGGTATATGTGATGGCTTTCAGCTAGCCAGGTCAACCTAACCTAATCTATAACAGAGCACGTCCTCTGTACTTTTCGAGCCTAGCTAAGAGCAGAGCAAGGTTGTCAGGAAAATACTCTTTTGACTCTGTTACGAACCTATCCTACGCTTCATAAGAGTGTCTAAATGGTTCCATGATATATAAATACTGAGGTTCCCGTGTTACGCAACGATACCATAATGGAGCTATATGGTCTAAGCGAGTTGGATATTTTTAAAACCGACTGTCACAAAAACCTGTCGCCTTGGGGCGAATCCATTTCCGTGTCCAGGATAAGGAGGAGGACAAAGCGTAAATATACTTACTCTCACGACTGAAGTCATATTTATGCAGATAAATCTTAAGTACAGCAAGGCGTCTACGGCTCCCCTGTGCCGTAGGCATGCAAAACTGCAAACAAACCCATACATAATAATACAAAAACCATGGGTATGCCACAAGCGTATCTGTGGTCTAGCTGCTATATCTTGGGGACTTCATTGCGAAGGGAGTGTGAGACCGCAAGCATGTATTATCATGCCAAGGTTGATCGAACACTCGATATTTAAAGAGCTGTGCTCCGGAGATATCGTTGTTGCCAAACTAAAGTACTGTAAGAGTGGGAACAGTGTCGAAGCTATCATAAACTCGGTCTACCTAACCTACGACTCTTTACAGCCACCTCCTTGGAGGTAGCTAAGAGAAGTATTCAAGTATGCGGAATTCAATAATCTGGGGCTAATAGTGGGCTGTGATGCAAATTTCTAGAACAATGTATGAGAAAGCAGCAAATGCAACCCCAGAGGTCTCAAGTTACTGGATTTTATCCTGTCATCTGATTTGGTAATTCAAAACACTGGTAACAAACCAACTTTTGTGACCAAGAGAAGACAAGTGGTGATTGATTTAACATTAACCAATAGGTCAGTTGGAAATCAAATCAACCGATGGCGAGTTTTGGAAGAGGACTCTCTTTCTGATCATCGGTTTATCGAATTCCGACTGGGAATTGATACAATATCAATACCTTCCCGTACTAATCCTCAAAATGCGGACTGGGGCAGGTATGGTGATCAGTAGAAATGATTGAGAATGCTACTGAGAAATTAGAAGGTACTTTAATCAATTGCTTTGAGGAACTGTGCCCACTCAGGCAAATTAGAAAGGGAAAGCGGTTCCTTGGTGGAACCCTGAACTGTTGAAGCTTCGTGTACCACTTTCAATGTACCAAAACACAAAAAGACAGGCAAAAGTTTTCCATCCAAGAACCAACGTTTGTAAGGACAAGAATGGAAATATAATTAGTGGCAACCAACAAGAGATGATGGAAACGCCATTTCACCGAGCTCCTCCACGGAAGTCATACTAAGGATAATGATAATAACAATGAAATTGAGGATATCCATAAAGCTGAAATATTGTTTGAAGGACCTAGCATAACTGAAGTAACCACAACAATAAAGAAATTAAAAAAACAGTAAAACAGGTGGGGAAGACGGAATCCCGGCAGAGCTCATAAAATATGGAGGGCAAGTCTTGCACAAGCAAATACACTATCTTATAAAAACCATTTGGGAAAAGAATAAAATACCAAAGGAATGGCTAACAAGTGTAATAGAGCATTACATAAGAAGGGCAATAAGACTGAATGTCGGAATTATCGAAGAATATCGCTATTGAACGTCAGTTGCAATGTTTATGCTGATGAAATAATAGATAAATACCAGTGTTTGTTTAGAAGCAATCGATCGCCAATTGATCAAGGTTTCCTGGTTAACCAAATTTAAAAAATTTTTTAACAAGCGTCTGATAGTCTTCCAGGTCCTGTCTGGTGTTAAACAAGGATACGCATTGTCCGCTCTGATTTTCAACATTATGTTGCATACAGTTGTAAAAGATATTAACTTGTCCGGAACAATATTTGACAACGATTTTCAAATATGTGCATATGCTGACGACGTTCTCATCATGGCAACAAACAAAAGCTAATTCGCATATTCAAGCTGCTAGAAACAAAAGCAAAAATGATGGGACTGAATGTCAACGGCGACAACACTAAGTTTATGCTTCGGTCAGCACGTAATATGGATGCCAACAATCTAGCTATAGATAACTTTATTTTTGAAAGTGGGAATGAATTTAAATACTTAGGATTCGTTCTATCAGCAATTAAAGACACATCAATTGCAATAGATGAAGGAATTAAATCTGGTAATAAGACGTATTAAGCAAATATAAATTTGTTCAGATCAAAAATTTTCTTACCAATGCAGAAAATCAATTTATATAAAACTTTGATACGTCCGGTTCTTACTTATGGTGCTGAAATCTGGACACTGAAAGTTAATGATATAAACCAGCTATTGCGATTTGAAAGAACCATAATGAGAAAAATCTACGGCCCTATTCGGCTTGAAAATGGCACGTATTCGTTATAGAAACGAAATTAAAAACCTTATTGGTGGTGAAAATGTAATTCGTTTTATTAAAGCGCAGTGGATTAGATGGATTGGCCACATCATAAGAATGCCCAACGCAAGAATCCAAAAAAGAGTGTTTACTTTGCGTCCAATAGGAGGAAGAAAGAGAGGCCGACCAAGAAAGAGATGGCTTGGTGATGTCGAAACAGACTTGAAAGCGATACACATTCGTAATAGGAGACATGAGGCAAGAGAGAGACTGAATTGGAGGAGGATTGTTGATGAAGCTATGGTCCACCATAGACTGTGAGCTAAGAGAGAGAAATGGTTGCCAATACAACTCAGCTAATGTAGCGTCACGCACTCTCTCGGCGCAATATTATTTCTATCATTCTTGGTGCTCACCTGATTCTCTTGTTGAGTCTTTCACTCCACTTATGATTTTTGCCTCCAGTTGCGCGACCCACGCAGCACTAGGCAAACTCTCACCTTTGCTCAGATGGTGTTGTGTTGTAGGACCAACGCAGTAGCTATGAGACAGTTTCATTTGGTGCGAGAGGTAATTTTTGAAGTGAAACTTCTTTACGCGCGTCAGAGTATAATTTCAAGACCACGACACACGATCTAGCATTACTAAAACCCGTCACGAAATGTATAAGCCTGCAGCATACAACCTATTCTCTTTCCCCGCTTTGTGCGGTACTTCGTAGTCTCCCACTCTGTATATACGTATCACAGACAATATAACCTAGTACTATGCCATATACTACAGCCTACGGCTCTAGTATTAACTAGAGATTTCAATGTAAATTTTGCATTCGATGAAATTAATAGAATTTGTAGAACATCAACTGAATTTACAAATGAGTAATGACCGCTATATTCCAACAACAAAATCAGTAACAACGAAAAATGAAAAACAAGTTTTTTTACGCGATTTGTTATACATTATTTCTTTTTTTATATAAATCACCATTTATTCTGTCACGACACCGCTCAATTAGGGTTTGAGAAGCTGGTTATAGTCCTCAAGCAAGTGTTAGTTTATTATCAGAAAAAGACCGCGAAGATTGGAATTTCTGTGCAGAGCGAGAAAGAATACGTCTGTACTCTGGAACAGTTTTCTAATTTTTTCTCCTCTTTGAAGGATATTTTTTAGTTTGACCGGCACTAATTGCACGTCACGCCACGGCCTGACGATGATACTCCATTACGAAACGTGTAAACGAGGGTCCCTGCGGTGGGCGCCAAATATCTTTATGGGTGACTGGGGCACGTTTTTTGTTTTTTTTATAAAAATGAGTGTATTTTTCCAAGACTGAATCTGAACTAAACTTTATTTTCAAAATAACTTATAAACACCTGAAAATAGTTGTATCCTAATTCTAGGTCTTACTGGATATTTCTATCTTACAATTGTATTTATTATAATTTTGTTCAAAGATTTAAATTTCATCTTGGAATTTTGTCAAGACACATTAAATTCAATTTTTTATTGCGAGTAGCGGAAATCGGTGTTTGTTTTATCATTCTTATTGGCTTTCTTGTCATGAGTTCAACCAACGATATAATTCATTACAGAAATTTTTTTACTTCTAGCCTTTGATTGAGAGGCAAGGGCTATTGTTAACTTACATATATATATGGGTACATATTCACGAAATATTTTAGCCTTTGTCAAGAAAAATAGTCTTATGGACAGCTCTGGAGCGGAGAGAAGATGTGGGGAGCTCGTATTCTAATGAACGAGCCTTGCTTTGAGAAATATACGATTGAGTTTATGAATGAAATAGCTTTTCTTTTATTAAAGAATACTGTAGACTCGGGGTAGAGGGAACTAATTCGTGCAAGGGCTATTCCCTCAACCCAGACTATACCTTCAATCGAGATTGAATTAAGTATGTACAAAAGCGGATTGAGAATAAAAAAGTGTTTAAAAGTAATATATACATAATTGGCGCGTACACCCTTTCTGGGTGTTTGGCCGAGCTCCTGCTCCTATTTGTGGCGTGCATCTTCATGTTGGAGGAGGAGCTTTTTCATGGCAGAAATACACTCGGAGGTTTGCCATTACTTGCCGCAGGGCGACCGCTATTAGAAAAAAACGTTTCCTTCATTTTGGTATTTCACCGAGATTCAAACCTACGTTTTTTCTGAATTCCGAATGGTAGTCACGCACCAATGCATTCGGCCACGGCGGCCGCAATAAATTAAGTTAAATAAGAAATATATATTATTTTAAGAAGTACTTTATTATTTCTTAGTTTCCTGGGAGTTTTGCAAAGAAATATCCCTAGTATTTGTGAGAACAATAATGTGTTCGAGCGAGTGGGTATGGTTCTTCATCCAATCGATTTTTTTAAGAAAAATTTTAATTGTATGGTACACATTTCCTCGTTTATTCGTCATGAGAATCTAAAAACTCATCAGCATCTTCGGTAACTTCCTCATTATCAATAGCACAATTGTCATTTATCATATTTCTGTCCATAATTTTTTCATATTAAATTGAAATAAATACAAAGGCATAACAATCAATAAGAGAACGTTCGACTCTAACATAAGTGGTCAGTCGTGGGTATAATAAACAATAATATTATTTTGGCACATAGTTCATATTTTTTTTGTTCTTTAACATTACTTATCCAAAAGCTAATCCTAAAATGAAAATATAAATTAATCAGTAAACATCAAATAACAAGCAGCACACGATGATTCATTAAGGATAAGCTCCCTGTATTTGAGGCAGCTAGGTAAGGTTTTTATGCAGAGCTTTATAATCACTACCGCTCAAACTCATGTTTATATTTTATTCTATGTCTTTTCACCAAAACTTTCACAACGAAAATTTCTATAGACACTACAGGTACCAATGACGTGCTGAATATTTTCTGGGTTATAAACTGGACTAGGAGTAGAAGTTAATTTTTTCAAAAGGTCTTGCATTTAGATTAAGGAGCCCTCCCCTTGCACGGTAGATGAAACTTATAGCATAAGCAGGCAAGTCGTCACTGAAATAATTGATGTTTGTAAGTGATACACCAGGATACTTATCGTGATGTGTAGATTTTTTGGTTGAGTTTAAAAATACCGAAATTCTTTGACATTTAATTTTTCTATAAACTGCGGAATATATGCCTTCAAGGAAACAGAAGAAAGGACATTTAGAGATTCCATATTCAAAGTTTCATATTCAGTGTACACCAAGGCGTACAATCTCTTTAGCAAGGATATGCGGAAATCTGTCATTTGGCAGAGAAAAACAGTGCAAAACATAATTCATATGAGCTTTGAGAGTATGGTTTCCATGTGGATCACATAATTCGGCGTACTTGCAAGCAAAAATATTAGTTTTTTTAATATAGAAACGCAAAGGTTTCTCTACTGGCTCAAATTTGTCAACCCGGAAACCTGTGCACCATAAAACATAATCGATCTTAAGCACGCAACATGTAATTTTGGTCAAATTGCACAATTTTTCAATGTTGTTGTGAAACTATTTGCTGTCTCAAGCCACTGATAAGAACATCATTATCGAAACTCTCATCATTCTATTCAGGCTATTCATAATTTAGTAAAGGATACCAGCATTTTGGTGTAACGTTGGTATCGACTTTTTGTCGTGCTTGGGCCAAAAGACATATTTCAAAGTGAGTTTTTTTTGAAAAGGCGGCTAAGTTGTGTTTACCAATAGTTGATTTTAATAAATTTGTTCTATAGTGCAACTTGATTAATCTCATAACATTCTGGACCAACGGCTAAAGCCACATTCTGTTTTTAATAACTCTTCATTTGGATGACAAGGCGCATTATTTAAGATCAGAACAGCTTTGAATGGTTAACGCACCTGTAGTAGGAATGTTGTAGCCTAAGGAATATCAGAAAATTTTAATTTAGTTGAATTTGTAAGATTTGTATGTTGAAATTTAATAAATTTAATTTGCTTTGGTACAAATGATTTGTGGAACCATTCATGAAAAATATTGGCAGTCATACATGCTCTTTTTGAGCTCCTTTAGTTCAAGGGAAGCTAAAAATCTCTGAATGATCGTGGTTTTTTCGCTTGGCCTATTACTAATACTATTAGTGTTTGCTAATTGCATTATTAAAAGCTTATGCTATGACTCTCGCCTTTTCACTTCTTCTTCCCAAGCATTTTTTCATTTGAGGTAACGTATGTTTGGCAGTAGTTTCTAAGCCAACTTCGTCGGCGTTATAAATTTGATTTTCATTTCACTGTAAATAGTTTTTTAGTCGTCGAAACTTTGCTTTAAACACTGGCAGTGCTTTCTGACCAGAAGACAGTTTTTCATCAAAAATTGTCTCCAGCCTAATTTCGAATTTAGCCTTGAAACCATTAAGCCAACCAGAACTTACATTAAAGCCGCTTCCATTTCCATACATTTTTTCATGCAGTTGTTTAGCTTTTCCCTTTATAAATTGCGAGATATTGAAACATGCCGGATTCTTTGCTTTTTCTTCTATGTCAGCAAACCCACCCTTCTACAGAAAGTTTTGTTTTATAGTGCACGCTGACGATGCCTTTAGAAGCATTATTTGACCACTTTAAATGCAAGGTTTTTATCGAGCTTTTATATAATTTCACTTTTTCTTTTAAGTGGTAAAAACATTTTAACTTTCACAGTCAACTACATATATCGTCCCCTTAGTATTAAAATAGCCTATAAATTTTTTGATGTTTTGAGAAAATGAATTTCAAACTTTTTGTCGAAAGTAGCTCTCACTCAAATTTCGTTATGTCTGTAAATATTTATTATTTTTTGACTGACGTTTTGACCCACTTTGTGGAACTAGAATTTGACAACATTTTGACCACATATAAAATCGACGATGGAGAATCCAAAAATTCAATAAAAAAATAATAGCCTATGAGCACATAGGCTATTGTTATACTAAGGGGACGATATAAAGAATTTCTATCGGCTGTGCTTTCCTTTTCTACCACGATATATTTGCTTATAATGTCTAAGTGCGTGGACCGAATTTAAAAACTGTAACACGCAAATGTAGTCACTATATCAGCCTTTTGATTTATATTACTTTTTATGAATTAAAATTAAGAATTAATAGCAATATTTAACGTTAAAAATGCAGTTTTTTTGCATAAGCTTAAAAAAATGCCCTATTACAGACGCTTATTTCACATAAATACAAACACAGAAAAGTAACAAAATCACTTATAATCATTCTTTATTACATTAAGATTCGATTTAAAGCTATTTTTACTAAATAATAGTCCAAATTCTATTAAAATTCTATTATTACAAATGTTCTTCTAACCGTTTGTAATACCGTGCAGAATAAATTTGAGGAGCGAACTGTCAAACGAACGATGAGAGGAGAAGAACAAAGCGAAATAAGAAAAACCCAGTCAACCAAAAGCGAACAATTCTTTTATTATTTATAGGGGCGCTTTTTTAGTTTCAAATATACATAATATTACAAAAACAAATATTTTTACAAAAACTGAAAATTTGGAATAAAAATCGCGCGATTTTTAGTACAAATTTTCGCCTGCGGCGCTTTTTTGATTTCAAATATACATATATATTACAAAAACAAATATTTTTACAAAAACTGAAAATTTGGAATAAAAATCGCGCAATTTTTAGTCCAAATTTTCGCCTGCGACGCTTTATTGTTTTCAAATATACATATATATTACAAAAACAAATATTTTTACAAATACTGAAAATTTGGAATAAAAATCGCGCGATTTTTAGTACAAATTTTCGCCTGCGGCGCTTTATTGTTTTCAAATATACATATATATTACAAAAACAAATATTTTTACAAAAACTGAAAATTTGGAATAAAAATCGCGCAATTTTTAGTCCAAATTTTCGCCTGCGACGCTTTTTTGATTTCAAATATACATATATATTACAAAAACAAATATTTTTACAAATACTGAAAATTTGGAATAAAAATCGCGCGATTTTTAGTACAAATTTTCGGCTGCGGCGCTTTTTTGATTTCAAGTATACATATATATTACAAAAACAAATATTTTTACAAATACTGAAAATTCGGAATAAAAATCGCGCGATTTTTAGTCCAAATTTTCGCCTGCGGCGCTTTTTTGATTTCAAATATACATGTTTATAACAAAAACAAATATATTTACAAAAAAAAAAAATGTATAAATAGTGAAATAATGCAAAATCGGACAATTTTTTACCTAAATTTTCGCCATCGGCACTCATAACTTTTACGATAAAACAACGTTTTCATAAGTGCTATGAAATATAAAACCTAAGTTAAATGCTTGCTGGGTTGACGACTGCTGTATACTCTTCTCTTCAACTGTATTTCAGTACAAACTGCAAATGCGGTCGGAAAAAACTTAATTTTTAAACTTCTCCTGGGGGTTCTATAGGGACACTAGGAGGTTGGGGCTCTCACAGTTATAATGGTGTGACTTTGCTCTTTCTAATGGGCGGGGTGGGTGGTGCCACGCCTCCTCCCCCTCCGACCCCCATTCAAATATATCGTGGTAGTAAAGGAAAGTTTTGCCTTTCTATCTTTTTATCAAATCTTCGCACATCCGTTTTAACGCAATGGACAATACTAATTCACTTTGCACTGGACAATGTATACAAATATGTACTTATACATTTATAGTATATAGTATTTAAGTATAAATTTTATACTGATATTCTGACATAACTGAGATTACACACAAACTGCGAAGTTCCCTCTACTCAGGTTCCCTCTGCAGAGCACTCAATGGAAGAATTTTGTGGTGCCCTCAATCGAGTAGTTCTCTCAATCCGCGTTTACCTCAACTCCCAGGCTACTGCATTTTAGAATGGAGCATGCTGCTGCTTCCGGGCCTATGAAGGTACATATTTTGGTTTTGTAAGTACAATATTTGAAATTTCGACAGGCGGATGACAACTTTCATTGAATGGCAAAGGACATATCTTTTTATTTACATTTTTGGGTATATATGCATAAATATGTATGTACATGCACGATAAGTATCAAAATATCTACTTTCATGTTACAAATACTAAAGGAAAATATCTATGAAATATTTTATATACACACAAATCCTACAAAAATAAAAATAAACAAAATATTACCATAGCATCAAATATGTTACATTTTTTTTTTTTTTTTTTTTTTATAACTTACTTTATTTGCAATCTATCTACTATAAGACATTCAGCAAATTAGATCTTATAAGATAAGACAAAACGACACCGCACTTACTTCGCGTCGATTTCATTTTGTGTATACGAGTAAAAACATCGTTGCTCGCCTCCACACCTCACAGCGATGACCTTCCTTTTCTTTTCACCCGACCGACCTCTTCTAAATGCCCGTTTGCCAAAAATTGAACGATTGTGACTCTATCTCATTACATACTCAATACTTCACGTTAGCTCTTTCTCAGTGTCAAGGTCATTGTGGCTGTTGTTGTATTCACCATTGCTCGTTTTGAGCTCTTGTTAATTCCTTTGATGCAAGAGTTGAGTACTACAGGTGAAGTCTTCCCAAAACAGTCACCCTATTTTGCGCGATTTTGACAAATCTGACGTCAGGTCCCTCCTTCTTATCACCTGGCGCGATAGTCGCTTACGCGATTTTGGCCGACATTAACAAAGCACGCCAGTCGTTTCTTTCTCGTGCTAACCGGCGTCAGTTGGACACACCAAATGAAGCTAAGTCCTTTTCCACCTGATCTTCCTAGCCTATATCTTCCACTTCCTCTGCTCACACCAGCTAGTACGGCATCGATTAATTTCAGAGCCGGAGCTTTTGTTTCTATTCGGTCGACATGGCTTAGTCAACAAACCCGCTGGATCTTTATTCGTTGCGCTACGTCTCTATCGTCGTAAAGCTCATACAGTTCATTGTTCCATCGCCTACGATACTCGCCGTTGCCAAGGTGCAAAGGTCCAAACATCTTCCGCAGAATCTTTCTCTCAAACACTCCAAGGGTCGGCCGATAACGCGTTGCTCTCGTCCACGCTTCTGTGCCATACGATAGGACGGGCATGATGGGAGCCTTGTACAGTGTTAGTTTTATTCGTCGAGAGAGGAATTTACTACTCAATTGCCTACTTAGTCCAAGGTAGCACTTGCTGGGAAGAGGGATTTTCCATCAGATTTCAAGGCTGACATTGTTTTCGGTGTTAAAGCTGGCTGTCAACAGTGACGTGGGTACCGATACGCGAGTGCGCCGACTGTTTGTTTGATGACAGGAGGTACTTCGTTTTATCCTCGATCACCACCAGACCCATTCGCTTTGCTTCTTTATTCAGTTTGAAAAAGGCAGAACCAACAGCGCGGTTGTTAAGGCCGATGACGTCCCCCCTATCTGAAACCTTGTTTGGTATCCAACGGCTCAAAGAGGTCCTTCCCAATTCTGACGGCACTACTGATATTGAGCAACGTCATTTTGCATAGCCGTATTAGTTTTGCGGGGATACCACATTCTGACATTGCTCCATATAGATAGCTCCATGCTATACTGTCGAATATAGCTTTGAAGTCTACGAAAAGATAGTGTGTGTCGATTCTCTTCCGCGGGTATTTTCCAAGACTAGGCGTATTGTGAATGATGGATGGCGGTCAATGATGGCTTTTTTAGGTCTGAAACCACACTGATAAGTTCCAATAAATTGGTTGATGGCAGGTTGGTAGTCTTTTACACAATATGCTCGCTAGACCCTTTCGACGATACATACAAGACTAATCCCGCAGTAATTGGCACAGATTGCAGTATCACCCTTTTTATGAATTGGGCAGAGCACACTTTAATTCCAATTGGCAGGCATTTTGCATAGAAACGGATACATGCAACATACCAGCACCCCGCGGCCATGTTTGAATAGCTCAGCCGAGAGTCCATTGGCGCCCGCGGCCTTGTTGTTCTTTAGCCGCGTTATCGCTATTCTCACCTCGTCATGGTTGGGTAGCGGAACGACAATTGCGTCGTCAACGGGTATGGGCATCTTCACATTCTCTATGACAAGCGCAGCTGTCACTATTGAACTGGCTCGAGAAGTGTTCCCTCCATAATTTAAGAATGCCCTGGATGTCAGTCACCAGATCGCCGTGTTTGTTCTTACAGGAAAACACCCCGCTCTTGAAATCTTCTGTAAGCCGCTGAACTTTGTGGTAGAATTTTCGGTCGTTGTTCCTATTGTCCAGCATCTCAAGCTCCTCGCTCTCGAGTATTTCGGCCTCTCGTTTCTTCTTATAATACGTCTCTCTTCCTTTTTCTTACCCTGGTAGTGATCCCACATAGCTCGTGTTACGATTTTTAAGTCATGGCGCAGCGCATATAAAATGAAAATCTGGTCGCATCGTCCTTCTCTTCCGTCAAGGCATGGGCGCAAATGAGCAAGATGTTGAAATATCTCACTTTGCTGTGGATTATTGCGAGACGATCGTCCACCGGAGTGAACGACAGTACTTGGAGAAGAAATCTCTCTCCCACAACAAAACCAATACCAAATTTGGGCTCCTTTACATGGCAGCTGGAGTGGTCGTCGGAAAGTCCTATGTTTTTTTGCCTTGGCAGTGATGTCAGCCTTTGCTCTCACGTGTACATACACCGGCCGGGCACTTTCTCTATTAAGGGACTGGACATTCCAGGTCGCTGCTCTCAAATAATAGTCCTTAGTTCGTTTTCAGGAATCGTTTTCAGAATAAGCAGTTCTCATTTGATGCTTTGGCCTCGTTTTCATTGCGGATTTTTACGTGGCGGGATCCAAACTCAGCGCACAACCTGATATCCTGGGTTGATCCGCTTTCTTACATCGAATGGGTGTTCCAGAGCTATCCAGAGGATACATGGGCGAAGCGCGGAAGTCATGAGCTGCTGCGACCGAATTGCTTGCAGAAGAATCGTCCTGACCACTCCCAAGTGAATAATAATCAAGTATTTACTTCCCCCGCATGCATGGACATCAACACACGAAACCATCCTTCAGGTCCCTTACCAGTATAAAACCAGCAATGTACCGATACTTATGACAGAGGTGAGCCAATATTACACTTCATTTTAGAAAATAAACTTAGTGTGTTGAATTAACGCTCAGAGCCGCCCTATAAAACAAAAACTAGGTAACAAGTTTTGGACTCAACCCTAGCCTGTGACCTGCTTTCTACCCACGGAGAGAGATGGTTGGTCTTGAGAGAAAAATCTCACTCTAAGCATCGTTACATAGACGTGTATTATCTAAGAAGCGTCCGAAAAACCGACTATGGAGTATACAACAACACATGAAGAGCTTAATTGCCAAAGATACCCACTCAAGATCTCACCACATACCATGAACTAGACGGAAGCCATGAATAGTTATTTGGAAGCTAAGTGCTCGGTTGTATGCCATAGAGGAAAGACAAAACCGCTTTGATGGATAAAAGAAATAACCTCGTTACGAAAATCCAATAGGACTCTATTCAATTTGGCCAACACCAAGAGAAGGTCTAAAGAGAAGGTCTGGCTAGCCTACATAGCTGAGGTACGGCAGGCAAGTCTTCACACACTAATTCTAACGATTTCAGAAGAATCAGTCTCGCATCTTTCCTCCTCAAAATTCCAGAAAGAATTGCCGATGAGTATTTACGGGTCGTCATACTAAACAGCAGGTTCTTCCCGACACAACTCGTCTCCATAAATAGCAAATCTAAAGAAACGCTTGTCGGGTTCGTGTAAAAGCGCGTGACAGAAAAAGAGTTTGCTTTGGTAGATTCTGTAGAAATTGAAGGAGCTTTTAATAATATCCATACAAGCGCCATAATGGGTGCTCTAGAAGATTTTGAAGTCAAATCATATGTTGCTACTCTGATCGAGACAATCAGACTATAGACTGTCAGAAGAAAGACAACACAATAATAAGCTGACAGGTCTGCAGAAGAATTTCTCAGGATTCTCTCCTCTCCTTGGCTGTGAACTCTTTGCTGCTGACCCTAGAGAGAGGGGTGCAGCACGCTCATTCATATTCTGCGCTCTAACATGGCCACGCTTAGTAAGTGGACTACAGTATCTCCGCTAATTTTCAATGGCGGGTAGATTCCTTTGAAAGAGAATGTTAAATACTTAGGACTCATATTACATACAACATTGGATTGCACACATGCAAAATTACGATCGGAATCAAATAGCGATTAACATATTGGCTTTACAATTTGGAAGTTCGGCCTATTTGTGTCCAGGCTAATTTGCCCGCAAAAATAAAACAAAAAGTCAGGAGAATTGCTCAACCTCTCAAGAGAAATCATCTCGAAGGTCGTGGCTTGTGTCACCGGTCATTGGCTGTCAGGTAGACACTCTTCTAAGCTAGAGTATTTTTTCATGAAGTTATAGGGACGAAGAGCACTTCCTCGGTAATTTTCCAGCCTTAGCTACGAGTAGAGCAAGATGGTTAGGAAAATACTCTTTGAGACTTACGGAACTACCCGGTGCTGGTATAAAACCCATGGTAAATACATTTTGAGGTTACCGTGTTACACAGTGGTACCACAACGCTAGCCATTGCCACAAAAATCTAACCTAACCTACCCACTTTTTATGTTATATTCAAAAATTACAGCATTTTATGTGTTTCTTAATTATTATGTTTTTCGTGTTCATTACTTTCGTCTTCCAATTTTGAACAACTTCATATATTTCAAGTTTTTGCTTCTTTATCGATTTTATACTGATTGTTCTTATTTTTATTATATGTATGTAGGTCTATAGGCGTAATGTAAGCTCGAAACTGAAGATTTTCATTTTTTTTTATTAAATACTCAATCGATCCTTTTTCCTGTTAGACATTACTGACGAATGTTATGGAAAATGCTCATTTTGACAGCACTCTCACGGAAAAAAGAATTTCGCATCTAGTTATCTATGCCCACGCCACTACCTTTAATAAATTTAGCTGTATCGATATGTCCATCGATCCTATTTTCTTTTAAAATTAGTCTTTGAAGTAAAAAATAAATAAATAAATAATTGGCGTTTGGTCGAGGCCATTCTCCTATTTGTGGCGTGCGCCTTGATGTTGTTCCTCAACTGGAGTTACCTACAGTTTTAAGCCGACTCCGAATGGTGAATTGTTTTATGAGTAGCTTTGTCATGGCTGAAATATGTATACTCAGAGGTTTGTCACTGCCTGCCGAGGGGCGATCGCTATCAGAAGAAACTTTTCCTATTATTTGATATTCATGCACGGAGATTCGATCCCACGCACTCCCGAATGGTAGTCACGCACTAACGTTTCGGCTACTGCGGCGGATGGGGTATGCTGTGTGTGCGCTATGCCGATAAACCGATTTGAACCCCAAGTAAATAAATTGAAGTTAAATCAATAATACTTTCTATGTAAAACGTTTTTTTAGGCTTCAAAGAAAATTTTGTGTATTCAAACTATTTATTGCTATAAAAACATTTCAAATTGAAGTGTGAAACGAAAATCAAAATTACAAATTTTGTAGAATTAAACTTTGAATTAAATAAAGACTTTACAACAAATAATGTGAAAATTCGATGAAATCCAAATAAATCTCATATGAAAAAAAAATTCATTTACAACAAAAAGAATTCAATGAAGAGTAGGCGAAAGCAATGAAAACAACCAAACACAAGTAATACGCACATACACATACTTTCTTACCACGGATCCTTCGCATAAAAACGCAAAAAACTGCATTTGGGGCTATTATATCAATTGTTGCTTTCACTAATTCTCTTATTTTTGTATGTTGCCATTATTCTCACATTCGCATTCTTTCTCACTTGCACTTTATTTACGTTATGTTATGAGCATCTCTCATTATTTGCATATGGGGGCCATATAGCGTTTGCTTTTTGAACCACCTATTTGTTTGAGAATGGTAACACCAATGACATGTCAAATGTGTTCATAATTTACTTAAAGGTTTGACATTTACGAAATAGGACGTTATACGCTTGAACAAAATTGGAAAATATTGAAAACCTATTTCCAAAATGGTGAGTCTTCTTCTACTTCCGCGGTTACAGTAAATGGCGAGCGTTACCGTGACATGCTCAACGAGTTTTTGTTTCCAAAAATTGAAGAGGATGACATGGACGACATTTGGTTTCAACAGGATGGTGCAACTTGTCACACTGCCAAAGTTACACTCGAACTTTTGGCTACCGTTTTTGAAAACCATATAATCAGCCGGAATTCCGATATCAATTGGCCGCTTCGCAGCTGTGACTTAAGCCCGTTGGACTATTTTTTGTGGGGACTTGTTAAGGACAAATGCTATGCGAACCATCCAGAGACGATTGATGCTTTAAAACACGAAATCGAAGTTGCCATTCATGAAATTGGAGCCCAAACAATCGAAAATGTGCTTAAAAATTGGGTTGATCGAATGGCCTACTGTAAATCCAGTCGTGGCAGTCGTTTGAATGATATTATTTTTTATTCATTCATGACAATGTTCAATCTTCAAAATAAAAATTAAAGTTTGAAAAAATATTCATTAGTTTTTTTTTATAGCCGATTCAAAAAGCAAATTTTACATGGCCAACCCTCCACATACAGTTAGCATAATTACAGCAACATACATTCTATTGCTATTTATTACATATTTACTAAATCTAACTGTAACATCAGGCCACTCTGACTGACACTCTGTGTCACTTGGTGTAAATCCATGAAGCAATAATTCAAGGTGATGTAAGTATCCTAATTTTCACCCTGTGTTAGCCATGTTGAAGCTACTTAATAAATCCGTGATGTCCTCTTGGAAAAGCTACTTTTCATTTCAGAGCAAATTCTAAAGAAAAAGTACTCAAAAGCGTAGAAATTAAAAATTTTGCTGAAAAAGTTAGCAGGCAATACTGTTTTGCCTATTCCATTTTGCTTAGACTTTTGCATCTTTCAATTCTATTGAAAGTCCTGTGAAAATCATTGTGAAAATTACATTGCATTAATTGCATTTGAAGTTTTGGGACTTTTGATAAATAGCTGCCACATAGCCACATTTAGGTACGTCTTTCGTTGCAGATTATAAATCTGATTTTTTGTTAATAACTGCTTAAAATTTATATACACAGGTGTGATTAGAGCCCGTTGCTGCCACCAATACTTTGTGTTTCATCAAAAAAAAAGAACCCAGTTTTAAATAACAGGCATTTATCCACGTAAGCATGATTTCTGTGACAAAAAATAACTAGTGGCGGCGCTAGGCGTCGGCGACGTCGGCCACCGCCGACGGCCTCGTGCCTGAGGGGGCCTCGCAGATAAATGAGTTACCTATTTATTTTCGTTTCGCCAATCATCCTGGCTTCGCCCTAATGATCGTTTTCACACACATTGCCCGCCACGATATTTGTATTGGGTGAAAATGTTTTTAAGTAATGTGTGTGGCATTTATCATTTATTTATTGATTGAATTCATGGGTGCAGGTAAACCTATGAATGCAATAAATAAATCAGTTATACGTGCAAAAGATCTTAGTTTAGCATATATACAAACATAATGTGTGTGTGTCCTCTTCATTATGAGCGTCCAATACCAATATCGAGCGCTCGATTTCGCGCACGGCGCACGAGACTCTGGACGGGGAATCCCCGTGTTGTTTAGTTTATTTATCTATATTTCATT
Organism: Anastrepha ludens; assembly: GCF_028408465.1. Lineage (NCBI taxonomy): Eukaryota > Metazoa > Arthropoda > Insecta > Diptera > Tephritidae > Anastrepha > Anastrepha ludens. Next base: position 4,433,414 of record NC_071503.1, on the reverse strand, counting down.
TGTCTGTCAGAGTAATTTTCTTCATACGGCAACTTGCAGACTCGCAAGCGCAAAGTTTCTTTTTATTGTATTGTAAAGTCATCACCCCGACGATCTGGTGCACAGTTCTAGAGGATAAAAGTTTTACGTTATTTGTTATTAATTTCATACCTAATGTTAAGGTAAGTCAAGATCAACTTTTTAACGACTTTAATGATAGTATATTACAACCCAAAGCCAGAAAGTTGGATTTCCTGGCGTGTGTGAGATGGTGGCCGAGCCGACCACGAAAGTCTTGTAATCCGCTAGAGCGCGCTGCGGCTCGAGAGGGCCTCAAAAGTGGCTCTTCCTGGAGTCAAATGCGGCCAGAAAGACCGTACTTTCGGCAGAGTGATCATGAAAAATTATTTCGTCAAAATCAATAGTTACCTATATCTTTTATAAGTCGTAAATACTCGTAATATTAATAAAGAAATATATTCAATTTTATATTTACCTATATTAGATAAGTAAAGTACCTACCTCCTTATTTTTAAACCTGCGCTAGTGTTTTTTCTCGAAATAAAAGAAATATTTCGCCTCTCGACCAATGCCTTCGAGTATATTTTGTATGCGTCAAAATTCGTAACATTATTTTCACAGAGTTCTTTTTTCATACATACCTACATCTCATGCGGTGTTCCTACAATAAGCACAAAATCATATGAATAAATAGGTACCTACAACGAATTATTTCACTTCTCCATAGAAAGTGCTTATAATAAGTTGCTTCTGCATTACGTATTCAACAAAATAAGTAGGTTGGTACTACTTACCTTTGCCTTCTTAATATTGACTATAAAATAAAAATATTCGATCTGTGGCATGTACGTACATACATATACAGGGTGGTCATGGATGAAGTGCAAATACCATTGAGACCATCGGCCCGCGACAGATCAAGGGGGCGTTCTTAGGGGAGGTCTATATCCAGCGTAGATGCCTACCGGTTGAGATGATGATGATACAAAGTTGGCAGCTGGCTCGTAAATTTTGTATAGTCGTTTTTTTTTTCATTTCCGACAAAAAGTTTGACAAAAAATGTTCCGAGTATGTATCGTAATCCATGGTTTTCGTATTTTCACTTTATCCAGGACCTCCCTGTGTTTGAGTGGTGATTCATCCAGAATCCAACTAGCGCTTCCGCACCATTTTGTTGCCACATCCTCGTTACCAAATTGTTTAACAGTTATTTGCAGCAGGACTATATCCAGTCTGTGCGGTTTAGGAACCTTATTAGGTTGTTGACGTCTACGCCAGACAGTTGCTCGAGACTCTCGAACAGCGGTTTGCCCAGGGTTAATATTCTGTCCTTCCATAGGGCAGGGCATTCATAGAGGAAATGGAAGACTGTTTCTTTTTCCTCCGGTTGTTTACAACTATGACAGTATGTGTTGTGAGGGATGCCCATTTTGGCGGCTTGTTCTCCGATAGACCAGAAGCCAGTTATGACTGCCGTAAGTCTGCAGGTGTCCCGTCGTTTCATGTTTATTAATGTCAACGATTGCTTGAGGTTGTAGGTGGGCCATAACGTTCTGCTGATTTTGCATTTCGTCTGGTCTCTCCATCTACAATCTGCAATTCGAAGGTATTTTAGGGAAATTGCATTCTTGACCGCACTTAGTGGAGTGAATACCAGTACTGCAAGAGCGCTATTCATGGCAGATCCCCCTCTTGCCAGCTCATCAGCTTTTTCGTTACCTTCTATGTTCCGGTGTCCCGGGACCCAAATCAAGGTTACTCTATGGTTTCCACTCAAGTTGGTGAGGCTATTCCTACTTTGCTCCACCACTTTAGAGGTTGTTATAGTCGCGTCCAGCGCCTGGATTGCGGCTTGGCTATCCGCAAGAATAGCGATATTGCCCTTAAAAGAGAAATCTGCGATTAGTAACCTACAGGCTTCCCCAATTGCTAGTACTTCCGCTTGGAAGACGCTACTGGTATTAGGGACACGCACAGATTTTTCAATTCCAAGTCTATGAGAATATATACCAGCTCCAACACCACAGTCCATTTTACTGCCATCTGTATAGACTGTGGTATCGAAGTTGTTTAGAGAGAATCCCTTATTCCATTCTTTTTTAGATGGAAAGAGAGTGGCAAAATTCCTATTGAACGTTACCATCGGGACGATGTAGTCAGTCCTCACCGAGGTTAACTGAGTTTGTCGCGATAACCGACTAGCGTGACCATAAGTTTTTCCTTTCCAGTGACCCGCTTCATTTAACCTAAATGCACTCATGGTTGCCGTCTTCTTTATATGTAGGTCTATTGGAATAACGTGTGTAAGTGCATTGAGAGCCTCTCTAGGACATGATCTAATTGCACCGACCGTTATTGCACAGGCTGATCTTTGTATTCTGCCGAGTAATTTGGTATTGTACTCTCTCCCTAGAACTTTCCACCAAACTACCGAGCCATACGTTAAAATGGGTCGTATAACCGCCTTATACAGCCATAATGTATGCTTAGGTTGAAGACCCCATCTTCTTCCAAGCATACGTTTGCAGGCATATAAAGCAATTTCTGCTTTCCTTACCCGTTCTTCGATGTTTAACTTCCAGCTAAGTTTGGAGTCCAAAATTACCCCTAAGTACTTTGCACTGTTTGATAAAGACAGAGTTTGTCCGTTGATATTTGATAGGGTAAAAGTTGGTACCTTGTATCTGGTGGTAAAAAGCATAAGTTCTGTTTTACGCGAGTTTAAACTTAGCCCACATCCTGTGGCCCAAGAGTTAAGCTCGCCTAACGCCCTTTGGATGATCCCACTGATCGTATTTGGACACAGTCCTGACACCATTACCACCACATCATCAGCGTAATAATCATCAACCAACTAATCTGTATCCTGTAACATTGCGTTCTTACCAAACTTAACTAAAAAATATTTAAGGTTATCATGTCTAGAGGACCCTCTAGAGACAGAGATGTAGGGAGAAAATGGGAATCCGGTGCGTCAAAAAGAAAAAGAAAGGCTGAAACGGTTGTATCCAACCAGGCTCTGAGTTCCAGTATGATAAAATTTCTTAAAAAGCCTTCTTCAGGTGCCACTGCTTCAGAGTCATGTGATGAATCTTTCATTTCTGAAACAGAATCAGCTACATAGTTCAATGAAACTTTTAGTCAAATTTCTGATACAACTTTACCTTCAACATCGAGTGAATCTGCTGTGACCCAAATTTCTGAATCCAATAAAGAGTTTGAAAGTGAGTATATGTGTGAGTCAGAAAATCAAGAGCAAGATGTTCATTTAAACGAGCCATTAATAGACCTAGATCCGGGGAAGTGGGTATTGCCGCTAAATGATGCGCAGCGCCATCTCTTAATTCAAAACGGTCCCAATCAAGACCTAGAGTGATCTGATGAAAATTACCCGAAAGACCAAAGTAAAAGACATTTTTCTAAATTTCATTATACTAGAAAATTGAGTAACGGCGAAACGCAACATCGCAGATGGTTACCTTACTCCATGTCTCAAGATAAAGTTTATTGCTTTCCATGTAGACTTTTTTCACATTTGCAGAAACAAGTAGTAAAAGAAGGATGTTGTGATTGGAGACGGTAAAACAATAGATAAGGATAACGAGAGATTGATTAGGGAATCCCAAAAGTATTGGTATAATTTGTTTGAAAGATTGATAGACATAATAAACTACTTGGCCTCACAGAATTTGGCATTTAGAGCTCATCGAGAATCCTTGAAATTGAACAATAGTAAAAACTCTGGCAATTTTCTAGACTTAGTTAAGTTGTTATCTAAATATGATCCGACATTACGGGATCATATGCAACGTATTAATGAAAAACAACTTAATCAACTTTATCTGAGCCACGACATCCAAAACGAATTAATTACTTTAATGTCTAAATTAGTTATTAACGAAATTATACACAGGGTTAAACAAGCAAAATACTATGCCATCTTGTTCGATTGTACCAGGGACGTAAGGCGTGTTGAACAAAAGTCAATAATATTAAGATTTTGCAATTTGGCAACTGGAGCTGTAGAAGAACATTTCATTGGGTTTATTGACGTCGCAGACTCAACAGCAGAGTATTTAACAAAATCAATATTACAAGAACTGGAAAGAAATGATCTAGATATCCAAAACTGTCGAGGACAGGGATATGATAATGGCGCCAATATGGTCGGAATTAGAAAAGGTATCAGAACAAGAATACTCAATATAAATCCAAGAACATTCTTTACACCATGCGGATGCCACAGTTGGAATTTACTTTTGATAGATGCAGTTAACTCTTCAACGACAGCCAAAACATTTTTCGGCTTTATCAATAAAATCTATGTGCTGTTTTCAAAGTCAAGGAAGCGTTGGGAGATAGTAAAAAGTAAATTAAAATTGACTTTACAAACTCTGTCTGAAACGAGGTGGGAGAGTAGAATCGGAGCAGTAAAAGCAATATTTTTACAATTTGATGATGTCATCGAATGTGTGAATGAACTGAAAAATAAAACTGATGATTCCGAAACTCTAAGCGACAGTGAAGCAGTCCTAAAGGAAATGTTAACTTTTGATTTTATTGTTGCATTACACGTGTGGTATGAGATTTTGCTACGTGTAAATAATATTATATAAGTAAACTTTGGCAATAGGTTCAAGTCAACTTGCAAGTTGCTATTGATACTTTACGTACATTTTGTAGCTAGATTCAAGAATTCCGAAGTACAGGATTTGAAAAAAGCATAACAGAAGCTAGATTATTTGTGGAGAAAAGTACTTATGAAATTCAGTCTCAATTTAAGGAAAAAAGAATAGCCAGGAAAAAACGAATGCTTAGTTACGAACATATTGATAAACCAGTTGAATCTCCTGAAATGCAGTTCAGAGTTATTTATTTTAACACAGTGGTATAATATGCTATAATAGTCGATACCGAATGTCGATTTACAGCGCTCAATGAATATTTTGAGCAATTTGGTTTTATTTATGATATCAATTATTTGAAATCTATGCCAAAAGAGGATCCTCCCAAACATTTTACTGATTTAGGTACAAGACTTCGGAAAGGCGAAAATAGTAATATACAGCCTTTCGAACTATATGAAGAACTTCAGCTTTTAAAAACTAATTCACTAGACTCTATCAACGACGCGAAACAACTCATCCAATACATTTTAGAAAATAATTTAGAAGAAATATATCCAAATGTTAATATTACAATTAGAATCATGCTCACAGTTCCGGTCAGCACGGCTTCCGCTGAGAGAAGCTTCTCAAAGATGAAATTGCTAAAAACCTATTTGAGAAGCACAATGAGCCAAGACAGAGTATCCGTTCTGTCAATCGAAGCTGAAATAGCGGCTAAAAGCCGAAAAGTTCGACTATTTTAATTTTTGTGTGTAATTATTTTTTGTCATCATTTTATTAACAATAAAACTCGTTAAACTCATAAATTATTTTATAATTTGACTCACTTAGTTTTACGGTTTTTTTTCACTGCGAAGTAAAGAGGCCTCGCGAAGATGATGTCGCCGACGTACACATTTGGTCTAGCGCCGCCACTGACCACAGAAACATACGAGGGTTGCTATTAATATTTCTGGCCTGCAAAGTTTTTAGCAGTTAGACATTAAAAAAAAAAAATTGCTTTATCGGCTCAATATATTTAGTAATCATTTAAGTAAATTATAAAAAAGAAATGCCAAAGAATAAGAAAATAAACTGAAAAAAAGGTTTCTTGAAGTGCTTTATTTTTAATAGCTTAAGATTTTTCGTGAAATAACATTTTAAGTAAATTAATAAAATTGAGATTTTTAGAATACTTTGTTTATATTTAAAGTACAACAAAGGAAAACACTCAAAACACTACATTTTTCTTAACAATTTTCGGGGAAGATTTGATCAAAAATGCCTGTGTTTTCTTTAGTATAATTTTAGGAAATATAAATATGCCAAACCAAGCTGTGTTTTGTGCCACAAAACGTGGACAAAAGAGAAAGTGAAAGTGTTCCCAAAGACGAAGTGAAAAGAAAAAATTGGGTAAAATCATGCAGCACTTCGTTGAAGCCAGGCGAAAAAGTTTGCATGTATCACTTTTCGGCAAAGGATTTCGAGATCGGACCAGATCGGAAAAGGGCTAAATTGTATAGTGATGCTCTTCCGATGCCTATCGAAATTTTGCATTGTTGGATTGAGCCTGAGACAGTAGTTGACGCTTCTACGCAAACATAGTAAATTCTTTTTTATTTGAAAAATGTAGTTTTATTTAAACGAATTTTGATTTAGATCATTTACCGATTTTCGTGTGTCTCAACTGGAAAAAGAATTGGCCCATCTTAAGGAACGACTAGTGAAACTGGATGAATTCAAATCAAACGTCAGTCAAATACTTTCTGAGGGGCAAATTAAAAAGTTGGAAGACCCGACCAAAACAATTCATTGGGCTTGGGACGATATGGCACAGGCTATATCCTTGCATTCTGCTGGGCGAAAGGCTTATAATTATTTATACAACAAAGGATTACCGTTGCCTTGTGAGTCGACTGTCTCAAAATGGCTCCAAAAACTAAAATTTGAGGACGGTATTTTAAGTTTTTCATTGAGCATGATGCGCAGCGTAAACGATGCAACGTTAGAAGATAGGTTGTGTATAATAAGCTTCGATGAAATGAGAGTGGAATCCGTATTTGAATACGATTCTTTAACTGATACGGTGCGCAAACCATGTAAGAACGTGCAAGTAATGATTGTGCGAGGGTTAAGGCCTTTATGGAAGCTGCCGATATTTTGCGATTATGATTGCAAAGTTTCTAAAAGCAATCAGCAAATTATATGACGTTGGCTATACGGTTGTTGGAATTGTTTCGGATATGGGTTCCGCAAATCAAGCCCTATGGAAGGACCTAAACATTTCATGTGGTACGTGAAGGTCGTTTAAAAACTAGGATTGATATTTTATAGATATTTATATTTAGGTCAAACATGGTTTGCCCACCCAGCGACAGACGGAAAGGTTTTCGTGTTCGCAGATGTTCCACATTTGCTGAAACTGTTAAGAAATTATTTCATCGACACCGGGTATTTATACAAAGGCACGCTCTTAACGGCAAGACCTATCGCTCAGATTCTTGCGTATACGTCATTGTCCGATGCTCGAATGACGCACAAGCTAATGGAGGTGCATCTAACCGTGCATCATTCAGGCCGCCAGAAGGTGAAGTTAGCAGCACAGTTGTTTTCGCACACCACAGCAAGTGCAATCCGAAGGTGTTATGCGTTGGGGCTCGATATGTATCAGCCCATGGAAACAGCAGAGTTCATTGATACATTGAATGATTGGTTCGATATTCGAATTTCGAATTTTCAAACTGCTGCTGCAAAAACGTCCTATGGGATGTACTTGGGCCAGCAGAATGAAATTATAAGTAAGATGGACGCCTTGAACGATGAAACACGCGCTTATGGACGAATTTCAATGTTGCAACAAGTCCCTCAGGGACTTATATCGTTATGTTCAGGTAAAGTGCTGCTTTCAGTACATTCTGACTTATCGACTAAATCAGGATGTACTGGAGCATTTTCTCGGGGCGATGCGTGCCAAAGGCGGGTTGTATGACAATCCTAGTCCTATGGGATTTCAATATAGATTACGAAGATATTTATTAGGTGAATGGATGCATATTATTACTCATTTCAGAATAACTTAACGCTTTCTATTAACAGCACGAAATACTTCAATATTAATTGATCGTGGCAATGTTGAGGTCGAAGAAACTAACTGGGCCCGTCTCAATGATACTTTTTTAGAAACTTTACAAAGTTTACTAACAGAAGATGAGATAGTTTAAGACGACTCTCTCTTCGCCAACGATTCATTAAATGAGGACGCTTACTTTGATAGCTTACACGAAGATGCCCTTTGAATATATTGCCGGTTACATAATACGCAAATTAAAATTTGGCCGATTGTTCATGCAATGAGCATACATTTACTTGGGTTGACACTTTATCTATTAAAAAGTTGCAATCAGCGTTTAACCAGTTCAACGGCAGGGAGATTTACGGTGGGATATCATTTTTACAAAAATTGTTCACATTAAGTGAAAACGTGAGTTTACGCGATGATGTTAAGCGATTGTTTTTTAAATGCCGGATGCACTTTCAAATAAAGCATCTTAACCGGTGCAAAAAACAAAAGAAGAGAAGAATGAACATTCGATAAGATAATTGTAAGTAAAGTATGCAATGCTTTGGGCGTCTACTTGTGTTTCTGCGTATATATAAATTTATCTCTTTTTAACACAGATTTTATACTTGTAACTTTGCAGGTAATCCCGTTAAAAAATCAAATGTATGATTAGCGGACGTGACGAAATAAAAGTGGTTTTTCCTCGTTAAGAGTTTCCACTATTCTCAAGTTGTTTTATTTATTATTTCAGTGTAGGTTTACAAGTGGCACATATAGATTCCAATCCGATGCATGGTCAAAATATATATATATATGACACAAACCCATGGGAATAGTTAATATAAGTTAAAAATATAAATAATTAAGTACCACTTATAAAATAACATAGAATTATTCTATGGCTTACAGCGGATTTTTTCAATTTTTTACAACATTTTCAGAAAGGGGATAGACTTATGCCCTTTTTTCCCTTGCTCCCAAATTGCATCAATGGATTAAGTAGCATCCGAAATTAGTTGTCAAACTTTACTTAACCTTGTATAGTTGAATCATGGTGTAAATCGACGTAGTTGTAAAAAATAAGAAGTGAAATACAAAAAGTTTTAAAGCGTACGGACGCTGTTAGAAATTTGTCTTTTAATTTGAAATAATACGACTGCCGCGCTGGAAAATACGCGCAATACTTTGTATTTCTTGAAATATATGTACATACATTATTTTTTGTTAATTTAAAAGTTTTACTAATGCCAAATTTGAAATATAAATTGTTTGTTCTAAATTTATTTATTTTTTTCAAATGAGGTTAATTTCAATTTCATAAAATTTTCACATATTTTGGTTGTAAAAGCTTTGTTTAATTCAAAGTTGAATTTCACAAAATTTGTAATACTGAAATGTTTTGATAGTAATAGTTTGAATACACAAAAATTTCTTGGAATCTAATAATTCATTTTAAATAGGAAAGTTTCCTTGAATTTAACTTCAATTGGGTTAATCGAAAATGTATCTCTTATGATGCCAATTATCACTGGATAAGTTATTGCGTAACATATCCCATCGACCGAAGTAGCCGAATCAGTTGGTGCGTGACTAGCATTCGGGAATGCGTACGTTTGAATCTCCGTGCAGGAATATCAAATAATAGGAACAGTTTTTTCTAATAGCAATCGCCCCTCGGCAGGCAATGACAAACCTCTGAGTGTTTTTCAGCCATGAAAAAGCTCCTCATAAAAACCATTTGCCATTTGAAATCGACCTAAAACTGTAGGTCCCTCAATTTCTGGAGCTACATCAAGGCGCGCGTTACAAATAGGAGGATGAGCTTGGCCAAACACCACTTAAAAAGGGTGCAAGCGCAAATTATGTGTGGAATTCTTTAGAAAAAACTCCATAGCCTACTTTCTTTTTTCGCCTGGATCTATCGTGTAAAAATTTGTTTCCCCTCTTCTCCAGGATCTCTGATTTTGCCACTCTTTTCTTCACGATATGTTAAACTTGATGAGCCTATTGAAGGTGGGGTCAGGAAAAGAAAAGTCGGTATAACTACTCATAGTATGTAGTAAAGAAGCTTGGTCCAACCGCCAGGCCTTCCTTCCTACTGTTAAGACTAAGAGATGAAGCGGCAGCCACGTATTTTGGTACCAGATTTAGAGCACGTAAGTTCAGTAGCATGAGTGTTTTATTTGGGGTAGTCTTTAAAGCGCCGGTGATGCATAGAAACACAGTTCTATGGACCGTGCTCAGCAGTTTTGTATAACTTGCCTTTTGAGTTAATGGCCACAATACACAAATAGGCCGAACTACCAAATTGTAAAGCCAATATTTTAATCGCCATACCGACTGTTTTTTTGATTGTGTGCAATGCAATGTCCTTTTGATCCCTATTTTCAATATTACAATAGGTTTTAGGTCTAATATGAGTCCTAAGTATTTAATATTCTCTTTCAAAGGAATCTCCACGCCATTGAAAATTAGCGGAGACACTGTAGTTAGTCTATGTTTCCTTGTAAAGAAAATTAGTTCAGTTTTATCGGGATTTATTCCGAGTCCCCTACTCTTTAGGTTCAGCAGCAAGGAGTTCACTGCCAAGGAGAGGAGAGAATCCTGAGAAATACTTCTGCAGACCTGTCAGCTTATTATTGTGTTGTCTTTCTTCTGACAGTCTATAGTCTGATAGTCTCGATCAGAGTAGCAACACTAGATTCGACTTCAAAATCTTCTAGAGCACCCATTATGGCGCTTGTATGGATATTATTAAAAGCTCCTTCAATTTCTACAAAATCTACCAAAGCAAACTTTTTTTCTAGCACGCGCTTTTACACAAACCCGACAAGCGTTTCTTTAGATTTGCTATTTATGGAGACGAGTTGTGTCGGGAAGAACCTGCTGTTTAGTATGACGACCCGTAAATACTCATCGGCAATTCTTTCTGGAATTTTGAGGAGGAAAGATGCGAGACTGATTCTTCTGAAATCGTTAGAATTAGTGTGTGAAGACTTGCCTGCCGTACCTCAGCTATGTAGGCTAGCCAGACCTTCTCTTTAGACCTTCTCTTGGTGTTGGCCAAATTGAATAGAGTCCTATTGGATTTTCGTAACGAGGTTATTTCTTTTATCCATCAAAGTGGTTTTGTCTTTCCTCTATGGCATACAACCGAGCACTTAGCTTCCAAATAACTATTCATGGCTTCCGTCTAGTTCATGGTATGTGGTGAGATCTTGAGTGGGTATCTTTGGCAATTAAGCTCTTCATGTGTTGTTGTACACTCCATAGTCGGTTTTTCGGAGGCTTCTTAGATAATAAACTTGGAGAAGCTTATGATCACTAACATATTCTATGTAACGGGGGTTAGAGTAAGATTTTTCTCTCAAGACACGCCATCTCTCTACGTGGGTAGAAAGCAGGTTACAAGCCAGGGTTTAATCTAAAACTTATCACCTAGTTTTTGTTTTAAAGGTCGCTAAAATGAAGTGTAATAATGACTTACCTCTGCCATTAGTTTCAATACTTTCCCACAACATACAACCAAGTGGTGTTTTTTAGCTGCCTCCGTAAAAAGCGCCCTTGTCTGGGGGTGTCGTTTTCACGTTTAAGTCAGCTCTATCGCCCTCTTCACTAAGTTTTAGAGCTGGTTCATCACTACGATAAATCCGAACGGTTGCGTCAACGAACACAACCTCTTTTCGACCGTGGAGCGAGTGATTCGGCATTGAGAAGCAACAACGCCTGTTTTCCACCTTCTACTGGCTCCTCAATCCTCCCCACCTTCTAATTATGTGTTGGTTTCGTACGCTTGGAATTTCGTGCTTGCTGACTGCTTCGAGTTGGGCCCTAGCGCAATCTCACCGACTTTACTTGCGGCCAACCTTTATAGCTGAGTAGACCTATTATCTTTATAAACGATGAGTTTCGCCCTGCCTTGGTACCTGTCGTAATAGTGGCAGAGTGGAGAAGTTCCGGGGGTTTACTTTAGAGCCTGGAGGTAAACTTCGGCAATAGCTTCCTCAACCCATCTCCATTTTTTCTTTGGTATATATAATAAGAGCTTACACCCTTTTTTTGGTGTCTGGCCGATCTCCTCCTATTCGTGGTGTGCGGCTTGATGTTGTTTCAATAATGGAGGGACCTACAGTTTTTAGGCGACGCTGAACGCCAATTGTTTTTCAGGAGGAGCGCTTTCATGGAAGAAATGGTTTTCCGATGTTTGCTACAGCTTGCCGAGAGGCGACTGCTATTAGAAAAAACTATCATTCTATCATTGGTGACGGAGATACGCACCAACCCTTATACTCTCATACGCTCAGAGGTTAGGGAAAAACTTTAAATTTAAAACTCAATTTTGCCACCAGATATAATGTGTTTAAAGTTTTATTTATTTATTCAATTAATAGTCTAAAGATACAGTATTTCTTACAGACTATGAAAACATGTTAATGCTGAATATATTAATCGAAGTAAAATTAAACTTATAATTAACTAGTTACAATGGTAATGAGTTACAGGAATAGATATCATTTCTTATGATCTAGAGAGGAAGATTATTAGATAATACTAAGAATTTAGATCAACAATTCATTTAGTACCAATTTTAAGTGGTTCTTTGTGGAAGAAACATCCAGGTCAGTATGATTTGAAAGCGAATTAAATTCTCCCAGAGTTCTAGAAATAGGAGTATTGGATGCATAATTAGTTCTTACTATCCCTAAACATAAAAAATCATGATTCCGTAAACTTTGCTGAGGCATATTCAAATTGACTTTCCCGAGTAGCAATGGGGAGTCAATAACTCCATTTATTAAATCGAAAAGGAGAGTAATGGAGAGAATAGTCCTTCTAATATCTAGTGATTTTAGATTTATGATCAAGCACCGACTTTTAATGGATGGAATTGGATCAGTGAAATTTTAAGAACGCACAAAAGCTTTCTGGACACGTTCAAGTCTACTAATATGACAAGCATAATATGGTCTCCAAAGTAACTCTCACAGCCCTCCAAGATCTGGGTATGTAGCCCCTATCTATGCAGCTCGCGTGACATGATACGTCAGCAGATTTCTGCAGTTGAGCCGGTACAATGCCATCGGGCCCAATGACTTGAAGGGCCTGAAAGAGTCAATCGCACAAGCCAGGCGTCGCTTGTTCACCCAGCGGTGGTGGGTGCGTGGAGTGCTATGCGTCCTATCACAGCCGATATTAAGCGAGTCCGGATTTGTCAGAAAATGGGCGTCAAGGAGTAACCTGAGTGACTCCTCGCTGCTCATGGTCCAGCACCCCGAGCTGTCTTTCAGGTACCCCAAATATGTGGAATTCCTCGAGAGAATACGTCTGAATTTCGTGGACTCATGACAGCCTTCCACGCTTTCGCAGAATCTCCGCCATGAGTCTCGCTTCGCTTTCCTAATTTAGGACTTGTAAATTCCCAGTCCTACTTTGTACAGTTCCCATCCCGAGGGAGGCTTAATTCTTCTGGCTCTATTAAAGAGCCACCTACATCAAGCCCGGATTTCCGTGAGCTCGGTTGTCCACCAAGGCGGTGTTTCCTTTTTGGGAGGACGGTCTTAGTGGACAAGCGCTCTCGAGAACTCTGTTACATGCAGCGGTGAATGTCTCCACCAATACATATAGATTCTTCCGAGAGATCCGCATTTCCTTGCGGTGCTTCCGGAATGAAAACCTGCAGGTTTCTGCAGTATAGGTCCCAGTCCGTGCTCCTAAGGTTCCTGTAGGAGGATCTATTCGGTTTGGTTTCATTCAGAGAAAACTTGATGTATCTGTGGTCGGAAAAGGAATGAGCGCAGAGCACCCTCCAATCAGATATTCGATACATTAGTGTAGAAGAGGCTAAGGTGAGATCAAGCACCTCTTCCCTAACCGCCGTAATGAAGGTTGGGTCCTTACCTCTATTGCAATTAACCAAGTCTTCGTTTAAAATAAAATCAAAACGTGACTCTCCCTACCCCTGGAGTCAAAGTGCTGCTTTAGAGCCGTGGACACGCAAACATTTCGGTCGTAGACCATGGACGTTCCAAGAGGACTCGGCACCGTCTCATAGAGCTCCCGTGAACCAAGAATGGTTAAAAAATAATATTCCACACTTCATTACGCCCACACAATAGCTTTCGAATACGCCAGACGCAAATCCGATGGACTATTCCATCTGGTCCATTTTGGAAAGCAAGGTGAGGACCGTTTGAAGGCTATAGTCAAGGCGAAAGGTGGTCATATCGAGCTAAAGTGAATATATGTTAAAATTGTAATCATTTTTGAACAATTTTGTCTTTGAAATCAATAAAAACTAATTTCACACAGAAAAGGTATGGTGTTTTGAATAGGTAACACTTCATATCGTTCACCCAGTATATGTATAGTGTATATATTGTATATTATTTTTACAGATATCATTTATTTTAGGCTTGAAAATAAGTGCACGAAATTGTGGTACATATCGGACGTGATTTATTAATCGCTCTGCATTTTTGCTATACATAAGCTATTTTGATATAATATGAAATGACATTGTGTTAATATAAAAATTATACGACTGTGACTTTAAGCAATACTTGTTATAGTCTGAACTAACTTCAAAATTTTACAAATAAAAAACAATGTATGTGGACAAAAAGTTGATTGTCCTCAACTGAAAGTGCAGTGTTCGGGATGTCAAGAGCTCTTTCACCTTAACGTGGTTAATTTAATTCAGCCAGATGTGGATTCTTTGCTCTTATCTGATAAACCGTATCTTTGCAAGACCTGCGCTACTGATTTTCTATTAGGTGTCAAACTTTATCAGTACTTTCGGTGGAAACAATGACACAATTGTGCATAATAATGAGCAACAAATTACATTGCTTGTTGTTGTTAAAGAAATAGCTGCTTGGATCGAAAAATGGTCGCATACTATCTGTTGTGCACGCTCTGCATGAAGAAAAAAAAAAAAAATAATGCAAAAATCAGATGATCTTCTTGGAGAAATTCGCTCACTGCATTCTAAGGTTCAAGCAAAAGATGTCACTCTCTCTACATTAACAACTGACGTAAAAAATCTCAAAAGCATTGTTGCTAACTCTGCTAGTATCCTCGGTAGTGGAGATGCAAAACATGCGAACTCTTCGCTCTCTCCTCTTTCTGTTCGTTGTCCGCCTATTGACAATGAGAACAATGTGCTGAACTCTGCTGCTACGTCTAAGGTTGCAAACACAGTGCACGCTGAGACGAAGACGAAGATGAAGATGAAGCTGAAGAGAAATTGCTTGCGTTGCGAGTAAGCGAATAGGTTGCACGGTGCAAGACGAATTGGTTGCGCTTTTGTTATGTTAATCGCAATGGATTCCTCGTCAGATGATGACCTGCTGATTGAGCAAAGCTTATATTTTAAATTAAAACGTATAAAAGTAAATAACAAAGTACACCCTATAAATTTGGGAAGAGAAGCATTTGGTGAATTTCATCATTTGTATGATGAGCTGCGCCACGATGAAAAGAAATTTGTGGAATATACCAGAATGACAATTAGCACATTTGATTATATTCTAATTAAAATTGAGCCACTTATTATTAAAAATTGGACTAAGTTTAATAAAACGCGAATTATATGTGCTGAAAGGCAAATTGTGACGTTAAGGTAAAAAATAATTTAAAATATATTTAGTTTTATGCCTTTTATTGATTATTACTTCTCATTTAATTACTTGTTTATCGACTGTCTTAACTTAATTAACGTGCCAAAGCATAGACAGAACAAACAAACAAAAACCACGGTAACTAGCAAGCGATTCGTCTTCAAATTCAGTACAGCAGCGTTTGAAGCTGATTGCTTGCGTTTCGTCTTCATCTTCGTCTTCTTCACAGCGCGCACTATGCGTACGAGCGAGCGAATTCATACGATTTGTTCTGCACAGTTTTTCGTCTTCAGCTTCGTCTTCATCTTCGTCTTCGTCTCAGCGTGCACTGTGTTTGCAACCTAAGCCTGCGTCGCAAGCTGCTTTGCATGGTTCTGCCGTCGCTAAAGAAAAGAAAGCTAAATCTACATTTAAGACGGCCGCTGCTACTAAAGGGTTACCTAAAATGGTGTTATTTTGATATTCAAAGAAATATGCAATTTTTTAATAAAAATGATCGGATGTTTATTTCATTATAAAGAGGAAGGTATGGAGTTAATAGTGGAAAATAATATCAGGCAAATGACCACAACGACCACGCTTACAAGACAATATCCTTTTCATGAAATTTTCAATAACCGAACTGCAACGTGGCTGCCTTATGTCCTTGATAGCCTCACGAATTCCATCTTTCAGGTCTTGAATCGACCCTATGCTGTTCGCGTAGACCTTCTCTTTCACGTGTCACCAAAGAAAAAAGTCACAAGGTGTTAAATCACATGATCTCGTTGGCCAATTGTGATCACGTCTTCGAGAGATAACGCGGTCCGGAAACTTTTCTCGTAAAATATCAATGGTTTCGTTGCTTGTGTGGCACGTAGCGCCGTCTTGTTGAAAATAAACGTCCAGATTAATACCATCCAATTCCGGCTATAAAAAATCGTTAATCATTTCTCGGTAGCGATAGATAACACTTGTTATTGGAAAACCCTTTACTACTGCACCTGCAAAAGTTACCTTTGCTTCTGTTGCTGCTTCATCTCAGGTCTCTGCGACTTCTGTTTTAAATGCTGGTACTGAATCTGTGCCCGCAATGCGACAGGCATTCCAGTGGGAAATGATACAATAACAAAAAGTAGCAGGAAGAAATTTAATAAGCCTATTGTGATTGGTTCCAATAACAACAATGAGCTGCACATATCATCATTCTCTCCCAATGTCAAGGAAACTGACATCTTGACTTACATATGTGTCGAAGCATGCTGAAATTGGAACTAAGTCTTTAGTATGCTATAAGCTTGTTAAAAAAGATACAGAATTAAATACACTCGAAAAGATTAGTTTTGAATTCGGTGTATCAGAATGCTCTTTTGAAAAAGTGTTCAACGCGGATATATGGCCGGAGTCTGTAAAAATCCGACCTTTTAATTTTTTTTTTTTTTTTAAAAAAAACGATTCACCATTGCATCAGTAATAAAAAATTGTGCTCTTAGATATGATCAAAAAATTTAAAAATTTAATTTCAAAATGTTTCTGGGTTGAGTACTAAATCTAATCAACTTTTAGCGTTTAGTTCACACATGGATTATGATATTTTTGTTCTCATCGAGACATGGTTAAATAAGAACTTTTTTGACAATGTGTTTTTAATCCAAATTTATACCATGTATTTATATCGTAAATACCGTGATGTCGAGAAAACTGGTCTTTGCAGAGGAGAAGGAGTTTTAATAGCTCTTCAACGGAAGTACCGCTCATCACTAGTATCTATGAACAACAATGATACACTTCTGGATCAGCGGTGCGTCTGTGTGAATGGTGCTTCAAATATGTATCTTCATTTGTGCGTCAAATATTCCTACGTGAAGTATTGATACTCTAACCTCAAATAATGGCAACTTTTGTGTTCTTGGTGATTTCAATCTGAGTAATATTTAATGGTATAGTGTAGATGATAGTACTGCATCATGTCCAAGCAGTGTTAATGGTATATATGAAACCTATTTGCTTTATAATTTTTTAAGTTTTGGGCTGGTTCAGATAAATAGTTTTTCAAATAGTCTCTCTTGAATTCTCAATCTCATTTTCATTAATGATTTTTTTCTTTATTAGAATGCGTAGACCATCTGTCTATCCCTGGTCTGCATCATATACCACTTATCCTTCATATAGAGTTCTATGATTTTAATGACATGTATCCTGATTATGTGACTACTAATTTTTGTTTTAGAAACTTTGATTTTAATATAATCAATTTAGCAGTTGATATTTTAGATTGGGCTTTTTTAATTAGTTGCTGAGAAATTTGAGAAATAAATATTTCAAAAAGTTTAAGTTTTCTCACTCCTTTTCTTCCTTTCTCACTCTACATTTCTTTTGAGAACTTGACATAAAATAAAATCCTACTTCCTTCTGGCGATATGTTAAATCCAGGAAATCATGCTCACGTATTCTTCTGTTGTCTTCTATAACGCAATTGAAGCACATACGAGGTGTGTTTAAAAACTATCGCGTATTTTGAATTTTCGCAGGTTACGTATATTCGAATTTCGATTTTTTTGTGGCTATATGTTGGTACTCATGTCTCTCACTCATGCCGACGATTTCGGCCATTTTGAATGTTTAGTTAATTGTTGACAGCTGCTTTGCTTGCACGTGTTTCGGCTCGTCTTCGATTTTCACCTTTTCAAAAAGATGGACCCAAGAACCTGTTTCAAATTTTGTGTGAAAAACGAAATTAAGTGCGCGGAGGCATTCAAATGTTAACTGTGTCATACGGGGAAGCTACTTTGGACCAAAGCAACGTTTATCGGTGGTACAAAATGTTCTCAGAAGGCCGAGAAGATGTGATAGACGAAAAGCGTGCCGAACGCCCGAGCACTTCAACAGTGAAGAAAATGGTATTGGCCAATCGTCGAATCACCGTTAGAAAAGTTGCTGAGGACCTACATAGACATATCGATTGGCTCATGCCACTCGATTTTTTTCAATGATTTGGGCATTAGACAGGTCGCCGCGAAATTCATACCAAAACTGCTCAATTTTGACCAAAAGCCACATCGCATGAACATTGCTAATGAGATGTTGGACTCTGTGCGCGACGACTCAAATTTGCTACAGAGGGTCATAACTGTTGACGAATCATGGGCTCATGGTTATGACGTGGAAACCAAAGGTCAATCATCTCAATGGAAGCTGCTGGACAAACCAAGACCGAACAAAGCGCTCCAAGTTCGGTCGAATGTAAAAGTTTTGCTTACCGTTTTCTTTGATTGCAGGAGCGTTGTGCATCATGAGTTCTTGCCACAGGGTAAAACGGTCAATAAAAATTATTACCTGCAAGTTATGCGCAATTCGTGTGAAGCAATCCGTCAGAAACGCACGGATTTGTGGAACAATAAAAATTGGCTCTTGCATCACGATAACGCCCCTGCTCACACATCGTTGCTTGTGCACGACTTTTTGGCCAAAAACAACACACTAATGATGGCCCAGCCACCGTATTCCCCAAATCTGGCTCCCTGTGACTTTTTCTTGTTTCCGAAACTGAAGAGGCCCATGAAAGAACGACGCTACGCTACGATTGATGAGATAAAGGCGGCATTGAAGGAGGAGCTGAACAAGATAAAAAAATTGATTTTTTGAAGCGCTTCGAAGATTGGAAAAAACATTGGCACAAGTGCATAATATCTCATTGGGATTACTTTCAAGGGGACAAAATAGATACTAATGAATAAATAAACAATTGGTCCAAAAATACAATACTTTTTCAACACACCTCGTACTTCTATAGAGTCAGTAAATCTTTTTGTAGATTTTTTTGTTCAAATTTTCAAGTAGACTCTGATTCAATTCATGAGTGTCACTCGAACATGAATTCCTCAATCAATATTGGTTGTAACCTCAATGCTTTCTGAAGTTGAAGAATGAATTCGGCAACTCAAATGATCAACAAAATCTGATATAGATGGTCTATTTTCGTATCATCTTAATAACTGCTCTGCAATTGCCTATCCTCTTTTATTAATGTTTAACAAATCCCTTGAACGAGGAGAATTCATAGACGCCTGGAAAGTAACAACCATTAATCCAGTATTCAAAAGTGGAAATAAAAACAATATTGCCAATTATAGACCAATTTCCAAATTATCCACGGTTTCAAAATTGTTCGAGTTAACCCTTTCGCGATATTGTTGCCATATGGCAACAGTAAACTTTAAAAGGCCGTCAACACTCTCTTGTAAAAAATATCAACTTTTTTGTTACATATTTTCAAAAATTGAAGTTTAATGGTTAAACAGAAATAAAATAAATACTAACCGCCCATTATATATCGGTAATACAACATTTTTAAAGAAAGCCTTCTGGCATATAGCACTTCACTCTGAAATTTGTATTTTGCATTTTTAGATTTTTGAGGCATTTTGGGCAAATGTTTTCAACAATTTTTGAATAAAGCAATAGGTCTATTTATAAGTTCGTGCGGTTTTACAACAGATGGCGTAACTTGATTATTATTCCATCGATCCACATTTCCAAACATTCATTGGAGAGCTACTGTCGTAAGGCACAAACGTCAGTATAAGTTTTTTATTTGAAGCGTAAACAACAATATTTTTACCACACTTGAAAATGTCGAATTTCGTGCCAAATAATGTGTTTTTGCGGGGAATTCTTCTTCATTATTTTAATATGAAGAAAAAAGCAGCCGAAAGTCATCGTATCTTGGTGGAAGTTTATGGTGAGCATGCTCTATCTGAGCGAACGTGCCAGAAGTGGTTTGCACGCTTTAAAAGTGGTGATTTTGGCTTGGAAGACGAAGAACGCGAGGGTGCGCCGCCAAAGTTCATGGATACCGAATTGGAGGAATTGCTCGATCAAGATCCGGCTCAAACGCAAGAAGAGGTTGCAAAAACTTTGGGAGTTGATCAATCAACCATTTCCAAACGTTTAAAAGCCATGGGAATGATCCGAAAGGTAGGCCATTGGGTGCCGTATGAATTGAAGCCAAGAGACGTTGAACGCCGTTTTATGGCATGCGAACAACTGCTTCAACGGCACAAAAGAAAGGGTTTTTTGCATCGAATTGTGACTGGCGATGAAAAGTGGGTCCATTACGACAATCCAAAACGTCGGGCAACGTATGGATACCCTGGCCATGCTTCAACATCGACGTCGGCGCAGAATATTCATGGCCTGAAGGTTATGCTGTGTATCTGGTGGGACCAGCTGGGTGTTGTGTATTATGAGCTACTGAAACCGAATGAAACGATTACGGGGGATGTCTACCGACGACAATTGATGCGTTTGAGCCGAGCACTGCGAAAAAAACGGCCGCAATACGCCGATAGACACGACAAAGTTATTTTGCAACATGACAATGCTCGGCCACATGTTGCACAAGTGGTCAAAACATACTTAGAAACGCTCAAATGGGATGTCCTACCCCACCCGCTGTATAGTCCAGACCTTGCGCCATCCGATTACTATCTCTTCCGATCGATGCAACATGGCCTGGCTGACCAGCACTTCCGTAATTACGATGAAGTCAAAAAATGGATCGATTCGTGGATTGCGGCAAAACCGACCGAATTTTTCACAAAGGGAATCCGTGAATTGCCAGAAAGATGGGAAAAAGTAGTAATAAGCGATGGACAATATTTTGAATATTAAATTTGTAACCATTTTACGTCAATAAAGTTTCAAATTTCGAAAAAAAACCGCACGAACTTATTCATAGTCCTATTATATAGAAAAATGTTCAATCTGTCATTTGGCATATAAACATTTTTTCGCTCGCAGCTTTAAAAGCTGTGCTAATTTTTAAAACTAAGCTTGTTGCCATATGGCAACAAATTTCTCGTAAGGTGTTAACTTGCATTAGATTGCAGAAGAAGATTATTTGCGATTGAAGCCAATACAAAACATTTGTTGCCATATAAAAAAAAAAAAATAAATAATTGGCGCGTACACTTCTGTTAGGTGTTTGGCGGAGCTCCTCCTCCTATTTGTGGTGTGCGTCTTGATGTTGTTCCACAAATGGAGGGACCTACAGTTTTAAGCCGGCTCCGAACGGCAGATATTTTTATATTATGAGGAGCTTTTTCATGGCAGAAATACACTCGGAGGTTTGCCATTGCCTGCCGAGGGGCGACCGCTATTAGAAAAATGTTTTTATTAATTTTGCTTTCACCGAGATTCGAACCAACGACCTCTCTGTGAATTCCGAATGGTAATCACGCACCAACCCATTCGGCTACGGCGGCCGCGCCATATGGCAACATTAAAAAAAAAGCACTTAACAAAAAAAAAAAAAAAAAAAAAATTATTTGTATTGTTATTGGTCCTAAAATAAATACTCAGACAAAAATTTGGATTTTTTGGATGGCGCAATAAAAAGATGTAGCGAAAGGGTTAATAGTGAAAGAAAAAATTTTATTTTGCAGTTAATCGTTATATTTCAGCAGACCAACACGGCTTCATGAAAGGTAGTTCTACTGTTTCAAGTCTTGCAGAGTTCTCTTTAAAAAAAACTGGCGACACAGACTTTTCAAAAGCATTTGATAAGGTTAATTACAGGGTTTTATTTTCCAACTTGAGTGCTATAGGATTCCTTTCCACCCTTTTAAAATGGATTAAATCCTATCTCTCCTCTCGGAAATGTGTCGTTAATGTTGATGGAGCGTCATCTATTTCTTTTATTGCGCCCTCTGGTGTACCCCAGAGAAGTATACTGGGTCCCCTACTTTTTATAATTTTTGTTAATAGTTGTTTTAATAATGCAAATTTTCTCTTGCATGCCGTTGATTTAATGATATACTCGGGGATAGGAAGTACAGTGGACTCTTTAAATCTTCAATCTGATTTAGATTTGATTTAATTGGTGTAAAAGAAATAAGTTCGATTCAAATATAAGCAAGTGCTTTTTTATATTTCTTATTCCAAACATTGATCTCTTTTACCCACATCCTACCACACTTGTGGTTCTAGTTTATCCAATCGAAGTTAAATTATTGATCTTGGTGTGGTATTTGATTCTAAATTCTCTTTTCAAAGACATTTAAATTACACCATTTCAAAGTCTTATTCCGTACATGCTTTTACTCGACGTTTTAGTTTGGACTTTGTTAATCCATATGCTCTATAGTTGTTATAGTATACATACATACGTCTCTGGTGCGTTCGATGTTGGAATACGCGGTCTTTATTTGGAGACCATATTATGCTTGCCATATTAGTAGACTTGAACGTGTCCTGAAAGCTTTTGTGCGTTATGCTTTGCGTTCTTTAAATTTCACTGATCCAATTCCATCCACTAAAAGTCGGTGCTTGATCATAAATCTAAAATCACTAGATATTAGAAGGACTATTCTCTCCATTACTTTCCTTTTCGATTTAATAAATGGAGTTATTGACTTCCCATTGCTACTCGGGAAAGTCAATTTCAATATTCCTCAACGAAGTTTACGGAATCATGATTTTTTGTGGTTAGGGATGGTAAGAACTAATTATGCATCCAATACTCCTACTTCTAGAACTCTGGGAGAATTTAATTCGCTTTCAAATCATACTGACATGGATGTTTCTTCCACAAAGAACCACTTAAAATTGGTACTAAATGAATTGTTGAACTAAATCCTTATTATTATCTAATAATCTTCCTCTCTAAATTATAAGAAATGTATTGTAATATTTTTCTTTCACTCATTACAATTCTAACTAGTTAATTATAAGTTAAATTTTACTTCGATTTAAGATGTTTTCATAGTCTGTAAGAAATACATATTATTTGAATAAATAAATAAATAAAAGCAATATCATAACAATTGGCACATCAACCCCAGTATATCCCAATTAATCCCACTTTAGAATATCAACAGCTAAATAAATTATATTATATTAAAATTAAAGTTTCTAAAACAAAAATTAGTAGTCAGAATACAAGTCATTAAACTCATAGAACTCTATATGAAGGATAAGTGGTAATTCATGCAAGGGAAAGACAGATGGTCTACGTATTCTAATAAAGAAAAATTTATATTATCATTAATGAAAATGAGAATCCAAGAGAGACTATTTGAGAAATTATTCACCTGAACCAGTCCACATGACAATAAAGGGGAAGAAAATTCGATCAATAACTGCAAATTTACCATCAGAGATCTGGCACAGGACTTGAACATTGCTTACGAATCTGTTCAGGACAAGTTTAGGTTTACGCCGTGTTGCTGCAAAGTTGGTCCCAACGGACCTGGATTTCAAGGACATGATTTCCAAGGTTGAATCCGACCCAAATGCATCAAACGCATTATTACTGAAACGAAACGTGGCGGGTGAAAGAAGAGGGTTCCGAATGAACCAAGGGCAAAAAACCACGTCGTTTTGAGTTAGAAAAGAAGGCGATGATCACGGTTTTTTCCAAGAAAATAAATTCTTGGAATTTGCACCATGATAACGCACAGTGCTATCCTTTATTATCTATGATTTTGGACCTAGAACGAAACAAAACTTCCTCGAGGTATTTCTATCATGCTGCGATGAGGAGGCTCTGAGCTCGTAGCTAAGCGATGGCTTCTAACCAGGACACGGTTGCAAGACCGAGCACGTCGAGTGCACGCAGTAGCACACCTCTGCTAAAACCTAGGGTCTACATCTAACCAAACCCACTCAATTTTCTACTCTGGCGACCTCTGGTTAGAAAGAAAATAAAAAGTACAAAAATCAAAATTAATTCTGGCAAAGATAGCTAAGAATACTTTGTCCGGTAGAGTAGCCTTACGCGATGCATGCCATGGTTTCGTAAGTAAACATGGTATCGAGGAAAGTCAGCGACTATCAATTACACCATAATCTTCGAAGTCAAGCAACGTCTAAGCACAACCGCAGCCGTGCTGCCAATAAGGGGAACAATTTCCCGACCCATTCAGGATCCTACAACAACTACCGAGACTGCAGTGGCGAAGAGGGACTGGGAGGGACGTTCACTTAAGCTCGTTCCTGCTTGAAGATCCCTAGTAGACCCAGAGCCCGCATTTGGCTGACGAAACTGAAACTGTAGGGTCCGCAGACCCTCAATTGCCTGGAGCTGCAAAAACGCAGTTAAACAGATCCACAACCTGCTGCTTATATCTTAAAGTTAGATTAAGCTCCGCTTAGACCCCTGGATGGCCAAAGTAAGGGTCTTACCCGCGGCTGTTGCCCCGGACGGCGAACTGTGCGAAATAAAGGAAGAAATCAACCAACCACTCGACGAACTGCGGCCGTTAGTGATGGACGCAGTTCCAGAGCCCAAGGGCTCCAAGACATCCTCGGAGACCATTGGGCGGGCCTAGTTGCGCTTCCCTTAACAAAGTTACGTAAAGAGTAGCTCAGACTAACCTCCGCCAATGCTCTGAGCAAGTCTCGCACAAGTATATGCGGACGACGTTGCCTGTTTGGTAACAGGCTCTCCGCTTATGAGCATCTGTAGAAAAGTGCACAAAACTCTGGATTTGATGCACACTTGGTGCTGTGCGAATAAGCTATCGGCAAACCCTAACAACACTGGTATTGTCCCCTTCAGCAGAAGAAGGAAGCTTAATGTACTCTTTCTACCTAAGCTAAAAAGAGTAGCAATCCAGCTATCCAAAGAAATCAAATTTCCTATAGTAATCCTTGATAATAAACTCCTTCGCAAGTCACACGTTGATGCAAAGACATCCAAAGCACTGACAGCCTCTGGCAAGATCCCATGGATCTACATGGCTACAATAAGACATGTTATCACCTATACATCAGTGGCCTGTATGAGTAGACCCTCTCTCGTGGGAGTCAGGAAAACCTTATCGCGACTACCACGGAATGTGGCTATCTGTTGCACCGCAGCATTCCCTACTTCGACTACTTCAAGCCCAGCATTGGATACTCTGGTTAGTCTACCAGCACTTGATGTTTTCATCCATACGCAGGCTGAAACACAATGGGTATTGGTACGGCCCGTGCCCGGCGTAAAACAGCATAGTAGGCATGGACTTCGATCCAACGACCATCGCCATGCCCCTTGACTTCATGCCATCAAGGGTCGTACTTGACAAGAGATACAGTGTGGTGGTCAAACTCAGATAATGAGCCCGGTAAACACTGTTCTCGTATTTTCACGGATGGATCCATGACCAAGCACGGTTCCGGCTCTGGGGTCTACGTGGAATCAAGCGGGACAAAACTGCACTTTGATCTTCGAATGCACGCATCTTCGTTTCAAGCGGAGGTGTATGCTGTTCAAGAACCGATGAACTTTGTAATGGAAAACAGATGGAGAGGCAGATCTGTATGTGTCTGCAGTGACAGCAAAGCTGTGCTCATGGCCCTAGACAGCCCCGTAATAACTTCAAGGGTAGTCGAGTCCTGTAAATACCGGCTGAACCGGTAGACATAATAGCTTGATGATAACATGGGTACTAAAACACGTGGGTATCGTGGGTAACGAGACCTCTGACTCCTTAGCTAGGATGGGCTCTGAGGTCAACTTTTTTGGCTCGGAGCCCGTTCTGTCATTCCATACTGCAGGCGTAAAAGCCACGGTTAGTAAACAGGTTACTTATCCAACAAGCGAGCTTGGCAGGCTGAGAGAGGTAGCAGAAGGGCAAGACTGATGTTACCTGTCATGTCCGACCGACTGTCGCGGTTCCTACTCTAGACAGCTGGTTGCACTGATGGCGGGCCACTTTCTATGAGCCAAGCACATGGAAAAGGTAGGCATCTCAGATAGTGCTCTCTTCCCAGCATGCGGAGAGGAGGATGAGACCGCAGACCACTTTCTGTGCATCTGCCCGGCCTTCGCTCGAATCAGGCTTAAAGTGTTTGGTATTGATATGTTAAGAACGACCACCTTGACTCCTTGGCACCACAAGATCTTCTCAGATTTCTTCGGAAGTTGAGTAGATTTAAAAAGAATTAAGAAGGGAACCCGAGTGCAGTACAATGGACTTAATTGTGTCCCGAAAAAACAAAAAAATAAAAACTTTCACCATACTAGTCTAGCTACCTATAATCTCAGTGTCATCCCCTGGGAGGAATACATTGATAGTTGTTTGATCCAATAACCCTGGACTAGGCAGTCTAAAATATACATCAAATACGAAGGTTATCCTAGGGTTTGTAACCTCGTTAGGCATTCTACTAATGCCTACAGAACTATCAAGGGGTCGTTGCTACTATATGGTTTCTGCATACATGGCCCGCGAAAGTGGAGAGTTTTGTGAATTCAATTTCATCTGCAAAAGAGACCATCTCTTTGGCTAATGCCGCAAATGTCAGACATACCATTTAGGGAAGCAGCGAGTTTAATGGTCGATGTGAGTCCCTTTTGGATTTTATTTTTAGCCGTAATATTCTTATTCGGGCACCGTATCCGAGTGGGTTGGTGCGTGACTAGCATTCGGATAACGTTAGAGTGTTCATGAAACCCCCCAATGAAAAAAATTTGTTTCTAATAACGATCGCCCCTAGGCAGGCAATGGCACACCTCCGAGCTCATGAAAAAGCATTTACCATTCGGAGTCGGGTTAATACTGAAGGTCCCTCCATTTGTGGAACATCATCAAGGGGTCCGCCACAATTAGGAGAGGAGATCAGCCAAATACCAAAAACGGGTGTAAGCGTTAATCTATATATCTATATATAATATATAAAAATTAAGCCGAAAAAAACGGGTGTGAGCGTCAATCTATATATCTATATATATTTAATATATAAAAATTAAGCCGAAAAAAAGTGTGCATCTCTCCGGGGTAATCTCAGCAACGCGTGTAAAGAAAACAATGAAAGTTTCACACATCGTTGGTGTTGCTTTGGCAAAGGTTTTTGTGAAGTTTGGTTGAAATCCGATAACGCGTGTGTGTGCGGTGCGTCGGTTAAGGGGGGGGGGGTAGGGTCACAAACTCGAAATTTTTTTTCTTCACTCATCTTATAGTAAATCATTTCAAGAATGTTGTGTCAAAATTTTAAGTGGATCGGAGCAGAACTCTCAAAGTTATAGCCTTTGTAGGCACTCTACCTCGAATGCGGAGCATCGATAATTTCTCAGAGTCATTTTTTCAAACGCGTTTTTCCCGAAACGACTTCTTAAAAGTCGGTGCCAATCACAACTCCGAAACTATTCAACCGATTCTTTTCAAATTTGGCACACGTTTTCTAAATCAAAAATACCTCCCCCCTACACTGTTTTATTTTTATTTTTTTTTTTAAGGTTGTTTTTCACTTACAAATATGGCGAAATTTTTCGCCAAAAATGCTCGTTTTACGTTTTTTTGCCACCAAAACTACAAAAATGAAAAAAAAAAAAATTTATTAATGTAGGGGGAGGCATTACGTCATACTTTAACTGAAAAATTCGCCTTTTTTAGTTTCAGATGATTCTACGACGAATGCCGATTGGCACCGCAGAGCACCTCTCGAAAAACATATCTCCAAAAAAACTCTGTCATGGGCTTATTTGTCAATATTTTATTATTAATATTTTTTAAAAACTTATTGAAAAGATGTACAATAACATGCAACTGATTTTATTAAAGTATCTTAAGCCATATTTCTGTAAAAAATTCAAAAAAAAAGTGTTTTTTTTTTAGCGCTAAACCCTACCCCCCCCTTAAGTGAGTGTATTTTTGCTATTTGCCGCACGTATTTTTTGTACGGCACATAGCATTCATTAGAATTGAATACATTTTGGTCGTGTGTGTCTGGGCCGATTATTATGAAATTTAGTATATATATATATTTTTCCACGGTGAAGGTTAGTATAATATGCTTATTGATTCCACTCGCCACCAGGTGGCGCTGCCGAAGGCCAAAACGAGGACCCGGTTAACCCTGGGATGTGTTTTTACATTGTAGGTATCAAATCAAAGCTACTGATGAGTGCTTTAATACAGAGTATTTTTTAGATCTCTGAGTCTCGAGATATAGCCGAAAAGGTGGACCAAGGTACCCTTGGATGTGTTTGTAAAATATGGGTATCAGATGGAAGCTGTTGATGAAAGCTTTTAAGTGAAGTAATTTTTACTGCCCGTTTCCGGGATAAAGAAAGGAGATGGAGCTGGAGATGGAAGAGGAAAAGGAATAGCTACAGGAAGAGGAAGAGTAAGAGTAAGAGGAAGAGGAAGAGGAAGACCACTTATTATTAAAAATTAAAAAAAAAATCTAAAAAAATTTTCAAATGTTACGTATTCGCTTATTATATAAACGTTAATCTGAAGTCATTTATAGTGAAAAATTCATTGTATCATTGCCGGCGTGATTGGTGATCGTTTCCTTAATTTTTTGCAGAAAGGTTATGCTAATATGAGATATTGGCTGGCGAAAATCCTCCACTGAACCCTCCCCGAGGGTGCCAGCTGGTAGTAAGTACCACAGTTTTCCTATTTTCAGGAGGTACTTAGCTAAGTTAAGGGTACTATGGGTAGGGTTCGATACTCCTCAATAGTACAGCACTACTCAAAGTACCTTTAACGTGGTCGGGGGTGAAGGGCTGGATTAAGGTGTGATGCGACCCGTGCCGAGAATCTGTCAGGCTTGGAGCCCTTCTAATAAATAACCAAGTCTCGAACGGAGCTTACGGATAACTGGCGCCCTCCGTAATAACTAGCCTTACCCGTGTATTTCGGAGCTATGCATGGGCGGACATCTTTCTCTGACACTAGTGGGTCCAAAATGCAAAGAGACTATCAAAAAATAATTAAAAAAAAGGAGATCGGTCCTCCTTCTAATAGACCGACAGGAACAAACAGTTCCGCAATAAGAACAACGGTCGCACCGAGCTCAAGGAAAATGCCATCCATCGGCTTAATAAGTCGATCTAAACATATAGCGACAGCCTCAGCGAAAGCGGGGACAGCTGACCACTCTCAGAACTGGACACAGGTCCAAGTACAAGTAGGGGGGCACTAGCCCGGCAGTCAACTGCGATTCAGCCCTCAAACACGGTCCCGACCGGAAGCAATGCTACCGCTAGCTCCGGTACCGAAGGATGGCCGCTTGTGAGGGTGGTAGACCCAGCGAAAGCGAACTACCAGGATCGCAGAAACGCGGCTAGGCTCCTAAGAAGGGTGCACGAAACTCACACAAAGGAAGGTGAAATGTCACAGGAGTTGAAAGAGGCGATTGATAGAGCGAAAGCGATCATTCCTGATTTCAACCCCGACTTCAAACCAACACAATCGGCTCCAAAACGACAGCGGTCCTTGGAGGATAATAAGCCAAGCGCAAAAAGGCACAAATCAATGGGCGTGACGCGCAGAAGATCATTTGCGGAGGTTGCAAAAGACCGCCTTATCATATGAGTCCTGGACGGGAACCACCCGGAAGGTATGATCCCCAAGGCCCAGTGGAAATGGGTCGAGGCCGAGCTAACGAAAGTGGCACTGAAGGTTATTCTGGAGAACCCCGGCCCCCCGCCTGCGTGCGAAGACTTATGCTGGCACCAAGGCCAGATAAAAATTATAGTATGCGACGACGAGAGATCGGTTCAACTGTATAAAGAGGCCATCTCCAAAGTCGGCGAAGTGTACCCAAATGCCAAGCTAGTGGCCGTGGACAGGAAGGACATTCCGTCCAGGCCGCGAGCAAGGGTTTGGTTACCTTCAACCGTCGAAGACCCGGAAGAGATTATGAAGCTCATTCGGGTCTGCAATCCGGACATCCCAACGCAGGAATGGAGGTATGTCAAAACTCTTACCAACAAAAACAGCGCGGAAGAATCGAAAGAGCAGAAGCGCGCCACCATGCAGGCTCTCCTGCTCCTCACAGAGAATTCAATCGAACCATTAGCGAAACGCGATGGGCAACTGAGATACGGTTTCGTAAAGGTGAAGCTTCACATTTACAAAACCGACACAGATGCAATTGAGTTCCTCGCCACTAAGGAAGGTGAAAAGCACATGGGCGAACTAGAACCCATGAGCGAAACTGAGCCAATGAGCGAAGACGACCGGCCCACCGAAGAAGAATACGCCTCTTCAGGCTCAGAAATGGGCTTAGGGAGGTTGTACTTCGAACGGGAGGGTAAGTATTCCGTACAACAGCGTAAGTATTCCGAAAGGGAAGTTTAATGCGAAAACAAAGAAGACCAAGACATAACGCTAACAGCTGATGCATCTTCTGCAGATAAACCTACATCATTGTAAGGAAGCCTGCCTTGCCCTCCTGGATCATCTGGCAGAGGATCAGCTGGATGTAGTCCTCATCCAGGAACCCTGGGTACGGAATGGCGAAATCTGCGGTCTGAGGACATCAGGTTTTAAAGTATACAAGACCAATTGTGAAGGTACTAAAAGAGCATGCATAATTGCAAAAGCACATCTTAACATATTTATGATTCAACATTTCAGTAACGCAGATACTGCGACGGTTAGCTGGGAAGTGAGCGGAAGCAACATTTGGCTAACCTCGTTCTATTTTGCCGGAGACGACACAGGTCCACTGCCGTCGCCGCTAATAAGAAGCCTTGTGGAAGACTGCAAAGCACACAACCGCAAACTAGTCCTAGGAGGTGATGCCAATGCCCACCATACCGTATGGGGGAGCTCGGATACAAACGAACGAGGTGAGTCCCTCTTTAATTATATTACATGTAGCAAGCTTTTAGTGTATAACAAAGGCAACGAACCTACATTTATTACGCGCAATAGACAAGAAGTTCTTGATATTACGCTAGTTTGTCAAACCCTCTACGGTAAGATGACGCAGTGGAGGGTTCTGAATAAACACTCTTACTCCGATCATCGCTATATAGAAATAAAATTTGGGGGAAACAACTCACGAGCCCCGCCCGCCAGCAGGAACTTGAAAAAGACCAACTGGCATATATATAAACGGGAACTTAAGGAAAGACTTCCAAATACCCAAAATATTATTATTGAAGACAAGGAATCATTGAACGAACACGTTCAACTGAGTGACGAAACTCTGAAGTTGCTAGTGGACACACACTTCCCCAGCAACGAATCATCTAACGTGTTCATCAACAATGGTACAGAAAGTCCAAACTCTGACATTGAAGAAACTAGGATAACCTGGGCAGTGAACACGTTCAAACCATTTAAATCACCGGGCCCAGATGGATTATTCCCGGCCCAAATACAATATTCACTCAACTACATCATGGAGTGGCTGACGGCCATATTTAAGGCTGCTCTGAAACTGAAAAGTGTCCCATCAGTATGGAAAGAGGTAAAAGTGGTCTTTATCCCTAAAGCGGGAAAAAGTTCACACACAACACCTAAGGATTTCAGGCCAATTAGCCTATCCTCCTTTCTGCTAAAAACATTAGAAGAGCATATTAAGGCTAACATCAGCCCTAATAAGCTCAGCATCTCACAATATGCGTACTGTAAAGGGAAATCAACTGAAACAGCACTTAACTCACTTGTTATAGAAATCGAGAAGTCAATGCATAATAAAGAATTCACACTGGTAGCCTTTCTAGATATCGAGGGCGCATTCAATAACATCCTACCGGATACCATAATAAAGGCACTGACGGATTTCGGGATCTCTGGCGCTCTGGTTGAGTTCATCAAAAACATGTTCTTGAGCAGATTTGTGATCGCAACCCTAGGGGCCTCAGTGATCAAGAAAAAAGTTAGCAGAGGAACACCTCAAGGCGGTGTGCTGTCCCCTCTCCTATGGGTGCTGGCACTAAACTCATTGCTAAAGAGCCTAGAGGAGAGAGGACAATATACCCCAATACACTTAGAGAAGTCATGCAAGATTTACTAAACATGGTTGAAAACTGGTCAAAAGCAAATGGGCTAAGAGTCAACCCCAATAAAACTGAACTCATCCTATTTACCAGGAAGCATAAAATTCCA
This sequence comes from Anastrepha ludens, assembly GCF_028408465.1. Taxonomy (NCBI): domain Eukaryota; kingdom Metazoa; phylum Arthropoda; class Insecta; order Diptera; family Tephritidae; genus Anastrepha; species Anastrepha ludens. The sequence continues at coordinate 4,401,304 of NC_071503.1, read as the reverse complement.
TCACTGTCATTTAGTGATGAGGCCGCTACTTAGGTCTAATACTAGACCGAAAGCTAACTTGGAAGGCAAATGTCGAAGATAGAGTAAAAAGGGCGACAGTAGCACTATACTCTTGTCAACAGCTAATAGGACTAAGTTGGGGCCTCTCCCCATCTATCGTATACTGGCTTTACACAGCAATTGTCAGATCAATCCTAACATACGGCATATTAGTATGGTGCCCAGCTTTAGATAAATTGTACATCAAAAGAACCATGGCACACGTACAAAGAATGGCCAGTCTGTGCATCTGCGGGGCCCTCAGAACCACACCCACAGATGCACTAATATTAAGCAAACAGCTGCCAAAGCAACTCTCAGACTAAGAGAAATCGGCCTACTCAGAACGTACCAAAGAGGGCACTCCTCAATTTTAGAACAATTCCCCTGCATTCCCAGCACAACGGATTTCTGTAGGACCAAGGACATCAATTTCGATAAATCCTTTGTCACAGTATTTCCTTCCAAAGAGGAATGGGATAACGGGCTCATTGTCAAGATAAATGACTTAAACATCTACACAGATGGCTCAAAACTGGACAGCAAAGTAGGTGGAGGGGTCTACTCCGACAAACTCGGAGTATGCCAATCATTTCGCTTACCTGATCATTGCAGTGTATTTCAGGCGGAAGTCACTGCCATAAAAGAGGGGCTTAAAGAAATAAAAACGAGAGTATTATCCACAAATGAAGTCTTCATTTACTCGGACAGTCAAGCGGCAATAAAAGCGCTGGAATCAAAAACGCACTCGTCAAAAACAGTTCTAGAATGTTTTAAACTACTAGATGACGTATCTAAGCGCTACAAGGTGCACTTTATCTGGGTACCAGGCCACAGGAACATCGCAGGAAACTGCAAGGCGGATGAACTTGCAAGAACCGGTACAAAGCTCGATCTCGAACCGGATAAGGCGCTGATACCCATGCCCATAGCCACTTGTAAATTACTTATAGACAGGGAAACCATCAAAAAGGTAAATACAATCTGGCAAAACCTCACAACATGCAAACTAAGCAGACAGACATGGCCGAACTGGAACAGCGGTCGATCGAAGATCTTGCTAAGATTCAACAGAGAATATATAAGAAAAATGATAGGTGTTTTAACTGGTAATTGTTTAATAGGCAGCCTCGCTAGATGGTTAGGACTCCCTTACTTCGATTTCTGTAGAACCTGTCTTAATACAGAAGAAGAGGAAACAGTCAGACACCTTTTATGTGAGGGTGAAAGCCTAGCTATGAGAAGGCTGCGCGCTCTCGATACAGCATTTCTAACCGATGTAGCCGACATAGCCCATCTAAAACTAACGAAGCTCTGCTCGTTTATTAAAGCAACCGGATGGTTTGAAAAGGAACACGTAGAGTAAGGATAAGCTCCAGTGGTATCACAATGGACCTGCCGAAGTCTAAGTGTGTCTTACGACAACCACCCTACCTACCTACCTACCTAATATGAGATATTACCTACATATATCATTCATATATTTACGTATTACCTGTGTACTCACAAATATACGGTTGAAGCAAAGATATGTCAGTTTTTTTACTTCGCCTGGAAAAGTTTATATAAATTTAAGAAGAGTAAACAGAACTTATTTTATATCAGATTTCACGCAAAAAAGTCATTTGCACCTGAACACATAGGTGGGTTAAAGCGGGGGGGAATAGAACAGTTCTCTTCTCCTTCTCCGCTTTTTCGCACACGTAATTGTATGGGACGAGTGCACGATGGCACATAAAAAGTCACTGGAAGCGCTTGATAGGACATTAAGAGATTTACGTAGTAAAAACAAAATGTTTGGTCGTGCCTTAGTGCTGCTGGCAGGTGATTTTAGACAAACACTGCGTGTTATTCCTCGAGCAACTGTAGCAGATGAATTGGCTGCATGTTTGAAATCATCATATTTGTGGAGACATGTTCAAACACTCAAACTAACTACAAATGTACGTGTTCTAATGCATCCATCAGTTGCTGAATTTTCACAGCAATTATTGGATATTGGAAATGGCAAAGTTCCTGCCGATAATTTAACTGGCTTAATAACTTTACAACCAAACTTTTGTCAAATAAGTCAAACGAAAGAACAGTTAATTCAAAGTATTTTCCCAAATTTGCCTCAAAATTACAAAAATCATGATTGGCAAAAATAAAGATGTGAATGAAATGAATGCGGCTATTTTGGCTAACATACCAAGTCCAGAACAAACATATCGATCGATTGACACTGTTACAAATCAAGATGATATTGTAAATGATCCCACTGAATTTTTGAATTCCCTTGATTTACCTGGATTACCGCCACACATGCTAAACTTGAAAATAGGAGCACCGATTATTATGTTGAGAAATATAAATCAACCACGACTATGTAATGGCACTCGATTAACAGTTAAGAGATTGATGAATAACGTCATTGAAGCAACAATTTTGAATGGAAAATATTCTGATGAAGACGTTTTAATACCGCGAATACCAATGATACCATCGGATATGCCGTTTGAATTCAAACGTCTTCAATTTCCTGTTCACCTTGCATTCGCGATTACTATTAATAAGTCACAAGGCCAAACTGTATCAATTTGTGGTATTGATTAAGAATACCCATGCTTTTCTCATGACCAACTTTATGTTTCATGCTCAAGAGTTGGTAAGCCATCGGTATTGTTCATTTATTCAACAACGCATGGAAAAACGAAGAATATTGTATACCAAAAAGCATTACAATAAAAAAAGTAATAAAGTAAATCACGTCAAACGTTTTTTAATTGCTACTACTATTTAAAACTTCTTTCATTACTATTCATGCGCGAGAATTTTTATAAAATACACACAGTATTTTTCGGCTTAATTTAATTAATTAATCTAGATTTTTTTAAAGACGACCAGCGGAACGGGCGGGTTTTCGCTAGTTACATATATATTGTATATACATATATTGGGTTCCTATATATAGATTGGGTTTCTTTTATTTTACAACGCTTTGTTTGCTGTTTTGCAAATGGTAAGTATTCATTCGATAGGACTCTTTCTGCTCTACAAAACAATGTTAATTTTATTTTTGAATTATTTTATTTGGTATTACTTTTGAGGCTTACGAATGGAATACTCAAGAGCCAAAAATCAACATTTTCAACACCTGCTCTTCTTTGCTTTTCATCGAAGTCAAAAAGCTGCCGAAGCAACTTGAGACATTTGCAACATGAATAGAGCTGGTGTCATAGGTGAGTTTACAGCGCGGAAATGGTTTTCAAGGTTCAAAAATGGCGACTTTGACGTCGATGACACGACCCACAGTGAAAGGACTTCTAAATTCGATGAAGAACTTCTCAAATCACGTTTGAACGAGAACAGTCGCCACCCAGTCGTGAATTGGCGCAAGAAATTAACTGCGATTATAAAACGACTTTCAGTCACCATCATTCAATGGAATTTACCAAAAAAATTTAAAGTCTGGAAGTCTCACGAGCTCAAAGAAAAAAACCAAGAAGGTCATCTTCAAATTGTTTCTCAGCCCGCCATCGAGCAACACGCGGTCATAAACAGCGCCTTTTATACCAAATCATCAGGGAAGATGAGAAATGGTGACCTTACATCAATATGAAGCAAAGGAGATACGCCAAAGCTGACAGTTAAACCGGATCTTCATCCAAAGAAGATCATGAAATGTGTTTGGCGGGACTGGGAGGGCAAGGTGTATTGAGAAATGCTCAAAAAGAATAGCACAGTCAACAAGGAGCTCTATATTGGTCAGTTACACCGCGTGAATGTGGCTATTCGACTGAAAGATCTGAGTATTCTCAGACCATACTCCTTCACGACAACGCCAGGCCCCGAAATAAGCGGAGGAAGACGGTGGCTGAAAGTTAAAAGCTAAAACACAGCTGTCTGCCCGCGAAACTTTTGTCAGTGGAGGATGGCGAGCTTGGCCTTCGAACGAGCGCATCCGAGGGTATGAGCAAGCCACCCTATAGCGAGAAGGCTGCTGGTCCCCGGCTTGTGGCTGTGATCGGTAAACTGGAGCTCGACCAACAGCCGACTGATACAGAAATCAAATACTCCAAAAGTCGGCTGATGCGTCAAGTTTAAAGACGGCACCATAAGGGTGACATGCCCGGATGATTGTTTGGACGGTTTCCATAGCTACCGTCCCTTGACGGTGACACAGATTAACTTGAAGCATTCCAAAGCCGTTACCGCACTTTGAAGTAAACGGCTTGCCCAGCTGCAAGCAATAGCCCACATAACAACAGTGAAAGAACCCTGGGTGATTAGGGGCCATCTTTGCTTTGAAGGGGGCCATGTTATTATATGACAGGAATTCGAGTAGACTTAGATCGGTCTTATAGTATCGTCCCATCTCTTCTGTTGCCAAGACCGGGTAGCGGCTGAGGTGTGTTATAAGGTTAAACGTGGATGGTTGAGGTTTGTGATTGCATCTGCTTTTTTTTCCTTAGGATGATCTAGAAGCGCCACCTCCTGGGAGGGCCACCAGTCTCTTTCCTCTTACCTAAGCATACACA